>NC_045156.1:1572500-1910000 GCF_900700415.2 Clupea harengus
CTGAATAAACTGTAATTATGTGCCAGTGAGCAGAAATTGTGTTGGCATTGTGCTCAAGACAAAGGAGTGACAATAAAAAAAGAGGCAATGAGTGGGCTAACTCCAGCTGACTTGATAGTCTACTCTTACTTTTCCTCAGAACTTGAGGTTTCAGCCAGTGAATCTCATCACACTGAATATCACACTGTGGAGGAACAAAGGAATGTACTCATCGCCGTGTGAATCTCTGTGTCGGGATCTGTGTAGGTGCAAGGAATAAACAGCAGACTCTTCCTTACATATACCCACTGAGCGAGACACCTCTCATTTGCAGCCATCTTGTCATATTTGCCAGCTCTGTGTTTCCTTTGTTTTTGTTCCCATGTATCCATTCTCATGTAGGCGCTCTCACCAATATTTGATACCTACCTGTATAATGCACTGGCTTGTGTGCTGTTGAAGGAAAAATACATACATTACTACTATGTGAACATAAATATTCCAGCTGCATCTCACACACTGTGCACTTTCCCCACGCACCTTCCTCACTACTAACACTGGTCTTGTATAAACATCTCCAGTGTCCTTTGTCTCTACTAACATTCTCTCTCTCTCTCTCTCTCTCTCTTTCTCTCTTTTTTGTATTTCTTCCCTTCTTCCAATCCTCTGGTAGTCCCTGCCTTAGTGAACGTTAGTTCCTCAGTTAGCGACAGCTTTGCAAATATCAGCTGGATCCCTGGTGGCGAGCCAAAGGATTCAGAGTTATATGTTGCGTATATGAACAACCGTAAGCCAACCTTAACTTCTTCCATTCATCTATGATCTGTTTCTTGTCTATACAATAGTAACTTCTCCCTCGTCTTTCTGCCTGGTGTCGTGTCTCTCATGTGTGTGTAGTCGATTGCCCCATCACCATGTCGATTCATATTCACAGACACTAACACTCCCTGATTGTGCACCTCCTGTAGGTAATGGTAACTGGAAGATGTCAGAGGCATTAAACACCTCAAAGACTTTCCACATCATTGAAGGGCTTGAACCTGGGACTGAGTATACAGTGCGACTAATGACTAAGAACCGGGTTGATAATTCTAGTATTTTTGAAGATGTTATCAAGACCAGGGCCAAAGGTGAGAAGAGAGGGTTTTGTTTGTGTTTGTGTGTGAGGGGGGGGGGGGGGGGGCAAAGCTACAAAGTTTACTTGTGGTTCCTTGTGCTTGATGTTGCATTGTTTGTCAATGAAGAGCAATCACAATGTCCTTGTCTGGAGCTGAAATACACTTTCCGATCAGCAGTTGCTTTGCTTACCAACGTGATGAGCAAAATTACGCAGTGCGTCTCCTCCAAGTTGATTAATTGGACAAGTGGACTGTCTGTTTAATATTAATATGGGTTCATTCTCATTCTGTTTGTTAGCCGCGCGTCCTCAAATTCAGCATCAGACAGCACTCGTCGACTGTAAACATTCAATCAAATGGTGGGGGGTTAAGTCAAGTGAAAGTCATGGAGTGCTCCCTTTCCCGACAGGTCTGGCCAGTATCCACGGAGGCGTATCCACGCAGGGTTGGTTCATTGGCCTGATGTGCGCCGTGGCTCTCCTGACCCTCATCGTGCTCATAGCCTGTTTCGTCAACAGAAACAAAGGAGGAAAATACTCAGGTACTCATGACTTCCAGGTACTCTGTGTTAAAGTACCGTTGGAGCATCTGTTGATTTGGCCTAGAAATGATGAGATATCACAGAGTCACAAACTCCTCGGTGAACGCTGTAAGTATTGCAAGTGTGTTCATTAGTAGTCTTGTTTAGTTTATTATTAACTCTACCTTTGACTGCACTTGTTCCAGAGATGATGACACACACTGCATTCCTGTGTCTTCACTCAAACGGGGCCTTAGATTTAGAAATAGATTTATTGATGATAAAGATTTTTAAAGTTCTGTGTCGCACTGTATTGTTCATTCACCCTGTTTGACAAACAGAAGCGTCCCTTCATGTCTTTGTGCCATGGTCTGTTGCAGTGAAAGAAAAGGAAGATCTCCACCCCGATGTAGAGTCCCAGGGGATGAATGAGGACACATTTTGTGAATACAGGTAACACCAGACACTCTTCAGGTGTCCGTCAACGGAGGGCGGACTTAGATATTTTCGAAATGATGTGCCATCACTTAATGTCACTACCCTATTCTGCATCTCTCCCGACCCAAAAGAACACCCCACATGCATGAGCAATACACGGACCGCCAAAGACACCCCTGACCCGAGACACGTGATAGGTTGAGTAACTGTCAAGTGTGTGTGGCAAACAACAACCGGCCCCATGTGGGCTGTTGTTGTTTACACGTCTGTGACGTTGGTGTCGCCCTGCCTGGCTTGGGACTTGGCTTGTGATGAGATAGAGGTGCTGTGCGAGAACTCAGTAGAGGCATCAGCTTGTTGCTACTTGCTACTGGTTGGAATACAAAAAAGGTCAAATCAGTGCAATACATTAGCATTACAATAAATCTTTCAAAGTCTGTAGCTACGTATATTAGCCAATAAGAAAGGTATTGCATTGTATCCATAGAACTGGTTACATATTTACATTTCTTATGACATTATACATGGTACTGCCATGACATTAATTTGACTGAAAACCGCCTCTCTTTTTTCCAATGGATATACCCTTTTATTTATCTTTATTGGAAAAGGATAGATCTGTTATATGCCTGCTACCTGTTCTGTTAATATAGTATATTACACAGAAACCCCTTGTGCAGACCTGTTTCTTAGTCATCTGTTTGTTCTGCTTGGGAAATCAATGAGAGGTTATTGTCTATAAAGCCAAGTATGCAAGAGCAACAGCAGTTTCTTCCCTGGTGTAAAATGAACAAGACTGTCATGCATTGTGATAACCCACTGTTCTCTGGCCCATTATTAGAACCCCAATGCAACAGATGTGAACATCCACTAGACAATACAAAATGTGCTTTTGAAAATGATATTAACTCACAGAAATCAAGAAATCAGTTATGATGGGCCAGTTCTCACCAGACCAGAGATATACTCTGCAAAATGAATGGCTGCGAAGCACTGATTGTACATCAATTGCCTGAAGTAATATATTACTGGCAGTTTGATAATATGTTCAATGCTAACAGAAGCAGTGAGGTAGTTGTTGACAGGTGGAAAACCACACAATTACTTTTACTTTTACAATTACAATTTTACAATTACAATTAACATATACTGTATACATATGTGAAATACAGAGGGTCAACAATGAATTTCCCCCTGAGATTCCTTCTAATTATCAGTAAATCCTAGTGGGTGTTCACATTTTGATGTTTGTGCTTTGTGATGAAAAAGAATAGCAAATCTGATCCACTGTAATGTCAACTGTACAGCTGTTCGTGGACATTACAGTAGAAATCCAGCAGCAGTAGCAGTGACTACTTTACCCCGTAAACGTCCCGCAAACGTCCCGCAAACGTCCCGCCATTCAGTCAGAAGCATCTCGGCCGTCTTTAATATTGTATCTCTCTCTCGTGTCCCATTGTGCACAGCGACAATGACGAGAAGCCGCTGAAGGGGAGCTTGCACTCAACCAGCGGAGACATCAAACCGGCGGACAGTGGCGAAAGCCTGGCGGACTACGGTGACGAGGAGGCCCAGTTCAACGAGGACGGCTCGTTCATTGGCGAGTACACCGGCCGCAAGGAGAAGCCACCCACAGAGAACAAAGGAAACAGTCAAAGTACGGCGTGAGGTGTGTGTGTGTGTGTGTGTGGTGGGAGAGCAACGCCGTTCATCTTTACGACCAGGGTTCCATTCAAACACTGTTTGTTTTTTGTTGTTTTTGGTCAGGGGAGGGCAGAAAAAATAAATGACATAATCTATCGGAAGCACAACTTCATGTGAATATTAATGTATTATTGTCAGCCACACTGTCTTGCTCGTTTTACAAGGCTTAGTTTATTGCATATTGTAACTGATCTATCATTTCCAAATGTATATATATATGTGTGTATGTGTGGGTGTTTTATATCACTGCAAATCAGTCAAGACTTCTCAGAGCTGCTGGCACTTGCTTTTTTTTGTAAATGCAGCTACTGTTTGTAATCCTCCCAGGTGTCAGAGAGCCTTTCTCATGTCTGTGTTTGGTTTTCATTTTGTAGCAAAGCAAAGTATGTGAAAATTTGAACATGTTATTTTTCAGTTGAAGCAAATATTATTGACATTTTATATTTCAGATGCATTCATTAAATGTGATTTAATATGCACCAAAGGCGTGCACTCATTTGTCACCGATTACACATATTACAAAGAAAAAAAAGAAATATTTTCATTTGTCAACCTCAAAGTTCATTTTAGACAGCTAAAGACACATGCAGGCTATAGGCCAGGCTTCAGGCTATAACTGACTATATTTAGCAAACCTGTATGTATTGATCAGTTAAAAGGAATATGGTTTACAATGTAAGTGGATTCATTTAAGGGATCAGAGCATTACACATGCTTGCTTATAAAGATCACAGGCTCCTGTGTAAAGAACTGTTCTTTTTTTCCACCATTCTCAATCCAGCAGCAGAGTCCATTCTTTGTTAGCCAAAGCAAAAGACTGAACCTGGGAAGCGCAGCCACATTACACACACAGTTGTAATCACACAGCCATGTTGGAGGCAGATTCCAACAGATTAAAGCCCTTCAGGCCCCGTTGTGTGTGGAAGCAGCGGCGTTATGTAAACCCTGTCAAGACAAAGGATGCTCAGCATACGGCAGACGGAGAAAAATGGTGGAAATTGTTGAGGATGTCACAAGGATTCTAGAGGATGCTGTGCTTGGTGCAAGGAGGATGCCTACACACAGGCATCTTCAGCCATGAGGAAGGGCTGTGGGCATAACAGGCCTGTGCAGCTCTGTAGGACCGGAGTAGGTTACCTGTACTCAGAGAGGCTCATTGATATACGTACTCCTGGGGTCATCAATTAGGTGGTCAGCATGCTGCCCGAGCAGAAACACTCGTTAGCTGCACACTAGCTGCATGAAAGAAAAACGAAAGAAAAACAAACATCCATATCTTTACGCATTCATCAAGGTGATAGACCTTAAAATCCAGGGATTATGTCCATAAAAAGGTTATTTATTGACCTGTATGTGCAGGCTTCACCGGTCTCACCATTTCACAATCACTTCATAGCCAGAAAAGAGAAGCACGGCCCATGGTCCAGAGGAAAATCCCAGGTATTATAGGTCACTTCAGAATACTTTTGAAAACTTCTACATAGAGAAAATAATAATTGCACGCACTGTTATTTATTGTTGTTTGGCTACTTGTACTCATCAGATGCACATAAATCCATTTGCATGTGGTTGTTTACAGCTTAAAAATGTTTTTGTTTTTTTTGTGCCTGTGTAGGAACATGAGTGATGTTTCCATCTCAGTATGTTGATAACAAGGCTATTTGCAGTTTGATTTGACATAAAGGTGTGTGTGTGCGTGTGTGTGTGCATGTTCATCACTGTATGTGTGTGTGTGTGTGTGTGTTAAGGCCGACTGCTGGAGGTCATTAAGAGTGTGACTCAATATTGGCTTTGGCGCAGAGGAAGACACGTCTCCCGTTCGGGACATCTGAGAGAATCATCTCTGCGTATCCTGCTTGTGCAACAAATGACTTGGTCCCCAAGTCTCAGGACCTGTCAGCAATTCACTTTGTATGAGGACTTCATTCATCAACACATTTTCCCAGTGTACAACCACGTCAAGACGAAGAAGAAGAGGGGAAAAAAAAGAGAAACTTTTCTCTTCCCTTCTCATTTGTGCAGATGGTGTCATGCAGTCATGCTTCTCAAACAACAGTTGAACTGAGAGGCTTGTTTTTAGTGATCAAAAAGAGCTTTGCCATATGTTGTCATGCACATCTTTTTATATATATATCTTTTATCCAATGAAATCGGCAACATAACATTTGAAAACATAAAACTTCCCCATGCCCATGTACGGAGAAATAGCCGAGAAAAAAGGTGTTCACGTGTGCTGCAAACAGCCTGTGCTAACTGACTTGGCATGTGGGGCCTGCCAATTGTCCATCTCTGTGATTAGCTCTAATGATGATTGCTGAGGGCTGTCAAGTCATTTGTCGCCCCCCGTTGGGTCAGGGTGCCGCTGTTTGTCAGCCTTGAGTGTTTTAATGAAAGTCTTGCATTTACATATAAATAGAGGAAATATCGGTGCTTGTGTTTTAAGACGCTTGCCGTTTCAAAACACATTTCAGCTCCACGTGATGCTGAAACTGCAATCCTGGCTGAGACGTAGAGGCTGTGTTCAGTCCAGGCAGGAGCACTACAGGAGAGGACAACAGTGCTGAGTCTGGGAAAGAGACCACAACAGTACCATAGGGCCTAGCATTAGCTAGAGATAAGTCTGCAGACAGTAGACACCCGCCTCCTCCAAGTTTATACTGCAGCAATCACTTGACATGATGTTCTTCTCCTCATGTCTTGGAAAACAAAAGCTTTGGGACATTGGGAGTTTCATAATGCAAGGCATATTTTCTCTTTCAGGTCAAGTCTGTAAAGTAATGAAGATTTTGGTCGTCAAATTCACAACCAACGTGCCACAATATGTGCATAATGTACAAAATCTCACGAGACAATTTTTGTCTGCTTCATTGAAAAACATCATTAGGCTTTAACAGGGAACTCCAGAACACTTCAGAGCCTGAAGGTATTAAAGAAAATGCTAATTAAATGTCATAAATTAATGAAGATGTTGATAGCTTGGCCTTGATGTAGGTCCTGCACTCGAGTGGTGTGACTGTGTCTTTCAGGGGTACTGAGACAGTCTCTAGAAATACACACACACCAGACCATACACTGCACCATTCTTCGGCTTTGTCTTTCACAACATCATAGCCATTGAGCAGAACATTTACACTTACAATCAGTCAGTTTACAAGGGACCCATATGTAACACCACATTTGACAAATATGTTCTCAACACGAATGTGGAATTATTTCATTACAATGCCGTCAAAAATAATAGGGAGAATGTATGGCCTAATATTCTGAGCGTCCTCTAGTCCCCCCCCCCCCCTCTCCTGATCCAGTGAAGAAATTGAATGAAATGAGAAGTCAGGCCTCAGCGAAACACACACACCTCACTGATAGCGCTGAGTGGGAAGGAGCGCTAAGCTGAAATGCTATTACTCAGATAAATAGAGTTAATTGAGCAAAACAGGTCCTGCCTTTATTGAACTATAAATCAGCTTGCTTTCGTCTCACAGGAATGAGAGTAGTACAGGATTTCAGAAGGCTTTCAGCGTACTCCCCCAGCCCTTTACTGATATGGCTGAAATTGAAACGAATGGAGCGCTGTTTGTTAGTTAGCATTTTATTTGCATCGAAACCAGAGGGTGTTGACATTCCCGATAGATAATATGATACATCTCCTCGCAGCACGAACGCTTGATGAAGCTGGTCACATGCGGTTATGACTTGAATGACAAAGATTAATTGCATCCTGCATATCCTACAATTCTTGCCGTATACTGGTGTCTGGACAGAGATTCATTTGACTTCCTGCTGAGATGGTCTGGAGGATAGTACTCAGCTTTGCAGGGGTTTTGTAAGAAAAGGAAGCAGCAACTGAAATGGAGTTGACTGATGGCTCTACAACGCATGGCTGCTTTTTCAAGCAAAAGGGGTTGAGCATGGCAAACATGTTCAAAAGAAATTGAAAAGATGCTTTTAAAGTCACACTGTTTTTCAAGCGTCTGACCATTAACATAACAAAGCATTTCCCTATGCTTTTCTTCATACATCTAACCGAACCTGTGTAGCGCTGACTGTTCCCAGATCTGCTGTTTAGACTACAACCAGGAAGATTTGTCAAAGGCGAGACCCATGAGGAAACCTGGGAAACCTCACAAAGCAGGAATATGGATTTAAGTTGACAGATACCGCTTTAGGTTATGGATAACACAAGGAATCCTGCTTTCGTGATACCTCACTGAATTATTTCAGTTTGTCTATTTGCCACATTTCATATTCATGCTCACACTGATCTCCTCACATTCTCGGAGCAGATTATCGTATCTGCCAGCGCTGAGGCTCATCTGATGTTTCAAGAGGATTAATTGGTTTCGACTGGTTTTGTTTTCATGCTCTTGCTGGGTCCCGCTGTTAACATTAGGCGTCAAAAGTAGCCTCCTCCAATTTCAGTGATCCCATGCTGATAGCTGACGTTGCTTTTTGTTTGTCAACAAAATAATTGAAATGTGTTCAAAATGATAAGATATGATTACTTTATTTCTGCACCTCCTCCGTTTACCAGTAACTGTCGACTTTACTTACACACAAGCATGTTTTGAGACATACAGTATCGTGATTCCTAGAGAGTGAGAAGACACAATGTCTGAGTTCTCCCTCCACTCTTCAGACTGACTTCAGTATAACCTATGATAAAGGTTAAGGGCAAGGGTTAATTGCTACTGCATGACCTCTGAATCAGCTCCACATTGCAAGTGACACTTTCTTGTCATTTTTCTCTGAAAGAAGTGTGTGTACCCTTTCAATGGTGAAAACCCACCACACCTCGGGAGGAAAAATCCTAAGTGCTGCGTTTTATAATCCGCTCAGTATTGTGAGCTGTGCTAGTCCCCGCTTTGCTCAATTATGGCACCTAAAGCGTTGTGTCCCCAAATGAAAGAAGCGGTCTTCAAAGACTGAGCGACGGACTCAGACCTCACATCTAACAAGGACAGTGGGCAGAGCATGGCGGAATCGGCGCAAAGATGGAAGACTGATGCCCTGCAGTTTTCAAGTCATTAAACATTCCTTTAAATGTTTCTGTGACTTAAGTCACAAAGCCATTGTGAAAATCAAATTATTTTTATTCCTCCTCTCTCTGACTCTCTCGCTCTCTTTCGCAAGGAATGTCAGAGTTTCAACTCATTGGTAAAGTAATGATGTATAGCATGGGTCGCAACAGCAGCTGAGAATAATGATGAGTCACTTAACGTTCCTCGTATGTGATGTACACAGGACCACCATCTGCAATTTTACGGTTGATTTCAAATCCCCTTTATCCTCTACTGCAGCAGCCGCATCACTATCAAATGCACATCAAGCACTTTTTCTTTTTTTTTAATGTCACAATATTTTCAGCACCGGCAGCAAAAAAAAAAGATACAAAGGCTAAAATCAATATAAAAGAAGCTGGAGAGAAAGAAAACAATGATTTCAGGAAAAGTCTGATGCTTCAGAGGAAGACTAATTTGAGGGGTCCGTTAACGTAATGAAAAATATAATATAGGTTTATTGTTGCACAGAACTAAAGAGGCTGCTGGATGAATGTGTCCAACCATCATTTTAATGATGTATTTATAAGCTACCAGAAATCTCCCAATTTATGAAACATAGCCAAATGACTGTAATGGTTTGTATAGGCGCCACCAGTAACCATCCTTGCCTTACTAGCAGAATAACTGTGCACGGTGTCCCGCCGTCTTTTGCTTCAGAACAGTATGCGTTGTGACCTATTCTGTCGACTCCTTAGCACTCTTGCAGAGAGACAGAGGGATCACTTGGAGGACACAGCCCCAGTGCTTGTTCTTGTTTGCAGCACCTGCTATAGGCCCACAACGATAAATATCCCCCCTTCTTAATCACCTGCTTAATCTGTGCAAATATTCTGATGCCTCTCTATTTGTGCAGCTTAATATTTCAAACTCTTCTTCAACAAAGCTGCACACAGACAGACATGCCGCTGCATGACATCCAGAGACTTACTGTGGCACTTGCTTGGGACCTGATTTGAAGGGTTTGGCAAAACCATTTCAAGGCATATTTCCATTATTGTGGATATGATGCGCTGCTTTATTTGATCAAGGGTATTGACTGCCAGTTGAGGTGAGAAATGCCTTACTGTAGTTCTTGTTGCTGACACAGTGAGAGATTCTAGGGCGCTGAGACATCGTTATGGATAGTATGGATTGTCCTTTATTATCTGAGTTCTGTCAGAAAAATAAACAACAGGAGATCTGTTAAATCCAGTAACTGTATTTAGAGTGGGTGCTGCTTAAATGTTAGTATTCTTTTTATATATTTTTCTGCATGACTAGAAACACCCACAGTTGGTGTCAGCTCCATCCTCTGCATAAAGGAAATGTAGTATTATTATGAAAAGCATTGTGTTATTAAAATGGACATTCCAATGAAATGTACTGAGAGCCATGATTACCGTGCATGTCTCTGTTCTAAGCTCTCAGTGAAGCCATCTGAATGAAGCATGCCATTGACTTTCATTCTTCAGCTGAGTATTGTGCTGCAGACAGAAGGTGAAGTACATTCTTCTTCTCATTCACGTCAAGGTGGAATTCTATCAAGGCTCAAAATGCCATTATCTCAATGACCTTTCATTGCTGAAGTCGCCTGGTGGTCTAAATGCTTCTAGAAACTTCCCAAACGCTGAGGGTGAGGACGGCGCTGTCCATTTACTTTGCCCTGATCCACTCTAATTGGTCCGGTGAATAGACCTTTTCGCCTTTGAAACTAACAAAGAGTCGAGGAGAGATGTACAAAAAAAAGTGGCCATCTATGTTGTCTCACAAAGGAATATGACATTTGGGAGGAAATTGGATCCTGCTGTTGCCCTCAATGGCTCTTAAGGAATATAAGAAAAGATCAAGGAAGGAAGTCCAATGAAGTCAATAGTTTTGACAATATAATTTTACCTTCTATTTTAAGCTTCCGGTTTACTTGGTCAACAAAGACGTGGAGGACTTATATGCTGTTCTTCCTTGGGCTGACTTTTTTGGGGGACAAAAACATTGTACAAATGTCCCTCAGATAATAGGCACCTGCCTGTTGTATCTGAATGGCACTTTTTGGACTAGGTGTCATCGGTCCTTTGTGGTGTAATGGCACACTGTAATGACCTTTTATATTATCGACTCTATCTTCCCTCCCCACCCTTAATCACCCAGACACCGACAAATTGTATTCTTCCACAGTGAAAACTCACTGAAAAGACTCAGGAAATAACATCATCAATCATGATTATATTAGTGATTGGCAAACTGAATCTTTCAGATTGCTGTCAATGATATGTAGTAATTACACAACATAAACCCATCCCTAAACTGGAAAAAAAAAAACATGAGAAGCAGACATTTCACTTTGACAAGAAACACTGACACAGACTGTCAAAAATAAATATTCTACCCCAACAGGATTTCTTTAGAACTATCATGGCAATTATTGCACAAAAATGCCAGAGAACCGAAATATACCAGGAATGCGCCACAAAATTAAACGGCTACTAAACAAAGAAACTATTTGTGTGAAATGCTCCCCTTCTCAGTTATCAATGCTGACACTGTAATGAAGCTGGGGCACAAGCTGTGTACCGCTGTGGTTGTCATGGCGAAAATAACAAGGGGGTCATGTATGAATCACACAGGAAAAAGAGGAAATATTTGACAGGATTTGCTGCCATAAAAGGTCCTCCAGTGTCAGCAAGGTTACCCGTCGTGTAGGTAGCAGCATGAATAAAGGCTGTTGATGTACAGTCCCTTCTGATTCATCTCTTGTGTTTGTGGTACATTTATAATATTTTCTCCTCCGTTCTTCTCCCTTCTCTTCAGCTGAATGACAAGGACAGTCAGCACCAGATCGGAGTGTTTACTATGTATTCCCAGCAAAGGGACATGGAAGAGCGCACCTCTGATTGAGAGGCCTGCTGTTTGTCGGCTTAATAATGACACCAGTCACTTTGACGGATTCCGCTCAGACCCTGTACCCTCTGTCACAGATGTTAAATTCCGCTTCTGGTCTTCAGGGACTTATAAGACAAAATGGCACATTGCTTATTCCAGCCCCTCTGTGTCACAGTGCTTGGACAGTTGATTTTGCCAGTGTCAGTGCTCTCCATCACCCAGCAATATAGCGACCAGATGTGCTGCTTGACATCATTCTTACATGATAGGCTCATCCTCTAGTGTCATTAGAAAGCAAATAGATTGCTCACATGATGTATTTTGTAGAAAAGCATACTGATATTCAAAGCACTACAACTTACCATACAACACAAAGGTCTGTAACATGGAGCACTTCTGCATGTTTGGTATGCATGATGCATGTTTGGTTCATCATGATACAGATTCACATCAATACCCAATAATGAGATCATTTATAACCAATGTGACTGCAAGGTGCTGATATGCACTCATATAATACCATGAACATCCAAGCCTTATGGTATTGTGTGATCTGTTTTCCATATCAGTTGACAGTTCTGTAGCTCAGAAAATGTAAGGTAAGTGTTTTCTGTTGAAGCCCTTGATCTAAGTCATTGACAGTGTGACAAAACACATCATAATTTATTCACCACCATGTTCCCAGCCCCTTATATCACCCCAATCCAGCTTCATCCACCCTGTGTCTCCTTCAACTGAATATCTCTGTTAAGCTCTGTTAGAGAAAAAACATTTCTTTACTCTATCCAACAAGCTCCACCCATACAACAGTGTAATTTCTGTCACTCATACGGTAATGAATCCAGATCCACCCAGAAACAGATGTTGTACTGGACTCTGGACTGGACTGGACTGGACTGTCTACATACTGTAAACCTGGTGACAAAGGAAGGGGCCATTGCACATACGCAGCTGACAGACAGGGATAGAGCAGAACCACTGCAAGCCTCTTCGCCACTGTGTGGACTCAGGCACTGCTGTAAAACATGCAACCACATTTGCTTGTCTAAAATTGTTTGCTTTCAGCGACTGCCAAGCAGAGGATGAAATGACTCCTGACAAAGGAATCCTTGAGGGAAAAAAACGAGGCAAATAAATGAAACATGACAAATCTCTCATTGGCAGGCTTAGGTGAGAAGAAAAGAGGAAGACGATAACCAAAGTCAACATGATAGAAACAAATTCCAAGGAATCATCAAAATGTTTTCTTTTGATAAAGTGAAAGGTGAGGCCCAAAACTGTTTCAGCAGAAGAGTTTTTTACAAATGTATACAGTAAAGAAAATGTGCAACTTCAGTCCTTATATGTACTTAATCTATGTAATGTAAAGAAGCTCCTATCCTGTGTATAATTGGTTTCAAAGTTTCATCATAGCATGATGGCAGGTAATTATGTTGCCTACGTGTAGCGTCATGGAGTTAAGGGGTCATTTTGGTAAAGTAATCCATCCATTGGGAAGGATTATTCTTTTATCCTGTCCAAAATTGCTTTCCCTGTGGCAAAGAAAACATCACCAATTTGCAGCAGCATGGATTTGTAATCCAGGTGTTCAAGAATCCAGAGAGTCAGATCTTCACAACAGTGTGATGATGTCTGAAAACCAAGCTTTCCTTCCTCTGTGCTGAACTCTTTCATTTCTTGCCAGCTCAATTTCAGACCATTTAGACAGCTACTACTAACGGATGAAATCAGATGAAATTCAATTTCATTACAAGAAATGAGAACCCAGATGTAGGGGATGGTGATAATGTAACCAGTGGCTCTGTATGTTTGGTATCTGTTGTTGTAATCAGGGCCATTTAACATGACAATATATCCAATATTGTACAATCTAAACATCATAAAAAAAAAAGAAGTATTCTTATTATGACTGCCACTGCTCCGGAGGGTGGTCATATAGTATTTGTTCTGTTCTGTATTTTTTTTTTTGGTCAACAGTTTCATATCCTGGCATATCTGGAATGATTGTAGCATCTCATGGCTGACACGGAATATAAGGTTTGTGTCCTGAAAGTGGGGTAGGCTCAAAGCTTGACAACTATTTCATCAAAAATTATGATATTTTTATGTGGTGCTACACCACAAATTAGTCATAATGAGATGATGTCTCCTCGATGCCAACATGCCCCTAGTGAATTATGTTCAATGCAAAAACTCCAGCACTTCACTAGCCAATATCTTGAGTCATTAATGATCCCCTGGCGACCTAGTAGGCTACCGTAAACAACAATCTTCTGACAGCTTGGGGAATTGCAACCGTTGAATTAACATTTTCGGGAAGGGCAAGGGGTAGTGGGCACACATTCACTACATTGATATCAGAGTAAGCCCTTGGTGTCCCTGTACTTCTCTCAGGATTGTTTAATGTCTATGTTAAGCCATTTCATATCATCATCCTCAAGTGGTTGTGATCACTTTGAGCGCAAGACTGTCTTGTGAGCTGATTTTGAGAAATTAAACTTTGCTTAAGGCTATGCAGCAAACAGTTTATTGGTTGCTATGGCTGTCTAGTTGCTATGCTAGATAACTCGCTAACTAAGGACACTTTTAAATAACCTTAAGTGGTTTAAATGGCAGAGTTCCATTTGCATGATTAGCTGATGTTACAGTCTCCTCAATTTAACTTGTAAAATTATAATAGGTGCCACTGTTAATGGCTAGAGCTAGAGATACCCATCATATGATAGGTAAAAAGCTACAATAGGTAGAAACCCTCGTGGTGTCTGTGCAGCTTCATATTTACTACATATTAAAATTAAGACGTATTACATGCCCTAGTGTAGCAGGAAGGGTTCATTTTAGTCCACCAGTCCGCTCGTCTGTGGCAAATTCTGTTTTTGTCGGGTCCTCGTTCCCGGCTGTCGGGCCGTTTCCTGATGCACTTGCCAGAGTTGGATCATCGTATGTTCATTATACACTGCGTGCAGATATATTCGGGTCCTTGCTCTGTGTATGATTGTCTGTTTTGTCCAGCTAGTTACTCGCCCACTCATTATACCCTGTATTGTTTTAGCTAATCCCTGAGCCGCCCCGCGTTCTGTCCCCATTGATGCTCGGTAGGCCACTTTTGTTTCTTTTTATATTTGTTAGTGACCTTTGAGTTTGTTGCTGTAACTGTCTTGCACCTCCTGTAGGAATTGGCCTGGGCTGGTTGTGGTGGCGGACATTGCTGCTGTTTTGCTTCTCGTCCTTCCTAGCAGCGCCTACTTCAATTGCCAGTGGGTGACTGGGTTCGTGGTGGGGTCACCATAACATCTCCATTAATCCAGCTTCTGCCTACTAGTGCTGCTGCTAATGTGCGTTTGATTGTCTGCATGTGCGTATCTTGTTTTGTCAGCCACTGACTCACTGGTTTAGTGGACTTTATGCACTACATTACGTTTTCTCTCCTTGTTTGCTTTTCTGTTTGCTATTTATTGTTGCTGTTTTGTTAGTTGCTTTGCATTTATTTTCTGCATAACTAATATCTTTCTTAATTTTCTACTGCATGCTTTGGCAACTGGGCCTAAATTTGTTTGATTTTGTTTGTTTTGCTTTCAATATCCTTCTGCTGGGTGCCCAGGGTCAGATGTCTTATGTCCTATGGTGGGTTATCTGTGCACTGAAGGTGCACTGTAGTCAGTACAGGGCCTTTGCTATGTCCAAAATGGTGTCATTGTTCATTCTGTCACTTTATGTGACACTCATATTACACACTGCTGTGTGGTACATCAAGTTTAGCACAGCACATTCTGTTAGAACACATTGGCACCCATCTCCCTCCACATACACCAGTACACAACATTGGTATATGACCACAGACATACAGACTACTGAGAGTGACCATATTGAATTTATTATGACAAGTAGACAAGAGATGAGAGAAGAATATTCATATTCAGTTTTATTTGTTGAAGCAAATCATTTCCCGTAATCAACATATTTGTTGAGATGATAGCTGAAGGACAGCTGTGAGAGCAGATGCCTCAGAAATGTCTTCAGCAAAAAATATTTCCTAGTAGTTATACAGCCCATACTGTAACAGCTAGTACTTTATTCTCATCTTGGTAACATCAGACAGCAAATCACGATTGACCTCTGAAAAATAACTAATTAGATAAACGGAGAAAACATAAAATCATGACACAGTGGTCAATTTTGATGTGAATATTTATTTAGGTATTTAAAGGGTACTATTTGTGTCTTTGTAGAGGTTCACAGTGTCGTGTCTTCACTCGTGGCAGCTTTGACCATTAAGAATGTTTGCGTCTTGTTACAATGCCCCAGTTGTCGTAGATTCGTGCATCAGGAGACAAAAATCTAATACAGGTCGCATAACTTGCTTATCTGCTTTCATGCGGTTTCATTCTTTCACCCAGGCCCATGCCCAGTTTTCAAGCAATTGATGACAAGGGTGGATTTACTGCATACTCAGACAACTTCCATACTTTGATACTTCATAACCTCACGTCGATGAGTTTTAGTGGTGAAATGAAAGCAGAAAATCCAGCTTCACTTTACTGTAATATTCAAAGTAACACTGAACGTGTGAAACTCCACTATGACAAAAACTTCGGAGGGAGAGAAATAGAAATCTTCGAGAGGCTAACATTTCCTCATGGTGAATGTAACGTCTGTGGTCCGGGTAAATGTTACCTCTGTCATGTAGCAGTTCATGACAATGGAAAAATTGCATCTTTTGTATTTTTGTAGGTAAGCTCATTTTTATAAATGTTTTATTTTTATATAATTCATTTTGATGGCAGATGGTCATGTGAAGGAGAAATAACCACACCTGTTGTCCCATGTTATCATTTTGTCCTTTGGTTTTAGGTTGTATCTTTTTTTAAGTAATGATGAAAACACATCAATAAAAAAAAATGTCATCGTCATAACAGGAAGCAATGCACCTAAACCCCGATCGTCAGAGACGAACCAGTCTGTGCTCTGTGCTCCAGATATCGGTTGGCTCTTTGAGCGAAGCCTTTCAAAAATCTTACGGCCATACATCCATAATGGATGAATTTGCAAATAGGTTTGACTTTCTCTATCACGTCTTCGAGAAATTGTAGAGCCTTCATTACTAGGCGAGTTACTCTTAACCAATCCATTAGGCCTTCTATCTGCATGTCCCGGGCCTGAATGAGTAAAACGTTGGCCTCACCTGTCTTTATATGCAAGGGGAGGAGTCGATCAAAACCCCGCCCCCCCCCAGAATCTCGATTCTAAAATCGAGAAAAAAAAAAAACCTACAAACAATGCAAGGCTTAGCCGTACAAATTACCTCAGTACATACCTGTCAAGCTGACTGAAATCCCGCCCACGCACACACACACAGAAACAGGTTCGGCCATAGAGACAAGTTGTTCAGTGATGAAGGTGCTTACCTACTGAATATTGAAATGCCTTTGACTAATATGACACTCTTCTGTGTTAACCCTTCAACACTTTAATACCTCAGTCACATATTTGTTACATGAGTTTTTGAGACGTCTACGTCATGATCAATACTTTCCTGAAAAACCTGTTGTATGCAATCTGACAGATGTCTTCTGCCCTATGGTGGATTATCCGTGCACTGAAGGTGCACTGTAGTCAGTACAGGGCCTTTGCTATGTCCAAAATGGTGTCATTGTTCATTCTGTCACTTTATGCGACACTCATATTACACACTGCTGTGTGGTACATCAAGTTTAGCACAGCACATTCTGTTAGAACACAATGGCACCCATCTCCCTCCACATACACCAGTACACAACACTGGTATATGACCACAGACATACAGACTACTGAGAGTGACCATATTGAATTTATTATGACAAGTAGACAAGAGATGAGAGAAGAATATTCATATTCAGTTTTATTTGTTGAAGCAAATAATTTCCCGTAATCAACATATTTGTTGAGATGATAGCTGAAGGACAGCTGTGAGAGCAGATCCCTCCATGAAATGTCAGCAATTAAGCATGGGAATTTATGGCCTCTGGGTTTCTGTTGATAACAGTGAAGAATCATTCATTTCTTCACTTGTCTACCACAGGCATCCACATCCAGCTGCTGTTGCAGCACTAGACGTTCTGCAGTGGCTTGGTCAGAAAAGAGTCCAAACTTCAATCATATCTTCATAATGAAAAACCATCTGTCACTATGGTCTTCAGAATGCGCCATCCCATTCAGTTGAATATGTTCAATTGAAATAGAAATACTGAGAGTAGGGGCCAAAAAACAGCAATATTTCTTTAGTGTTTGTCACGAACACAGCACCGATATCCATAAAAATAAAATATAAGAAAGCCTAAGCCTAATATACAAAAACAAACAGTGCCCTTAACTTTAAAGTATCCACTATGCACATGCAATTAGTTTCTAAATGATTGGTTTCTTGCAGTAAGTGGTTCTTTTTGATAACATGTTAATGACAGTACAGAGTGTTACAATTGATAATGGACACTGTTTGACCGGTTTGATTGCATTTTTTATGTGATCAAATACTGTTTTCTTCTTTTCGAACCACAGTATGTGCTGACGTTCAGTGGATAACATAACGTCTCCATCTAAATTCTCTTTCACAGATGGAAGATATACTTCAGTAATGCCATTTTAAATGCCCTCTGTGAAGTCAGTAAACTGGTCTATAACAAATGCCTTAAATAATAGCTTACTGGTTTAATGCATTCACATGTAAAGCTGTGTTAATGTTTTAGGCACTGTGAAAATTGCTGTAATGTAAGGATACTTTAAGAAATAATGAATGTGAATCATTTTCACTTTTCAAATAACTTACATTTTTAGGTACTTGGCAGGTAGGTTGTTTAAGCTATCCGTAAAATTGGACTGTTTTGGAGGGTGGGAAAAAGAAGTAATTGTTTTAGAAGATCCATATTAAGACATGTATGAAGGTTGCTTAAGATATGGGAAAAGGTTGTTATGGTCATATGAGACCAAAACAGAGCATTTTGGCTAACCCTCAAAGCACTGCATGTGGCGTAAATCTATCACTGCCAATGCCTCAACAAACACCATCTCCATCATGAAATATGGCAGTGGTAACATCATGCTGTGGGGATATTTCTCTTCTGCAATATCGGGTAAACCTTTTAGAATAGATATAACAAGAAAGCCTCTTGCAGTCTGTTGTTAAACTAAGCCTTGAGAGATATATTACCTACCAGTTACCAATTACCCAAGACACAAGTTCTAAAGCAACACTTGTGTGGCTCAAAAACAGTAAAGTGAATATTCTAAAATGGCTCAGGCAAAGCCCTGATCAAAATCCTACTGACAATATATGGCACTACAGTACAGGACCATCATCCCATCAACCTAGCTGATCAATACTGAATATTCTAAGAAGAATGGGGAAAGAACATTGCAGAACAATGTGAAAAGCTGGTACTGCCTCACTGCAAAAGTAGAGGGTTGAATACTTAGGGAAGCAGAATATTTAGTTTTTTTAATTCATTTCTTTTAAATTTGTAATACCTTTCAGCCTTTAGAAATATACAACAGTATAAGTGTTAACAATGAAAATACGGATTGGGAAAACATGTGAAAAGATCTTTTGTAATTGTGAAAATGGTAATGACTTTCACAGGGGTTGAAAAAAACTAAAGTGCCTAAAACCTTTTCACAGTACTGACAACAAGCATGTCTTTTATCACTTTCAAACTAGCGCATACCAGCAGAAAGGCTCCATACTCAGATAGTGAAACCATACAAGAAAGAGAGAGTGGATCCTAGTTGGGTCAGACCATCAGCCCACAGTTTTATTGTTTTTACACAAACTAAAACGGTATGGAAGTCTGTAGTGAAGTTACTAGTAGAACAACCAACCAAGGCTCCCACCCAGAAAATCAACAGCTCAGTTCAGACCCTTTGCCTGATTATGTGTGTTTGGCAGTTACCTCAGTCAGACAGTATCTCCTATGGCTGGGCCTCATGACGAGTGGTGGCTGGCTCTGAATGTTTCTGGGAAGAGTGAGATTTACAACACTGGCCAGTCCAAATCAGAGAGCTGCGTTCCACCGCTGTGAGGTTCTGTCCTCTCTCCGTGTCTGAGTGTGCTAACTGCCCTCTCCTAGAATGCTGCTAATCTGTCTCCCTCCGCCACAGCCTCCCTCCCTCCCTCCTTCCATCCACTGACACGTCCGCTCGCTCAAAAAAATGATGATTCAAAACCTGCGTAATTTGGTTCAGAGCACTGGGGCCCTATTCAGAATAATTACTCACGCAGCAGAAGCCCAGACAGCTTAAAAATAACTCATTGTACTGTGACAACGATAGGCTGACGTATCATGAAATACAAACAAGGCATGCAGCTTATCTAAAAATGCCAATTTAATAGACTGTTAATGTGCTGGGCATCCACAGGCTCATCACAGGGAGAGCATTACCTAAAAGAGAAGTCATGAAGCCATTTTTTGAGGGGGCGTCTAATAGCCTATCTCCATACTGCAATGCAATTTTGTTGTGTTATTTCAGTTTACGATTATTTTGTGAACCTGAGTGGAAGAACTAATCTGAGAAATAGAACCAAAATTTGAATGTAAATTAAGTCTTTTGACAAGGCCCCAGAAATGGAGGGGTAGCACAGTGCTGCATTTCAATGACAGAGAAACTCTACCCAACATTTTATGGGGCCATATCAATATTCCTGTTCTGTAAGTCTTGGAGTTTTAGACAACGAGCTCCCCGAGCCGCTTTGGGTTTTGACAAATGGCGGTACGGCCCAGGCTCTGTATGTCGGAGCATCAAAACTGTGACAAATGGAGCTCTGCCTGGTGATTACAAAGGCCAGTCAATAGTGCTGGTGCTGCCACGGCCTCATACAGACAAGTCCATACAGCGGCCATTCGTCTTATTCATGGCCTGATTAAACTGTTGAAAACATCATGGGGGAATTGTTGAATAGCGCAAGTCGTCACCGACGCCAGACGGACTTCCCATTTGTTCTCCACTCACGTGGTGCTCGCTGTGGAGCGTCTGTCTGTTCAGTCGTCTGGTGTGAACTTCCAGACCTGTCAACAAAACGTCACAGCACTCTCTGATACAGTTAATGTTGTAATTTATGGTTGGACTTGTGCTATTATTTACATCTGCAGTTGAATGTTTAATTTTTTTTTTTAAATGGTTCAGTGTCTTTAATCGATGGACATTATGTCTGACAGCATTGGTTATAAAATCAATCCTAAATGAAAAATGAGGGGAGCAAGAGATATGACCCTCCATATAATCTCATCACATCAGCACATGAGGACATGTTGCGATTGATGACTGGAAGTTTTCTGAGGAATAAAAAGAACTATAAAAAACAAGTTCATGACTTACATTGCACATAGATTTTTTGCGTTTGAAAGTGAAAGTAATTAATTGACATATGCAACTGTCATTGTTTCAATTCTGCATTTTCTGACATTGTTGTTGTCATATAATCATCTTCATCACCGTCATTGTCATCATCATCATCATCATCAAAATAGTATAATCTGTAATCCTCTAAAGCTCCTAGGTGTCTCTTAAAACCAAAAGAAATAGCTCTCTTACTTCACAAGCAACAGGCTCCATTCACAAGACACTGGCATGTGCAGAATCCTACTGATAATGAATCAGACATACTTTTATCCACCAGTGTGTCACTAAACTCTAATATTTCCCTCAACTTGTAAATGTAACCAAGATCCAAGCAAGGACCAGGGTCTTCCCTGTGCTCCAGTGTAAATATATTTTTGTCTTTTGTTCTCTTGCCAGTTGCTTCTACATTAACAAGTCAATGTAGTTCCGGAAAACAGTCAGATGCCACAGCAAAGTTCGAGAGTTCCCACTGGTCTTTGCCTTGTGCCCTCAGTGTGTGCGTGTAACTGTAACTGATCCAGAGAAGTCATGTGTCCTTGTAAGTCATGTGTCCTTGTAAGTCATGTGTCCCTGTAAGTCATGTGTCCCTGTAAGTCATGTGTCCTTGTAAGTCATGTGTCCCTGTAAGTCATGTGTCCTTGTAAGTCATGTTTCTCTGTAAGTCAAGCCAGTGGATCCACGTCCAACAGAGAGGTTCACAGCTAGCAATAGTATTAAGTGCAAAACATTAATGATTCCTCTGTGTAACATTCCCCCATCTTTTGTGTACAAAAACGCGCATTAATTAACCATTACAAATTGTTTCCATTTGTATCAGCATTAGTAGTGTTAGTATACACAGTACAGTGTGTGTGGTCTTGCAAATGACACCCAGCTTATAACTTTTTTTCTACTCAAAGACCTGAGTGTCTGTTAACAAGTATATTCAGGACCGCATTAGGGCATGACTACTTTGGGTGAAACTACACACAGCATTCCTCCTCAGTGACAGTGGACATGTATATTGTGTAGGGGTGCCCAATCACTGACATGAGTATGCTGGCCATCTAATTGTCAGGTCATCTGACCCCACAAGGTTGCTGTGGTGTGATTTTGAATCGGTTCTCTAATGCAAAGTTTGTGCTGTATAATTATCTGCAGTTTGCGCTTGTGAGCCTGTAAACACAGTACAGGACCTCAGTCACACAAGGGAGAGCATTTCTGGATTAAAATGACCTCGCTTGGGCTTTGGTAAGTGTGCCACTTAAAGCTATCAGGCAATGTATGAGAGAGCTCTGTGATTATATGAACTTAATGAATGAATCGGTGCAGACCGCCGCTAAATCAATATTTCTCTTTATTGGGACGATTAAGGCACAAAGTGTGGGCTGAAACCTTTATAACACAGGAACCATTAAAGCATCATCTCTCCAATTATCCTGGCCTTTTTTCCAATGTGTGAGGTCAGGTGGGTCTTTTAGTGCTTTAACATGATGTGGATTACATTAATTTAATAGACACTACAGGGAATATTCCCTTGGTATTGTAACTGACTTTGTATTGGGCACAGAGAGAAGCTCAGATATAGGACATGTCAGCACAGGCACTACCTCAAGCCACTAAAAATGATCAATGGTTTCAGGGGCTCGGGTTAATGATTTCATCTTTCATGCTAATTTTTTCTTTTTTTTTTACTGAAGAAGCGTGACTTCTTGTTCTCCTTCTGCTATAAACACTGTGAGTCCTGGGAATCTCACTAGCTATCTTTATGGCTGAGCAGTAGTTTTCCTTTGGCCATTCAGGATTTTAGTTTTACAGGAAACTATGCATTCCTCTACCTTCAAGCTATAGTCCGAGAAATGTAAAAGTTAGCAATTTTGTTCATCTTATTTGCTCATAATAAAAGTATGTTACTTATAGAGTAATAATTAATTTCATATAGATTAATACTTTATTTCATATCACCTGTATCGTGATCAGGCCTAACACACAGCCGGGTCAAATGTGTCAGTGGAGGTGCAGATCTCAACTCCCACAGTAGCTTTTATATGTCATTGCTCACAGTTACTTCAATGTCATTCAATTATGAGCAAAACAGAATGGAATGATTCAAATAATTGAGTAATTGAAAGCATTCCATATACGTAGAAATGAAGCTCCCTCAAGCAAAAGTGATATGTGATCATGTCAGAATGCGCTGAACATGCAGGTACAGTTCTAATTATTTAAATATAAATGCTTTTTTATTATATACTTTATAAGGGTTAAACATTATAGAGGGGTCAAAAACTCATTGAGGTATTTTAGCACATGTATATACTGATAGCAGGAAATACAGCATTTTTGGAAAATAATTGCAAAGACAATTACAAATTTGCCTCAGGACAAAGAATACATTGAACTCAAACCATTGTTTTACTAATGCTTGTTTTAGAATACATTATAATGAAGAGTGTATTCACCAGATAATCAGTGCCTGTTGGTTTTGTGAACTGAGGTTAATTAGAATCCAACTTTAGAAAAAAATGCAATTTGCCACGGAAATAATGATAGAACTGTGAGGTGAAGCCATGGAGAAACAAAATACACATACACTTTTTTTCACACACCACTCTACTAATGTAGCAGAGATATGGTCTTGGAGTGTGGAGAACACAGTTAGTGTGTAATTTACATGTTACTAGTGGTGTCCAGAGACTTCATTATCTGTTTATGTAACTGTATCTGTTCAACCAACAAAATTATCTGTCTTTGTATCTGTATTCACATAGAAGACCAGAAGTGGTTCAAACCAGAAGTCAAGTTAAATTGGGCAAATGTAGTTTCTAAACTAACATTCACTGGCAGTGCAGTTGTTGTGCCTTCAAAGCATCGCATTGATTTGATGTTGGTATATAATTAATTATGAAAGATATTTCCACATCCTACACTTTTCATCTCTCTCTCTTTTTTATTTTTAACTAAACTAAATTGTATGAACTGTCTCCTCATCTCGTAATTCATATGTCTCGTTATTCATATGTCTCATTATTCATATTCTTCATTATAAGCTTCTGTCAGTTAATACAATACAACTGTAACTTCGATCACTTTGATTTTATAAAGCAACTAAATACAAGGAAATATTGGAACAGGTGCTAAGAATGATAACCTACTTGCGTTTGTATCTTAAAGAGTTATCTGATGGTCTCATACTATTTGGAAGTGAATAACTGCGTGGTTTTTTCTATGCTTTCTAATGAGGAACGCTTTCTGAGACATACAGTATAGACTATTCATTTAGATTCTCACTATTTCATGTTGAGGACGATGAGATACTTTTTACAGCAAGTAATGGAGGACTACATCTTCCACGATCCTATAACATTTTATGACTGTGTTGGGTTAACAACAAAATGTAATGCAAGCAGAAGGTTTCTAAAAGGGTTGGAACTCGCACTGGCATAGAACACAATACAATGCAATATCCGGACTGATTGAATGTGATTACATACAATGGTGTTTGTTGAGGAATGAGATCAACACTTCTCATCAGGCACTCTGTCACTGCATTAAAGCTGTTCTAAATTAAATCTGTCAAAGTGAAGTATTGCATGTGTATATCCACTTTATCAGTTGTTTTTCAAATTATTTCGGTCCAAACATACGCATGAAGCCTTTCTCTGTGGATCATGCAGGGCCTTCCCCGGGTTCCTGCATGGGCTTATCGCTTCCGTGCCACTCCCAGCCGATTTGCCTTTTGCCACTTATCAATCCCACAGCAATCACAGCTGGGACTAAATTAATCATTCATAACAGCTCACGGAGTGATTTCGCCGAACTCCTCATCATAATGCAGGGTTCCCGTGAAGGGGACTCGGGAATGCTACCCTCGATCCGTTTCTTTTAATAACCGAACTGAACCTTACTGCGGCTGCCGTAAAGAGTGAAGATCTACGGCTCTGGGTTTAATAAAGCTGTGGTCATTAGGGTGAGCTGAGGGGTGTGAGGAAAATGCCCGAGCGAGATTGCACATTCTGATGAAATCAACTTGTAGGAAAAGGCCTGTGGCTTTCTGTAAGAGGCCCATGCGTACTTGCAGGACATGCAGCAGTGCAAAGGTCCCTCTGTATTTCTGCTTTATTATGTTTTGAAAATGTAGAGGAGAGATAAAAGAAAGCTGTTATTTCTCTTTAATTCAAGCACCTTTTGAGCTACTGTTTTGCAAGTGCTGACAGTGAGGTAGAGAATAGGGAATTACCTTTTCCAGAATTTTCAAATGAGAAGCAAATGTTTTATTCAGACTATTCAGGCTGTAACTGCTATTTACACATACACAGTGCACACGTATTTTGTGATGCCAGCAAGGTCACCAAATCAGCCGAATAACTGTGCTTCACATTCATTTCCCCACATTTGCTATGCTATTCATGAATACTTTATCCTTCTGTGGCTTTTGTTGTTTTTGATGATGTTTGTGTTCAATCGAAAGAATATTCACTGCATAACTGCATGCAATAATGGATCTTTCATTTTGTCTTTCAAATTTAAAATGTTCAAACATACTGCAACATAACAATGCCAAACATGCTATTCATGTAACAAAAAAACACACATACTGACAAAAAAACTAAACAAAACACAAAAACTCAAAAGCCAACGCAACAGCACACAGCATAATCGGTCACCACATCTCCCCCTCCCCTCAACACACAATCTAAAAATCCCCTCAATTGATAAATCTCAGGAAGCTACCCCACATGTCAGTGAATTTGGACACAGAATCCTGAAGGTTTGGCTAGCATTAACTAATATGAGGCTGTACACACCATGGGTTTGGTCCAGTCCTTATGACAAGGCATGCTTGGGTTTTTTCCAAGTCCTTAGTATAATCCTGGCCGCGTTAAGGAAGCCTGCAAGGGCTAACCCACGCGGTGCCTTAGTTTTCCCTGCTGGTCGGACAGATTTGTCTCAAAGAAGGCAAAGACGTGGTGAGCTTGGTAAAGGCTGATCCAACCACTCCTCAACTACCCCAACTACTCGGGTCCAAAAAAGGGTAAACCCAGTCCCACATGAGATATAGAAAAGTACCCATGACTTGAATTGGACCTACCAGTTTAAGTCTGACTGGAGTGCAATAGTATATATGAATTATTTAATAATGAATACATTTGCTTTTGATATCCCATGTTACGGCCAATGTTCTCCCAGACCTCTTGTTCAAGACTAGGTCCCTTTGTCATGGTATCCTCAGATTCTCACTTTTACCATGCAGAGCATTTGAGGCCATATTATAAAATACAGAAGATGATTGCACCACATTAGGAAGCTTTAAGAACCTTTGCAAGACACTTTCATCCTGTCCTGTGTTGTAACCCATACACTGTACACAACTCCGTAATTGGAGGTATGATAAAGTCCCCTTTATCATTTAGATTATATCAATCCCTTAGCCTGATAGGAGTAGAACACTTCATCCTCAATTAGATCAGCAATTGTAGCTATACCCTTAAGGTGCCATGCCCTCCAGCAAACTGTTTTCTTCCCTATCTTAATTGCAGGGTTTTCCCATATAGATAAGTAACCTTGTTTATTTTGAGACAGACCAAACATTTTATGGACTTTGTTCCAAACCTCCCATGAGTGCTGAAGTATTGGATTAATATCTCCTTCTGGACAGAACTGTGACGGTTTTTGAGACAGAGCATCTATAAATCTAAAAGCGCCCTCTCTATTTCCATCCAACCCAGATGTGAACCACTCCCTGACCAGTGTTTGCATAGTTGAACCAATTCAAAGGCAGTATTGTATAGTACTTTATTCGGCCAGGCCTCTTCTCTCTCTGGTGGGAAACAGCTTAATCAGACTAATTCAGGGTTTCTTCCCATTTCACAGGTAATCCATAACTGCCTTGATATATTGCTTAAGCACTGACACAGGAGAATTTTAAAGAATCATCACAGAGATATAGTTTATCTTTGAAGATACCATCAAGAGTATTTGTTTTTCCCCACAGAGATAGATTAGGCATTTTCCACTTGGCAAAAATAGTCATACCATTCTACAGCACTGGATTTATATTTATTTTTAACAATCTCCTGGAAGTCTGTAGTCGATCATATACCCAGATATTTCCCCCCTGATTGTAGACATTTAAATGTAAATGCACCAGTGACAGCAGGGGAGAAACCCATGAACACTGGCATTACCTCTGATTTTTGCCATTTGGTTTTGTAACCCGAAATCTCAAAAATGTCTACGACACCTGGAATAGAGGAAGCTGAGTTGGATAGTAACAACAAAATGTAATCCACGTACATGAACAGTCTATGCTCCCTACCTCCCGCCAGCACTCCCTTAATTTCTCAAATCCACCTCTGATGGAAACTGCCAGTGGTTCCATAAACAGAGTAAAGAGCAACGGAGGACAGAGGATCCCCCTGCCTAGTCTCACGTCCCAGATTATAGAAGGAGAATGGAATGCCATTTGTAAGAACCACTGCCTTCGGTGCTGAATATAGTACCTTAACCCATTTAATAAACAGCGCCCCAAAGCCAAAAGCCTGCAAAGTATACATCAGATATCCCCACTCCACCTTATCAAACGCTTTCATGGCATCACGAGAGAAAGCAGCGACTGGAACATCTTTACAATTGAACCACATAAGATGAAGCATAGGCGCCCAAGGTTGTCAGCTGATGATCTACCTTTAATAAAACCAGTCTGTTCATCGTTTTTAACTTGTGGTACAACTTTCTCCAGTCTTATTGCTAATATGTAGTCAATATTTTGCAATCTATGTTTTCCTAATTGGCCGAAAGCTACTTGGCTCATAGGGGATCTTGTCTTTTTCATCAATACATTGATTACTGCATCATTGAATGTTGGGGGTTGCTCTCCCTGTCCCTCCGCCAGCACCTCTTTATAAACCTCAGTCAGTCTAGGTGCTACTATGTCAATGTTTATTTTATAATATTTGGCTGGAAAACCATCTAAATCTGGTGATTTACCGGACTTCACTGACAATATAGCCTCCCTAACTTCAGACTCAACTAGAGGTGCATCCAACATCTACACCTGGGCCAGGGACACCACAGGATGATCAATTTTTGAAAGAAAATAAATCCTTATATTTGCCACCATCTATGACTCTGACCCACACAAATTCTCATAAACGTGTTGATTTTCACAGTGCTGGAATATGTGCAAAAACATATTCTGAACCACAGTGATAGACAAACCATTTTGGGGTCATTGAGGTAATTCTCTAAGGTCTTAGGTATGCTATAAGCATAAAAGCTCTTAATCACTCAATTTATATGAACCAGTCAATGGCCATCTAACATTTATGACCCTGTCATTGAAGTATCAAACGGTATCAATGGGGGGGCTAATGGCCTTGATCCATGCATATGCAGAGGGCAGCAGTTAACACCCCCCCCAATCATACAACAACACGATGCCAAGACAGACATCAATACTTCAGTTCTCTCCATATCCCCATTTACACGCGCACAAGTGGACATGTAGGCTATCTCCTTTGCATACTTGTCAAGTTAACATGACTGAAATCCGTCAGGTCAGTGATTGAAATCCGTGAAAATCCATGCAATCCGAGACAACTCGTGCAAGCTTATTACATCATAAATAGATGTTCCCCTCATAGAGATAAGAAGTTGCTCAGTGATGGTGAAGATGCTTACCATGGTGCTTACCCGCTGAATATGGAAACAGCATTGACTAGTATGACTGCCACACAGGCGTAGTGAGCCGCACAGTGCGAACACGGCAGTGTCTCTCGTGCATTCTATTGGACTTTTAATTATTGTGAAAGGCTGTCAGATTAAATAAGATCTGTAAGATTCAGTGTCATGTACATGAGACATGAAAAATGTTGAAAATCTGTGAGTCTCACGGACACAAGATTTGACAGATATGCCCTCGATGGAATTCCATATACCATCTATTTCCAAATGGCAGGATATGCCTCAAAAATAAATGAATTCTATTATGAATGAAGTGTGAAGTGTGTGAAGATTGGATTCGAGGTTACAGACCAAACTGATCTCACTGTTGTCTGCATCACTAACGACGCATCCAACCTCAGGGGGACCTGACTCGTCCTATCATTAATTGCTGGAATTAAGAAGCACCTTTTTGTTTCAGTTGTCTTGCCAACAGTTTGCCAGATTTCTCCTCACTTCCACAGAAGCTTGTTTTTAACCTAAAGAGGGTGTATTAGTCCCTTCTTATTGTATATCTCATATAACTGATTTTCTTTTATCAAGTACAACTAAATTCAGCTTCTAATGCACTAATATTGCTTTCTGAGCTTTGTGAGATTTCTGATAACTCAACCACTTCTGCTTTTTATAGGATTCTGGAATCCGTTAATACTCCATCTAATCATCTTTATGCATTTAGCCATTATGCATTCATACCTAATGTTGTGTAGAATCTAGTCGTGAGTGTGCCTGCATGAGAAGAAAGCGCCCAGGTCCATCACCTGTGCGGTGCATATCACATAAACCCCTGCTTTAAACAAACCATAACAAACAATAGGATGATCCCTACAAATGAGCCCCTTGTGCCCCCATCCCGTTCCATCAGCTTTCCCTTTTGAAGTGCCCAAAAGACATCCCCAGCTGCACATGGCCCGTGAGACGTAACAACCAGAAATCCCTCCACAATCCGCCAACCCTTGTTAGATACATGTCACCCCCATGTCCTAAATTTGTAACTACAACCAAACATCTTACTCAAACATAGCTAGAGCCAATTCATCATTCAAGCGTCATACTGTATGTGAATACTCTCAAATACGCTGTTCTTGTAAACATCAGAGAAAAGGAAAGAAAAATTACACGTTTTTGCGTGCAATGTGCATACATAAGTACCTAAGCTATAGGCCATATTCACAACCTCTGTCATCGCAACTAACTTGGTTGTGTCTGCACTGCCCTGCACACTCCGTGCCCACACACATAACTCAGCAATGACATTAATAACCCAGTCCAGTTCGAAACTCAAATATCCATTCAGGTCCTGACCTCGTGATCATGTTCGTGTGTCCCTTCCGTGGGTCTGACACCACAGAAAAAAAGAACTGTTCATCAAACACTGACATTGTTTGTGACCCTTGCCTTCCATTCTAGCTTTGACTGGAACCAGCCTCTGTTGACTCGATCCTTGAAGCTTATATTCTCGCCCTTCCATGTAAACCACAGCAAGCCAGGGTATTCTAACGTGAAGAGAACATCCAGATTACGCAACTTCTTCCTGACCTCAGTGAACTGTCTCCTCGTGTCTGCAACCTCCTGTGTCATGTCAGGAAACAGGGAAAGTTTAGAACCATTCCATTGGATCCTTCCACCTTCACAAGCCTTCGCCCCCACTGCAGACAAGATGCTTTCATTTTCCAAAGAACTATGAAAGCGGATGATGACCAGACGAGGCAAAATACCTCTGCTGGCATTTCAGTCAAAGATCAGAGCACCATCTGCAGCTCTGCTAGCTTCGGCTAGATCCACTCCCACAGCCTCGGAGAAAAAATGCTTTGTGCGCTCCAGAGGATTGACTATATTTTTTCTTTCAGCCCAAAGAGCTGTACATGGAGACACCTTTTTCTATTAGCCATATCTATCACAGCCTCCCGAAGCTCTAAACACTCTTTAGCAGCTGCTTCAGGCGTCTGTTCTCATCTTCCAATTCAGAGATCCGAGTCTCAGCCTAGACAAGTCATTGAAAAATGGCTGCCATTTTCATTTTATCCTGAGTAGTCTTGACACTGGTCACATCCGATTGCAGAGTTGATAAGGTGCCACTAAATTGAGCCACACCCCACTGTAGTGCAGCCTGCAATTCAGCAAACCCAGGTGGTGCCATATCTCGTACAGGTTGGTCCTTTTCAGCTGCCCTGGATGAAGCTCCTCTCGCCATGCTAGCATAGCTAACCCCTTGCTTAGCAGCTCTTGTTTTTTAGTTAGTTGGCCTACTTGCAGTTGTCATACTGAGAATCCACTAAACTAATAAGCGTTCAGTCAATTAGAGTCATTCACAGCATAATTATGGATACATTCGGGGGTTTGTGTAGAGCAACGTGGTTTGACATCCATCTTGTTCAGCGGTCCCAGATGGAAATGTTTGATGAAATTCAAAGAGCCAACCTGAAATGTATGGATCATGGAATTACTCTGTGAAACACTGAAGAAGGGTTTTGAGTTCTGTTTTAACAGCGTCTACCTGACAAGAGGCGTTTTATATGGCTGTAGCATTTTACACAATGACAAGTGATAGAAATGTACCTTTCAAACAGGGTATTGATAGAGTATCTGCTAAAAGTAATGGATGACAAAATTGTGTGTGACTTCAATGAAACACAGTTAACTTTCATTAACAGCACACTGCTTTCAACTTCTCTTCTTCGTTTAACTGTCAGAGAACATGATCAGCCCACATCCCACCATTTGTCATACCACCATTTCAAGATCAATAAAATGTTTGTTCAAGCAAACAAGATGTTTGCTGAGCGAGAGGTGAGGTGTTGTTTATTCAAAATATGCACCAAAGATATATTTTTCCACGGACTAAAGAGACATAATAATCACTCTGATCAATATTGCTTTATGGGTTAGCCAAGTCATAAATACAGAATAATCACTAAAAAGTTTTGTAGCTGCAAGAAGAAGAAAAAAATTGTCAGAGGGTGGAAGTTGCTCTTTGGCAGTCTGACAGCATTTTTATGGGAATACATTCATTATGTCCTGGAGAGATGCTGCAAAAAAACAAAACAAACAATGCCTTGAAACAAATCCAACAATTCATTATCAGAACAATAGTACCCGTGTTCCCCTAAGGTGGCATTTCTCATTTTTCTTATCTTTTGTACCTCAAAGATTGTCACGTCTGAGAACAAAGCGCCGCTCCTCTTCAGGATGGATTCACGCGTCTCCCGAGACGAAGCCTGCGCTAAGTATTGAACAGTCCAATAACTATGACTTTGAGCCGCGTCTGCAGCAACACCTTCAGCTGAGGCGTATTCACTTGAAAAGGCTGCGGCTGAGGGACAACACACTCCTTTATTTTACTCTCTGTTGGGCATCCGTGTGCTTTATCACGCGCTAAGTGCCCGGGCTTTGAGAAACACTTCGGCGGAGGAGGGAAAAGAAGAGCGCCGCACGTCATGCTCATTTGACAGACGTAATTACATAGCGCACAGAGCATGGAGATTGATGTGGGATTTCGAGCTACTGCTCAACTCGTCAGAGAGGAGAGGCGCATGCCATGGACATGCTCTAATTCAGATGCACTTTCTGATGTGAATGTTGTTCCAGGTAGCACTCATCGAGCTGGCTAGTGAGACTAGCTCAGCTAATTTGGGTTGAACCTGTGGCTACTGTCATCAGAGGAATTTACAGACCTCTTGTCATTCTCACTGCATAGCTGGGTGCCATCATGTACCTGCCCAGAGGCTGGATTGTGGTCTGCCAACCCAATTCCCTTAAGGGCAGCTTAACAAATGGGAAACTACTTATCTTTGACATGCATCCATCATAATTAACCACTGTATCTCAACAGTCCATTGTTTTGGTTAAAAAAAATGTGGTCTTAATGATTAACCATTACATTCAACAGAATCTCAATCTCAGTAGAATGTCAATCTCAAACATATCTTTACAGTACATAGTCTGTGACTCATGACACGCAGTACCAGTGCATATCTCACAAATATAAAATTAACAATCTTTACAATACAAACTGAATGAGTAGACTACCATAATAATACTATTATTACTAAAGTAATATGGTGGCATTATACCTCTACTTTAATTGTACCTAGAACACCATGCTACATTTTTCAAAGGCTTATGCTGGTCTGGGATATTTTCTGTGTATCTGCTGTCATTCACCTAGCCTTTAAAAAAAAAAAAAAAAGTTGTAAAGGTTAGGTTTGGTAAACTCATTGCTAGAAGGTGGGAAATGCGAAACAATGTGACAGGCGGAGGTCTCCCACAGCACAACCCTTTGATCTGCATTTGACTGCTTCCTATTTGACTTTTTTCAAAAACAACCTTGGCAGGTAGTGGATCATTTTATTTTTACAATGTTCACAGCCTGTGCTCCACTAACTGCAACAACATTCTTTTTTTTCTGACCCGGAGAGAGAGCCATTTTTGGACCAGTGTCATTGCTGAGGATGGTGGAAAATGTAAGAGGGAAAAGGTTTAGAGAGGAGGAGAGATGGCTGGACCTTGAGACACATGGAGGATGGAGTTTAGAGGAAGGCTTTGAAACTGTAACACATGTAAAACATTAGGAACATACTGGCCAAAAACAGCTGCTTACATTCATATATCTTCAAGGCCTGAACATATGTCAAAATCTACATCTATGCACAATTCAATCGTATACCTTTATATAATATAATTTATAAAAATATGTAACTTATCTGATGCCGAGCTTATTCAGGTTCTGTGTACTAAGGAGGATTAGACTTTTCCTTTTCAGACAAGAACAAGAAAAACAACAACAACAACAACCACAACAGAAAGTTCCAAATATAACAGACTGCACTGCTGATAACGTGGGTGCGGAGCACATATCCGGCTTTCAGTTATCTCTCTTGACAATTCAAGTGACAATTACACACAGGGTACTGAAACCGGGGCAGGGGGGGAATAAAATGACCAAGGATACCAGGCCTCTAAATGAGAATCCTGACACTGAGCTGCCCTAGGTCACTTCAGGCAATGATTTGCCAAAGACCACTTAAACAGCCTGTGGTTCAGTTTCATTCTGTGAGAAAAAAAATATGTTGCTACCGACTGTCTTGTTGATGAGAGATGCTGTGCTCATCCTCAAGGTAACATATTAAAAGAGCACCATCTGAGAAGATATAGCTCAGGCAGGGACAACATCAGTACTTTACACAGAATGGGAGCACTCAGACAATTGTCAAGATTGCCAGATTGTGCATCTGTGAACTCAACAAAGTTAATAAAGGTTGGATTCTGTAAGTAAACCTTAAGCCCACAAGATAACTTGTATATGTGAATAACACACCTTGGTAGATCATTCATGGATTATCAAGATTAGTAGAACTATCTGGAGCAAGATTCCACAATACCAGATATTTACGTCATGGGTCACACTAACATAGGGCACAATACACTGTTCAAGTGAGGGCGGATTCCCCTAAAAGAGTTACCAATGTTCTATTCATTTGTATGCTATGCCAAAAGTGCTATGAGGGTTTATAGAAGCGCTGGAATCCTATGATGACACTGACATCATTAAAGCAGTTTTTTTTTAAAGTTCTTGTAGATCTTGCCACCATCATTTATGTAAAAAGTGTTCATATTGTATGGAAGTATAGCTTACCCATGGAAGTTGTCATGGAAGTGCTGGCAGCCACTGTGAGCCAGTATACACTCCCCACACATTGCCAGTAGGTAGGGAAACAATTGGAGAACCTGCTGGGGCCAAGCTTTACAGTACCGTGTTCTGTGGTTACAGTGTGACTACACAAAGAAGTAGAGTTGTACAGTCTAACAACTGAACTAACAGTGAGTAACAGCACACATTTAACAATGCATTGATATCATATACTTATATGTACCCGAACGCCAACCTTAGTATGTTTAAACTGTACGTCATAGTGTAATTACTATGTAATAAGAGTGCTGTTACATAAAATTAGGTTAACCAAGCTGGCTCTAATTTGAACACTGTAGAAGGCCTTGATTGTTAATGAACCCATTTGAACATTATTGGCCAGAACAACAAGGTTACCACGCCTGGACACTGGAACTGTGCTGTAAATCGGTGGGTTGACTACTTCACACATTATAGACTACTCTACCCCTCACACCGTTATCACTTCTTCCGTGATGCGCCACCTTCGACAGTGCTGGTTAGACTGAGCTGTTGATGAGCCTGACCCAAGTCCTTCATTTTGAAATATCAAATAATTTGAGAAGTACACAGCTATAGAGAAATGATAGTAAGATTTAGATGTTTACAAAGCATCTTTAATATCATGACAGTGTAAAATGGTTCATATCAAAGAGGCATAGCCTATTTCATACATGCTCATATCAATCATGAAATCTTAATAAAATCCTTTAATAAAAAGTTTAAAATCAATAGTTATTAGGCAAATCATAGGCCCTTGAAGGTACAAATGTGTGTATTTTACTTGAATGTGAGACTGGCTATTCATATAGTCATACATCTCAAAAATAAGTAGCACGAAACATGAGGCCAAGCAAAAATAGGGCGGAAATACACAAATAGACCCCAGCAGTTAGCTCAGCTGGTACATAGAACCTTGCACATTTGAACACTTTTCAGAACTGTGCTTTTGCCTTTTACTCAAGTATTTTCTAGCCTTTTACTTTGCAACATATGCCAAAATGCCATTTATACCTTAGTTACAACTAGGCTATCAGCTATGCATTTTGCCTGCATTGACTGAAATGAGCTGTCACGTGTGTGTGTGGTTTATAATGTAAAAGCAAAAACGATGATGTTTACATGAGGAGACTCATAATCTCAGACAATCACATCAATAGGCTATGAAAGCACATGTTCATTATGTTGTAAGGAAATATGTAAGACAGAAATGAAAGTCAGACAAATTTAAGCATCAATTCTTTATTTAAGAAAAAAGAAAAAACTTTGGTGCAGTAAAACGAAACTGTTGAATGTCTATGTCACACCTACTCTGTGACAAGTGACAAGACAAGTGTCTTCAGATGGGAGGTTTGAAGGACAACACTCAACTGTTCAAGCATTGGGTTCTGTAAAGCACTACCGTTAATAAATAAATAACCGTGAAGTGAAGTAAACTGGACTGCAGTCCTTCGCCACCAGGACCACTGAGGCTCTGGGGTTTTAGATGCACAAATAATACATCTATATTTACTTTATACTTTTATATATACATATAATACAATATGTTTTTACTGATATAGTACTGGCATTGTACATATCATACCATTTATTCTCATGTTATACTTTTTACTTGATTAGGGATAATGGACGACAACATTCAAGTAACAAATGCAAGGTCAAGGTGGGAATGTGGCACAATTTAAAATTCAATACAACTATGGTATAATGCACTTTTCGTATAAAACACATAGAAATTACAATGAACAAATTAACATAATGTAAGTGTAGCAACATTGGCGAGTAATGGACTTCACGGCATCTGGATGGCCGAAAATGATGTGCTTTGTGTCATGGGGTGGATAATTCCTTCCTATCTGAATGCCATGTTGTTATTTCATTGGAAGCACAGACCTATGCAATGCATACAAAGTTAATTTGGGGTAATAGCACCAACCTATTTCATATTCCTTTGCAATTAATTGGGCTAGTGTGGCTAACACACTGACTTAGTAGCTTAAATGACTGTACTCTTTAGCCCCCCCCCCCCCACACACACACCAATTAACCACGGCCTCACAAATGAAACCACTGTAAGCCGCACATATTTGACCACATTTAATTGGCCTTGAGTTGGTCATCAATTCTTGTAAGGAAGGAAATGAAGAGATATAATTAGCGTAGCCTCAACCCTGTGCATCCCAAGCTTCATTATGGCCCTCATTACTGTTCTGCACACAACTCCCATCCAAGCAGCAAGATCCTTTCCTTTGGTTGCTTCACTAGTTTCCCCCTCTCCTCGTACATCAAAGCCACAAACAATTTGATTCATCATGAGGAGAAATCAGCCTTAATGGCTGTCCCTAATAGATTTTGTCATAGCTTCTCTCAGGTCGCTATGGATGTTGTGCTCAAAATGAAAAGAAAGTAATGAAAGTAAGAAAAAAAAAAACAAGGTAGGCCAGGCGTGTTTATGTATACAGCACAACTAATACATGCTACATGAGTGCAATGACATTTAAAACAAGAACTCAACAGAACTTTAAAACAGTTAAAGATAAACCAAGCAATAGAGCAATACCAGCTATAGAAATATGATTTTGTTCTGTAACAGAAACTTAAAAGGCAATTAGACATCCAAGGCTCAAAGTTATTCTCTCAGAAGGGCATCCTCCTCTTCCATCACTTCAGAAGCAGGGCCTGAGCCATCCTCAGTTTGGGACTAGTCCCCAACAGTGACAGCAGGAGTGGCGCACCGTTCGCCCATGACGAAAATTAATGAGACATGCATTGGTAATGAGATTACAAAGCTGTAGTGGGGAAGCCAGAAAGGAAGATTACCAGGAACATGCTGTCACAGACCCTCCTCCTTTGAGAGGGCTGAAGAGACACACCTGTGTGCCTCCATCAACAACACGAGCGCACACACTCAGGCACACACACACACACACACGCATACAGGCACACGCATACAGGCACACACACATACACATACGGATGTGTGTGCTCATGCACACAGTCACACACACATACAGGCACACACACATACACTGGTGCCAGTGAGGACAGAACCGTGGCAGGTGTGTCCTCATTTGGAGAGTTGGTGGCAGGAAAGGCCATTTGTCGCAGCTGTTCTGATATCTCCTAGGGGTATTTCCACGGAGAGTGCATATGGGCTGGAAAAGCAGTGTCACCCTTTTATATCATTCATCAAACGCGTAAATTTCACACACACGCACCAACAAGCACACCCGGGCCAGGTCCCCAGAGAACAGCAACCAAACATGAGAGTAGTTTTTGAGTGATATTTTGCATTCATAGGCATTCTGAGGCAGTCCAATCCAACCATATTTGCACAGCTACAATTTAAACCGTCTCTTTGAATTTCACTGGAAAGGTAATTTCAGAATGTAAATTTGATGACATTTTCAATGTCTTCTATTCAGGTGTCCATTCAGAGGAAGTGCTTTGGAATCTGCCTGGAAACCCTTTGAAAATAATTTCTCTCAAGAAGTAAAAAGAAAAAGAAAGTATTTTAGGTAACCAGTTTTAGCAGCATTAATTTGACATTCTGATGACCTGTTTTTATAACTTATGGATATATGTATGTAATATTGTGATTTCTATATTCGGTTTTGTGTTTATTCCTCTGTGTGTGTGTGTGTGTGTGTGTGTGTGTGTGTATGTGTGCGTCTGTGTATACCTGCGTGGGTATGAATAGAATGCTGGCCTATTTGTAGTGGTCTTGCTCTGTGCTTTATTGTTTCCAACACCTGCCCAGGGACTGCAGATGGAAATTAGCTAGTGGCTAAATCTGGTTCAAAGCATCTTTCCTCTTTTTTGAGATTAATGTATTTTGTATATGGTCCCTGATATAAATAAATTAATTGGTGGTACATATGGGCAGCAGCATGATACTGACCTCCAGTTTTATCTAGTCAATTACACCACCCACACCTGGAGGAATATACACATGTAAAACTGTCACAATGTGATCCACACAGATCATTTAAATACCCCTTTGGGCCGGGAGCTTACATAATTAAAAATGTGTCGTACTGGTTGGTAGAGTAATTGATATTAAGTCAAACACAGGCGTAAGGGGGTGGAGTTAAGGAAGGGGCGGAAATAAGTCGCCGTTTGATAACATGGACAGCACCTTCAGAAGAAGTTACAGAAACCTCTGCCTGTCCATGGACTGGTCCTCTGCAGTCTGATGTTTGCCTGCTCCAGCCATCTGTCCCTAACAGCAGCATTTGCCTCCTTTAAACCATTCATCTGCACAGCAACCTTCTTTTAGAAAACTAGTCTTTTAGTTGACTTCCCACTCAGAAATGACACAAGGGCAAAATGTTTTAAAGTCTAGCCATCCTTGCCTTGACCACAATATTGAATAGGAAATATGGACCATGAAGGAGAACTCACAAAGGGTCACAGCTTTTAGACTTCCAGCTTTTTCAGACCTCCAAAAATGTACCAGGAGTCTTTTGAAAATACAGTCTTTCATTATACGGCATTCAAATCCTTGCAAATGGCTTACCCAAATGGAACCCTCCCAAAAGCACCATAGTATTGTATCACATCTTAACTGATGAAATACCAACTTTTGCAAATTTTCTCTGAAATGGTTCATGTTTTAGGAAACATTCCCTAGAGAGGTCCAGTCTTCTCCAAAATCTTCTTTATACATTTCTGAATAAGCAACTAATTGAGTAAGTGCTTATTTAAACTGTGCATTGAAATGTGAAAAAAAAAACTCATAACCTCAGGCTGTCTAAAAATAGGAGAGTCTCATAAGGCATCAAACCTTAATTGTATTTGTGTCATGTTTCTGCATTGTGAATGAACACTTAGTTGGTCTTGCATTTTAACTGACAAAATATTTGATTCAGTGCAGCAACTGCTGATCCACCACATCAGTGGCATTAAGCCGCCTGTGGCACCATTCCTAAATGACCCAGGCCTTAAAACAGCATACTGTGCTGCTAGGAGGGAAGAAAAGGATTCATCGCTTGCATCGAGGGGTGCACCTGGCAGGAAATTCTGTTCAAATATCCTGGGGCACTCAAACGTGGTCACGCTTTCATGTGGTGGCCCCAGTGTATTCTGTGTAAACAAAATAGATACACCACCGCCAACATCCTACAGGGTTGACAAAGAACATGATAACTGATGGAATATGGGAAGATCATTCCTAATTATTGAGTGGTTGTGGATGTATAGCTTTTAAGTTGTCAGAGTATTGGAGAGTAGTAAAGGAATATTGGATTATTCTACTGGATCCAAACTATGTTAGTTTTTCATCAACTGCAGATGTGTGTGGTATGTGTCTGACAATTTGTGCTTTTATATAGATTGGACATTCTTGATGTCGGCTTTTAGTTGCATTACACAGTAGCACATCATTTCTTAACAGCTTTGACATTTGTATACTTTCAAAGTGCCCTATAGAGACTTTCCTATTCATTGGTATACTTTCAAGCTCCATGCGCAACCTTGAAATGTGAACTTTTGAACATAATTACATTAAATTACGTACTTCTGTAAATTACATGCTTCCAACCAATAAAGTATGGAGGAAGTTGACTATATTTTCTGTTACTCCATTTTCAACCTCATATTGTCAGGTAATGAATTCAGCAAATCCAGACATTAGGGTGGCTGAGGGTTAACATTGACATCACTGGACACACGGCACTCAACTGGCAAACTAGTGAAACCTTCATCCATTGCTAGTGAAGTTGGTTTGGAGTGTATTATCACATATATGAAAATCAGGTTTAATGTACTCCTCACATTAAGCAAATAAAGGTATTCAGTTGAAACTAATATTCCTGAAGCCATCAGGATTGACCTGGAATGTGCTGAGAAAGAAAAAAACGAAAATAAACAGACAAAAACATATTATAAACTCCGGGCCCCCCTTCTAGTTTTTCTCAAAACAAACATGGCAATAACTGATTAAGGATCAGTTTGCTTAAAGTCACCTACTTGCCATTCCTCCTTCCCTTGACTTCTTCTGCCTTGTTGTGCAAAATCAGCTGTGCACAGAGCTTTAGCTACGCTGTTCTTTTTTCTTCTGTTTCGAATTCCTCTTCTCTTGCACTCTAAGTAGCACTTTTCCTCTGATTTATCTGAACGAGGTGACCCAGTTCAGCATACCCTGCACACACACACACACGCACACACACACACACACACACACACGCACACGCACACGCACACGCACACACACACACACACACACACACACACACACACACACACAGGTTAAGTTTTCCAGACTGTCTGGTTTAATCAGACTGCAGACCTCCGAGGTGTCCATGATTTGTGCCCTTTGTTACTGAAATCATAGTCACCATTGAGCCATGATTGATGACGCACCTTTCAACGAAAGAAGGATTCTAATCAGGAAGAAATTAATAACTGACAATTTGACTCTTTAAGAGATGGCATAAGGCACATTGTTGCCTTGTCTGTGAACAATAGAATTTCATTTCATGACAAGGCCATTCAAAAAGAAAAAAGAAAAACATCAGAGAAGACCACTGTTTTAAGAAACATTTTCCTTCTGACCGTCTGTGTTAACCTAGAGCAAATAAGCAGACTGGCAAGGGTGACATGTTCAGTTTTGGCTGCTTGCTTTTAGTTTGCAACTAGGCCACTGAGGAGGTACACAATAGCAGAGGAGAATAGATACCCATCAGCGTAATACCTTTGCTCCAAAAACATAACAGGCTTTCAAAGGGGGAATTTTCAAATGCTCGGTTATTACTCCACTGTGTCTACCTGTAAATGTTCTGGATCAGGAAGACAAGGTAGGAAGAAAAGGGAGAAGGGAGGCTTTGATGAGCACATTCATTAAAAATTTTTGAAGTGCTATATTTATTTTTAGACAAGCCTAAACCATAGTTTTTATTCAAAATGATTGTCAATGAAATGTGTTGCATTCAGGTCAAAATTACAATTTTACCCAGTTGGCCTGTTGCGGAGTGAATAGTTTGCCTGCTGACAAAAGCAATGTGTTAGGCCTTCTGTGTGCTCATCAATTGAGGTAACTTGACAGTTGTGTCCTTTGCCCCACTTCAGTGGCTGCACTCTAAATCAGCTGTTGTGTAAACCCGTTTCTTTACATTGGCTGTTAAACTTTGTTAATTTATCGTTCTGTTTAACAGCACTGTTAGCATTTAAAGGTCATATGGTGAAATGCTCAGTGAGCCCAGAATGTTTGAAATTATGCTGGCACTGACTATGGCTACAAAAGCGGAACTCATGCGCCTCTATGCTAGCCCTACACGGAGCGTTATTAACCGGTATTTGATTCCAACCGGTTCAGAAAAGATTGTTTTAAGGTGGAATACAAGACCAGAAACGTTAAAATACTGATTCTGCTCAGAAAAAAACCTATTGATATGAATTCTGGTTTGAAGCCATTGTGGTGACCTTCACAAATGACATCACACAGAGGTGCGCCACCCACGATCAATATTTTATTCGTCAGCACTTTGCATAAAGCGATTACAATGTCTCATATTGTGGGGAGAGAGAATAGCAACTGTGCTTTCTTCTGCTTTGCTTGTCTGCTTTGTCTGTCACCCAGACCTTTAGGGTCTGTTCAAATATGAATGAACAGCACACACTCTGTAAATAACTGCCGGGCCCAGCACTGGGGGTTATTTGGAATGTAGAAAACCTGCTGTCACACTTTGATTATCTATGTATCTGCCTTGAGCTTTCGACTGCAGTGCTGTACAATCTGGCAGGAGTCAACTCATTATCACTCGTGTGAATACTGGCCAGGTCCCCGGAGTCAGTCAGCTAGAGGTTCATTTTGCAAACAGACATGTGGGTTGCTTTCTGTTTAGTTTACTCAGTGCAACAATGCCTTCTTCAAACCTCCTGTGCAGTTTTGCACATTTTTGAATATTTCATGGCCATTCAGACGGTGGAAGATGTTAACAACATATGGCCATCACTGCACGCCTTGGATGACATACCAATCTTCTTAACATTGTTTACCCCCACTATGTAATTGTAGTTAGGCACCTGAACAAGTGAAGAGTGTAAGATGGGTAACTCATTTACCAAAGACATTCTGTGGACAGTGAGTTATAAGCCTTGAGCTTTAATTATTCTGTGGCTCACTCTTTTAACAATAGCCTAGAAGGGGACTCCCCCGTGGGCGAAGAGCACAAGCAGATACGAGAGTTTCTGCCATCAATCAGAATGCCACTCGCTTGGTGTTTTACTGTGTACGCGCTCTACCCCAAGCTCCAGCCCATGTCTTCTTAATTGTCTGTCTTGGTGCTGATATTAGGCTATTGCCCCTTGCCCACAGTGAATACTTGATTCTAGTAAATTAGGCTGACCTAACTTGTATTCCTGCTTGTCGTTCAGTCAGACCCCATCTCTCTCTCTCTGTCTGTCTGTCTCTCTTTCTTTCTGGCTGGAAGTCTATTTTTTGCCACACATCAATTTTTCAATGGAAGCCATTTGTCCTTGGGAGCGCTGTCATCTCAGGACCAGAATGGCAGCCATCTCACTTCTCACCTCATCTGATATCTTCCCCTGCGCTGTAAGATAACCTCTAACCTCTCACCTTCCCAACCCCCACAACTGAAATAAGTGTTAAACATTCTCAGTAGCCGATTTATCAAGAAGTTTTCAAATCCAACACACTTTTGAGTGATTGGCTGTAAGATGTGGGAGTACACACACTGGCACTGTTTGTAATGTGCGTTTTAAGAGCTTTCACAGTTGCCTGTCACTTTGAGGCTCAGGAGAAATTGGTGGAGTACGCTGAGCAGTATGGTGTGAACACAAACCAGCATCTTTAAATGCCATATAACCTAAATCTGCATGCACATTTGGGAAGGAACAAAAGACAGAGGTATCAAGCCAAACACCCCTCCCCCAAACTCCCCAGCCTCTAGCAAAAGTGAGTGTACAACCTGGGCTGGCTCTCCTGATTTGCAATGCACTATGGAAATCAAACGCTATGGCACTAAGACAGAGCAGGTCTTCCCAGATGGCGATGTCCTTTACTGAGGGCTCCGTGTAATGAAGAATTGAAATTCGGCTTGCGGAGCCGCGAGTCTGCTATTCCCAAGACTCAGCACTGGGATCAGTCCAGGATGCAGTGGCTAATGAGCTCCCATCTCCCCCCCTCTGTCATGCTGGGACTTCTAGCTGTGTGTCTAGCCCTCCCTCCAGCTTTAACCACCCACGTTTCATCAAAGGATGAGACAGGGGAAGTGGGAGTCCAGTCCCTCGGAGCAGGCAGAGAGCCTCAGCTTCTCGGATACATGCCATGGACTGTTCACACACTAACCCAACTGTGCCTTCTGGACACAAATCAGACAACGTGTTGAAGCATTAAAAGGAAGGGCAAAGATGACAGTTTGCTTGAAATCAGCTTAGTTGCTGAATTGATTAAAAAATAAATCCTTGTAGAGAGTGAACTCATTATTGCTTGTTCTTTCATGAGTCCTGCCACCTTTTACACGCTTCATAATATTATACTTCACATAATCACAGCTATTAAAAAACTATTAATGGAGAAATTTTCTAAGTTTTTATAAAAAAGATAATGATTGTTCTAAGGTTTAATGAACTCCTCATAAATAATTCAATATCTAACAGAATAAACAAACATTTTAGGCATATTGTGACATAAATAAATAAATACAAAAGCAAAGAAAAATGTAGCTATTAGGATGAAATTTTGCTGATCTTTCTCTCTCTCTTCCTCTGAAGCCACTGTGACTGGGACAGGAGCTGCACATCTGTGACCAAAACCAGAACCGCTGTTGTTCATTAGCCATGCACCTTTAAGCCAACTTTATCACATTTAATTACTTACAGCCAGATTCTTTTTTCAAGCTCCATTACCGACACCGCAATGAAAACTTTAATGGAGCTGAAAGTGGAGTTTCTTATCTCCTCACAGCAATCTTGAGTCAGGGCTGTGTTAAATTGAGTGGGCACAGTCAGGAGGGGGCTCTCAGAAGAAATGGTCTTACCTGCTATTCTCCTCTCTCAGATTCCTTGTATGCATGGCCACAGTCGGTGTCCACAGAAGGAGGATAGCATTTCAAATGTTTGATGAAAAATAATGAAGTGACCGCGTGCCAGGTTCTGAGGACATGGCATTCAGTGCACGCTCCGGTGCAGCGGGAGGCTGTGTGGGAAGGGTTTCATCCAGTTGAAATGATCGATGTGCAGTTTTGTATCACTTTCCCAAATTACACAGAAGTCTGAGTATTTAGCACGACCTCAACATAATCCATAGACTTTAAATATTTCTAATAGCTCCAACTCTCATCACTGACATTGCACATAATCTAATGGTTCTGGTGTGCTGGAGTTTTAACTATTACTGGTTTTAAGATTATTATGTAACCATATTGCGTGTATATAGTGCACTTACCTACACATGTGCTATGTCAAAAGTGCCTGTTTTACAATAGTAATGTTGACAGTTCCATAGTCAGACATTGTTTGACTTAGTAAGCAGTAAAATAGCCTAATCAACAACAGTAGCTTTAATGTATGTAATTGTATGTGCTCTTGCCCTGATTATTCAAAGATGTACAAAATGTACAAATGTCCTCATCAACTGACTGTTGTTTTGTACCAGTTTGAAAAAGAAAGATAAAGCCCTCATATGCTTATCCCCGAGCTCACTTTATCTGTGACCTGTCAGGTAGTTGACTATAGTGTAGTACTACTAGTAATACTATAGGTGTTCATTCAGTCACCCTCAACACTGGGTCAAGGACCACAGTGCACTTCCTCGATCCTTAGGTTCCACACTCAGGGGAGACCAACAGGGGGAAGGCAAGGCAGCTATCAGCAGCAAATAGCAATTTAGAGACATTCTAGAGACAAACTTTTGCTCAAGGCAATGGAAATAATAAATGTTTCCTACCAAAATGTATTTTCGTGTGTGTGTGTGTGCGTGTGTGTGTTTTTGGCACACACACAAAGTACAATGAGTGCATGATTGGCTCAACAGAAGGTGACTTGATTAGCTGTAGTTCCATCTAATCTCACCTCCTAATGAGATTTGTATGCACGGTATTACTGCTACAGAGATTTGATTATTGCATTAACACATTCTTTGAATTCGCTTGTTTGAGCAAGTCGTGAGGATGTAGTAATGGTGGTCCGCTGCGATGGAAGAGCTCAATCTGTACCTGCTTTATCACACTGGCTCTGCAGGTGTCTCGGGTCCCCAGTGGGCCAATTCTGTTGCAGCCGCTCATAAATTACACAGGAAGTCTGGTATGTCACTTATTTCAGGAGGGTCAGCGACTGATTGAAAGGAGCAGATAAAAAAAGCTTGCTGTCTGTTCACAATGCTGAGCTTGTTTCCTGGAACAGGCTGATTTCTGCGCTTGAGTAAAAGGAACAAGATATTTTCATTTCTTGTCTTTATTTAAATTAGCCCTTCCTAAATATATATTCCTGTTAATTCCAGGAAGTGGAAGTAGAGACAAAAAATAAGAACAAAATGGCTTTGTGCATTAGTCGGTTAGTTATCCGCTAAATATCTGCACGGATAGAAATGGAAATGTGTGTTTCATTATGACACACTCACTAAAAAGACAAAACATATCATAGCAATTTTAGACTTACAGATATTTCCTTTTGGGAGGTTGAGCTTGTAATTTCATGCTGCCTCTTGCACCATTGAAGCTGGCTCTCTTTTTTGTAATCTTTGTATGAGAATTATTACAATGAAAATATCACATCTGCTTTTGTTGGTTGCTTATACCATTTTTGAACAGCAACTCAGTAAGAAAAGTAGTAAATAATGAATACAAAAAAAATGAAAACACACAGATCACAAAGGCCTCTGTAATGTACAATACTCTGCTGATAAATACTTAAGTGAGGATAGTCCAGGAGGTCTGTTATTACAGTGCTGCTTTATAATGTCCACTTTTGGCAGGCATTCTGTGCACAGAGCGAGCTCCTCTTACACAAGTCCCGCCGTCGCTTTTTAGGCTAGCACAGTCAATTTTATCCAAAAATGTCTGGAGTCTTAAGTAAGTGTCAATATAATTTCAAACAATATATTGTTACCGGGATATACAGCTCTTGCACAGGTTGTTCAATATGAGAGAGGAAGTCTGCAGTGTGACACTCCTCGTCCCTCTGGATTCAGTGGTAATTACTGGAAATGAATACTTTAATTATGTCTACAATGATGATGATGACTCCAGATTTGTCTATGTTCTAGTTTATATTGCTAGATCCTGAGCATATTCTTAGCTGTTATTGAAAATGAGATCTACTCTTGACACACACTTTCTATTTTGGGTTCATGGGCTGTCACAGAGAAGTGTGTGCTATTGATACGTCGGCACTAGGTAGGCCTACAGGGTGATATATTCAGGGACAGGTCCTAATGTAAATGGTGCTTCAGTCAGTATAAGAAGAGCTTCCGTCTGTGCCGGCAAAACGTCTTATTACACTAATTATTTCGTCATAAAGATAAATTAGGAATAAATGTGGGTGCAAATAGTGTGTGCATGTACATCCTCCCCTGACAACGCTTCACCTCAGGTATTTAATTCATCAGTGTGAGCTATTTCATATCAATAATAACCCAGCTTTACACAGGTCCACCATAACATTCCTATGGCGTTGTAATGTGAATTGCCAAATTTGAGTTCAGATAGCTATTGAAAAAAGAAAATGTGATCTCCAACAAGTCATTGCATCCATCGCTCAGTGATGTTACCATCGTCATCCTAACCTAACCATAACCCCCAAACAAAGTAGCTCTCAATTTCTTACAGTGCCATGCTCATCACCGCATGCTAATTTTGGCTCCAGCATTGACTACATCATGTGTGTTAATATAAGGGTTGAGTGAGTATCAATGGAAATGTCACGTATTAACATCTGTTTACACCATCTGGATTTTCTGAGCCTTACACCCTCAGTGTATCGTGACGGTAATTTCATATGACCAGTTCCAACCAGACCCACTGCATAGTGGTGGGTTATATGATCATCACCACATCAAGTGAGAGAATGAGCAAGAATTAAGTTCAATTAAGAGAGAGAACGAGATATTTTCCAAGAAAAGTGTGTTGTCTTGAATGATTAGGTTCCTGGCAACAATAGACTAAAAGGTTTGTTGTATGTTTTATTCTGTGTGAAAATGTAAAGCACTATAGTTTGTGGATGTCATGGCTATACACTATGTTGTGAGGCAGCAACCTATCTAGTTGTAGTGGTGTAGCTTGTTGTAGTGATATCTTATGGCTGATTTGTTCGAAACTGGGTTAATTTGTAATGGCTTCTATATACCATTACGAAAGAGCCTACAAAATTCTGATTGTCAAAGACTGGTCATTCACACAGGAATGTACTGGCTGCTGAATTTTGATTGGCCATTGGTGGCCATTTTGTTGATGTCAGCAAATGTAGCCAAGTATAGGCAAACCAAATTTCTAAATTGTAGCTTAAGCGGTTCCTGGGATACTGAAATGTGTCAGTTGCAGCGCCTCCTATGGACGAAATTTCACAGAATTTGGCATGCGTCCAAAGAATGTGGTTGTGATGCAGGGTGTGACATTTAGTGAACTTTTGACCTTTACATCACAAGAAATTGGCTAGTGAAGTGCTAGATTTTTGCTTTGAACACTATTCATTAGGTGGCGCCACTCCACACATGAATTATTATGAGTCAGTGTAGTGCGCCTCCTAGAGTCCAGCTTGCCATAAAAATCTAATTTTTGGCAAAACATTTTTTTTCGAGCTATTGCCCAAAAAGTGCTTTGACCCTACCCCACTTCAGGAGGTGCTAGCACGAAGGGAACCACACACCTAGGGACCAAGCTTTCTGTTCAATATCAGTCATGTGGGGCTCCAACCATACCACGTTTCATGTATATTGGTGAAGTCTAAGTATATGATTTAGTCGACTGAAAAAAAAAGTGGAAAAAAGGTAGAAGAAGAAGAAGGGGAGGACAGAGAAAAAAGACTTAGACAAACACTACATGACCGCCTGCGGGCATCTGCGTCTTAAAAACATCACAAGGCTTTTTTTCATGAAAAGCAGATGCTGGTATGTATTTAAGAATTCATGAAAAGGATGTGGATTTCATCAGACACCTCAGCATATGAAATATTTAAGCAAAGACAGAGAAACTTCCTTTAATACATCTATCATGTCATTTATCTCGAGATAAAATATGACAATTCTCAGAAGTTAAAGATTCAGAGCAAAGCATCAGATTATTAACTTCTCCAGGATCATTCCCATTTGTTGTACAAGCCTGCCACTGACGTCAACACCATAGGTTAATTTCATACCTCCATCTCATTCACAGCAATAAACTGAGTCTCCACAAACCCACCAACCTGATGAAGTCAGTTTCATTCATTTTTTCATAAGATGATACTGTGGAGATACATGTGTATCTTGGATGATAAAGATTGTGTGCAGCACGGAGGAGGAGGGATTTGCCGCCTGACTCTTATGCAGTAAACCAGACATTGGTTTTGCATCACAGTACTCGTGCATCAAGCGCCCCTGTACCACGTACCCACGGACAATCGCCTTATAACACTTTCACAGTCTCTTCGGAGGAAACGTACAGTGTTTGCTCGATTTAAGGTAAGACTTCCTGTCAGTTAAATGCTGATGTGGGTGACATTTACACTGTATCTGCAACTGGACTCTTAGTTAGCGATCATTTGAAAATTGATCAACGTGTGCAAGAGCAAGTACCTATCCTAACTCTGACTTGATAGACATGCTGTTGCTTTGTGGCCACTAGCCCGATGTCATCACGCATTGTAAGCCCCTGTAAGCCTGAAAGTAAATTTGAGATATGTTTACATGTCAGTAAAAAAATTGACATTTGTGTCCCGCACCTGTTTTCCCACGTAGCTTAATGCGCGCGCCACATTCCAGGTACGATTCAACCACTCCAATATGTTGTTACAATTCCTCCGGTATGCGTAGCAGTTACTTTTGTTTTTTTAGGGGAAGCTGTGAGGACACAAACTTCGAGTCGGTAATAATTACTTTGTGCAAATATCCCCCTCAACATGTCATCTGTTTTGCTGTGAAGGTGACTCGTACAGAGATGTTCAAATACTATGGTTGTTACTACAGCTGCTTGCAGTAGCATTTTATGATATTAATAGTGTATTCAGAATTTTCTATGTGTCTGTTGCATGGAGGAATATTCGACCATGATTTATTCGCTGTTTTTAATAATGGTACTCTGTCTTAAGGGTGTTTGCATCATCAGGTAGGCTGCCTCTGGGTGGACGCACGGGAAAGCGCCTCCTTAAGTGGTAGCAGTGCTTTCAAGTATATGCCTGTGATCCGTTGATGGTTATCTGAGTTGCAAATATGAGATGCCAGAATGTTTCATCATGGTGTTCAGTTATATTTTTATATTTTTAAAAAGTAGTGTGTGTGTGTGACCAGGTTTCCGAGTGTGTGTGTGGGTGGGTGTGTGTCTCTCTGTGTGTATGGACATTACATATTTTCTGTATATCCCCTAATTAAACAGTCGCCGTTCCTCAAGGAATTCGGATGCATATTATAATCAGCAACATGAACAAAACTTTACAGTCCAATTAATTTATTAGAATCCCTAAAACAATTATTTGTGCTATACCAACAGCACAGGCTATTATTCTACAACATTGTCTTCAGACACCAAAGTAATTTCAGGTGTGATACATATTTTATCATTGCCTCATCATTGTCTCTCTCCTTTGACTTACTGCAGCAGCAAGATGATAGACTTTTGGTTGGTTGTGGCTTAATTTCCAAAGCACTGACTTTATAAACCCGCCACGTCTGCCATGTCGATCGCTCTCAGGAGGGTGATCTAGTGAATACATACGGCCTGGTCTCTCTCTGCATACCTATTGCAGATGAAGGGGGGGGGGGGGGGGGGGGGGAGGAAATTAAAACAGATGTCAAATTATTTTGGCTCCTGGTACTTGCATTGAATTGGTGATGAGGAGCATTACGAAGTCATCATTTCTTTCCCCTGCCTTCTTTCCTTAGTCACGAAAACACACGTTCAGTTTTCTCATGTCTACTCTGCTTCACTCTGTATTATCAGTCTTCTGTAAATTTAACTGTAAGTAACTGCAGAGTTGAGTGAATTTGTTTGAAACGGCTTTTACACTAATTCCTTTGCTGTCCAGTTGATTTTAAATCCTCGCTTATTTTTTTTTCTGGTCAGCTCAGAAATACCTGATACCTTATCACCCCCATTGCGTGATCCTCAAATCCCTGTAGCTTTAATCCTTGACTGGTCATGCGTGTCATTCATTATGATAAAAATAATCTCACACATAGACATTAATGAAAGGTGCATACTGAAGCATAACATCCGTAGTCGGTACAATTAAGGTACAACCAGAACTTCTTGCAATATGGACTAAATATAATGAAGTAGACATCACAGCTGACCCATAAAATTAGAGGTGAAAAAGAGTTTAATGATATGTTTCTGTACCTCTGGAATGCAATGTTTTAAGGGGCAGGGAAACCTGCTGTGTTTGTATGAAATTAGTGGGAAGCTGGTTTTATGACCACTACCCCTTGCGGTGAGTATCATTGCCTTCTCAAACTAATGGGGTGCTGGTATAATGATCAGTTTCAAGAACCATTTAGATGTACAATGTAACCTGTGGTAGGCCATTGATAAGCTGATGTGCCAGTTAATGTAATTTCTTAAATTGACCAGTCATGCCAATCATAAACTTAGCTGTGTAATACTTTATTTGAATGCACTAGTTCCATAGTACTGTGTGTAAATGAGCAAATACGTGGTTCATCTGTTTCATTTTCTCTTTTTTTCACTAGACCAATTGTAGTGTAGCAACAACCTTCTGTGTATGTTTGGCATGCTGTAAAAGCTTCCTATCCAAAATACCATGTATTAACATGCATGTAGTCTTCGTTATTATTAGATTTTACTGCAGACATATCAGCTGCAAAGTTACCTCTCCAGTACACACATACAGCACTTATTTCTGCTTCAGTCTGTGTGGTCTGCGATCCCAACATTTGTTGTAGTGTCCAGACGGCTTGAGATTTCTCTAAGTGATATTGTGCAACTCCTGGACTTGTGGCCAAGGATGCAGCGCTCCATTGTATAGGGCATGGCTCTGAAAAGCTGAGGCCTAATCTTCTCTCCGTGATGGAGATAACAGTGATGAATAGAGCAGGTGGTGTGGTTTAACATCCCCAGGCTCAGTGTTGTTGAATGGGGTCAGAGCGCTGATATCAGTGGAGTAGTTTATCTAGCCTCTTCCCCCCACCCAGAAACATGTACAGTTCTTACAGTCACAGATCAGAAGTGGATCGATGCCCATAGTTCCAGTGACTTCTTTGGTGTGGGCATTGTGGTTGATATGGCACTTAAGTTGGGCGTGAAGCAGTACTGTCAGCTGACTTGTGTTTAAAGGGAAGTGTACCTGACATCTATAAAGGTTATCTTGGACCTGCTGAAACAGGGGCTCAAGGAAAAGAAAGAGTATATAAAGCCCTCATCTACCCTTCATTTAGAAAAGTGTCTTAGTGGAGAGTCATGTTAGCCTACATTACTTGGCTTTAATCAACTAATTACTTTTGCACTTACTCTTTTGTTGAACTGTTTGAACAACAAATGCTATTGTGATCTGAGATGATTAATGAAACTCGTCCGGATGGATTTATTATCGAGGGTCCCCTATTAATAAGTGTCATTTTATTCTCCACAGTCATAGTAAATGTGTTGAGCTAATACTGTGTTTTGCTATGGGCTAACTCTACAGCATACCAAGGGAGCATTCATACCGATGAAAATGTACATCTGCATTGTAGGCCAACTATAAGTTGCTTGGGATAAATGCATTTACTAAATGAATAAATCTCTACTGAAATTATATTTTATTGTGTTCAAAAGTAAGCTCCAAGAAAGACCAATTCTGTATAAACTTGGTACAGTAAAACCAGAGATCTGTCCAAAGGAGACTAAAAAGGGGACAGACAAGACCTCATCGAGGACAAATGGAAGTGGGTCAACTGCTTAGAGGGTACAGCTAACCATACTGCCACTGATACTGTAGTTTATACCAAGCCAATTTGCTGCCATTGTTTTCTGCAATTCAGAAATATTGTGTTCCCCTAATTTCAAGTCTCCACAATCACAGCTAATAAAAGGTGATAAGTCATGCGTTAGTCTTCAATATCTCAATATTTAATATCAATGTTTAAATGGTTTGGGGAAATCTTTGATAACTAGCCAGATATAAATGTAACACTGACATATATAGACTGTACGTAAAAATATAGACTGTTATTTATGTTTTGTGTTAAACCAAAGATTCTAGAGTTTAAATGAAATAGTTTGGGAAAATCTCTGATAAGCAGCCAGATCCATTGGTCTACAGCTGGTAGAGCGAGTATTTGGTAGTATCTATAGCCAGAGACACACCAAACCAGATATACTGAACTGCCTATCCGAGTGATCTCTCCCACCGATGGGCTCGGCCAGTGATTCAACATGTTCAATCATCTGAAAATCCGCTGATAGGGGTCTGACTAGTGCCAATGCTGCGGGGCACACCATAAAAACTAGGGGTCGTAGACGCCACTCATGACACGTCAACTCACTGACAACTGACAGTCTTAGGCTCAGAAAGATCACAACCACTTCTGGATTAGGATAAATGACTCCAAAAGACCCATAACCACTCCAGAGAGAATTAATGGGCAATGTCCCATGAGTCTCTAATCGACTTCAACAGGGCAAGGTCTGGTCTACATAAATCCTCTCTGATGGTTTGGATGGCTCAGTTTCCTGCTCGTCATATTGCCCTCTACTCCCTGGAGACACACATGACTAAAGATGACATGGGAAAGGGGTTTCTTGTGGTACTAGTGTTAAAACAGACTCCTTGGATTAGCTTTTTGTGTGTATTTGAGTGCATTCAATAGGTGTAGTAATTGTTAAGGAATGTCTAATAGATAAGCGTAAAAAGAAGCGTGGGCATTCTTCTCAGACAAGCCAAAGTCCCGTATAACGTCTCTGGACAAGCACACCACAAAGTACGTTATAGGAGAAAGTAATGCTGATGTAGGAAAGCCTGGCATGTGCAAATATCAATCACAAACAGAATGAGCACACTGTCTACCAGTGTGACGGACCAAGCCTCAGCTTACCGTCAAAATGTGGGTTTGGCCGAAAAGCTCAGAGACAGAGTAAGGGTTCAAAGATAAATTCTTTAATATTCTTCAAAATTATACAGGAGACCTGCTAAGCCCCTACATCAGCAGAGGACAAATATCAGCAGTCTCCGGAATGTAACCTGCTATGCCTCTAAATATGTAGAGGACAATATTCAGCAGTCTAAATACAAAACCCTGCTTAGCCTATAAATCAGTAGAAGACAACATTCAGCAGTTTAAATCTCTAAAAATACAATTAAACAATGGACAATAATCAGCAGTCAAAAGGTCTACATGGAGGCACATACCTGACAAGACAAGACTAACCAAACTAGACAGGACAATGAACGTATATACGAGGTGGCCAGCACCATTTCTAATGCCTGGCTTAGACTGATACGTTGTTTGACGGATGCCTGACGGATGATGGAGGGCGTAGGAGACGTTTATAATGAGATTGACAGGTCGACAAACAATTACATTTTTCAACTTTCGGCGCAAGCAACGCAGCGCAACTGAACGCAACTGAGCCACAATTAAGTTCGGCAACGCATGACATCACCCCATTCAAAGTGAATGGGGATCCGTCAACATTGACGGATCAACGCATCCGTCTGAGGCAGCCGTAAAGAAAGGGGTAGACACAAAAATCAAACAATACACAGATGATCAATCAATCAATTCAATCTTATATAGCGCTTCTCTATATACCCGAAGTCGCTTTACAGAGTCCAGAGTCCAGTCCAGTCATTCATACACAGTGGTGGTAAGCTACCTCAGTAGCCACAGCTGCCCTGGGGCAGACTGACAGAAGCGTGACTGCCAATCAGCGCCAACGGCCCCTCTGACCACCACCAACATTCATTCAAATTCATACGATGCAATGCAATGCATGTCTTTATGATGGTGGGTACCCGGAGTAAACCCACGCAGGCACGGGGAGAAGTCCACACAGAAAGGACCTGGAACGAGCTGGAACGACAGTGCTAACCACTGAGCCACCGTGCTGCCCAGTGAGATGAGATGAGACAGACCCTGAAACACAAACATGATATTTCTCAGTGTGCTAAAACAAAGAAATAACTATCTGACAAATAAACACATTTTCCCAGTATGTAAAAAAACACCTTATATTACTCTAACCTAAAATTAGAGTAATTAAGATGGAACCAAAATAAATGTTCCGTGTTTCCGGCGGGTACTTCCTTGTGTCGGACCGACCATCTAGCTGAGGCCACAAGCTGGTAATCCAGATATCTTTTTTCAGTGACCCACAGTTGGTGCACCAACCATGTCCACTTAAATAAATGGGTTTGAACTTTCTTGAAGTTCATGTTATCAGTTGTATGTTTGTTTATGTGTGCGTGTGTGTGCATACCATGTGTGTTTGTGTGTGCATACCATGTGTGCTTGTGTGTGCATACCATGTGTGCTTGTGTGTGCATACCATGTGTGCTTGTGTGCGCTAGTGGTTGCTAATATGGGGCAGGAGTGTGCTGTTCCTGTGCAGTCGCACCACGACCATCACAACCAGCATTGTAGAAAATGGTCTGTTGCACTATTTAAGTGATCAGAAAAAGGCAATCCATATGGAATTATGTTCATAAAAAGACATAGACAGCAGCTAGTATTTTCTCCAGCCTATAAAAACATCAGCAACCTATGATTTCACTGCCAGTCCAATGACTTTGCAATGTTCCTCTTACAATGTTTATGATTTTGGTAGCTCACTAGATCAGGGCTCTCAAGTTTTGAAGACAGGCAAGAGTGACATACCCCCCCGACCACGCCCCCATTCTGCCCGCCCCGCCCCTGCCGTATGCCCACATACCCCCCCCCCCCCCCCCCCCCCCCCCCCCCCCCCAATATTATTATTAGTGTTTTGTTGTTGTTAATAATAATTTGTTTTTTACCTGACATCTTTGAAAGACAGATGCAATGATGAATGCATCCATGGCCAGGATATTTATAACATGATAGTATGCCTAATGAGCTCGCATTCACAACTTCACCAGGCGTGAAGAAGCCTCGGAATCTAAATAGAATGTTCAAGCAAACACATTTACAAAAAATTATGCCCATAACATCATTGAATATTATGGGCTGCCTAATATTCGTTCGAATTATAGGCTATATATATTTTTAATAGGCCTACTCGAATTTATTATAGCCTATTAACGAAGTTCGGAGTCAAAGCTATAGTGAAAAGGCAGGCTGTAGCCTAAAACTGTGTTGGCTACAAACACTCATTAAAAACTGATGCTAATTATCTGGGAAATATTCTCTAACTGCAGTCAAGTTGTCATTGCTTGTGTCAAACCATTGTGAATTTGTTGTAACATTAAAACAGGAGACGACTTACTCTTTGTAGAAGACTGATGCTCGGAGCTCCAGTGGTTTCCTCAGGTGAACGAAAACTTTCGGAAGATCAATCGCGCGCAATTCCAGGATGCTTTATTTTCATTGGTTGCTGGATTAAATCTTACCCAGATACAACAGATACAAAAGATACGTTTTTTTCTGATTGGCTATTGTGTAGCCCATTTCTTTTTTTTGATTGGCTGATAAGTGGCACCTCACGGCAGAACTCCAGGGGATTCGGGGAGAAGTGTTTGATTCCTCCATGGTGAGGGCAGCGCGGCCAGGTCATGTTTGCGCGCTGCGGCACATTAAATAGTCTAAAGTTTTTTTCAGCGTGAGAAATACCATGTGTGGCGGGAGTGCGTGACTAAAGACCGAAATGAGTGACTGTCACGCTCAATGCGTGACACTTGAGAGCCCTGCTAGATGTAGGTGTAAGGTGTGACAAAATGGCAAAATGACAAAATGGTAGTCTCTAGTGTTAGCTAGCTGGATAATGTTACACCCCTGACTAGTAATTTTAGCTATGTAGCTAGTTTAGCTAAGCAAAGTCCAATAACCCTATGGCCTGTGGCATTGAGATAATGCCTCCAATTAGTTAGCCTGCTATGTAGCTAAAAATGTAATTCATTTTATAGCACACTTCCCTAAGACTTGTGCCTTGGAAAGCATGTAACATCATACAAATGGGCATAATAAGTAGGCTTGGCTATGACATTAGGAAGGTAATGGTACAGGTCTGTGAGTCAACACACCTCTTCAGCTGGGTGGGATGTGCAGGATGAGACTGCTGGAGGTGAATGTCTCAGCAAGCTGTAGAAAATACTTAGCAGCAGCGAGACCATAAGACAGACACAGAGTACATGCTATACCTGGCCTGCATGTTAGTCAGTGACATAATTCCACTGCCTGCTTCTATGCAGTAGTCTACACTGACCTATTTATTTGCATAGAGATGTTTATGTTACATGCATCATGCTGATGACTGCCTATTGCTTTTCCCAACCAAAATACAGCAGTATATCAAAAGCAACCTGGGAAAAGTTGTCAAAACATTTTATACAACTGTCAGCAATGTGCAGACCAGTAACAACTTTTAAGAACTGCTGTCAGTATATGTCCTTGCCCTGTTTGACATAAAAAAGATATCACTGTTGTAGCTAATTATAGATTTGCCTTTGAAAGACAAAGACTATGTGTCCACAATGTCATTACACCAAAATATCTGTGTGTGTGTGTGTGTGTGTGTGTGTGAGTGTGTGTTGTTATTTCCGTTGTTCTTTCCTAGATTATCTTTTGTGACCAAATTTTTTTTATTTGAGTATAGTATCTCAAACTCAAAACTATTCCGTGAATCATACTTTCTCAGTTCAGTTTGGATTTTGCACAAACTTATCTGCAGACACGTGAGCTTAGCTTAGCTTAGTACATAGCTTAGCACATACTGATGAATAGAACCAACTCCAAGTAGTCAGCAGATTGTCAACTGTCTTTGAAGAAATGGAAAGGTGGCTTGAAGGACATGAGGCTGGCCAGTGGGGTGCAGAATGCTGACAGTGAATTGCCCTTAAGCCTCTAATGACAAAAGAGTGAGGCTGAGATGATGACGAGTTATGACACGACAGGTAGCACTTTCTATTTTTCCTCGGAGAGTGCCACTGGAGATCTTTAGGAACAGATTGCCATATTAAAGTTGTATGTAGGGTACTTGCAAAGGAGTTCCTTACTCAAAGCTGTTTAAATTCCTGTTGAGCCACTTAAACCACCATGCAGTTTTTGAATACACTAGAGCACAGTTTCATGTTTTTGTCATTTTTAATTTGCTTTTCTCAGCAGATTTAGTCTCCATGCCTCATTGAATGGATGGATTATGTATCCTTCATTAGGCAATGTTTTGACATTTATGTCCATGTCCATGTCATCTCAAACACAATTTATGCACAAGTGGGTAGCAGTAATCATTTCTTTTGGGATACAGGGTTATTCATAATGCTTCACAACCCCAATGTATTGTACTGTTGTGGCATGTTTCCAATAAAAATATTTTTTTCAGTTCACATTTTTTCAGTTCAATGTGGATTGAGATTTTGATTAACTTTACAATAGCAGGCAAACATGGCATGAACTTTGAAGGAGATATCTTGCATAGTAGACAGGGCTTTGTGTAAACTACTGCTTTTTTCAATGAACAATATGTAACTTGTGATTTGGACCTGTCGCCAGAAAGGAGCCCTTTACAACAATGGTGAAAATCAGTGAGAATGAGGATTTCGGAACTGTGATACAACTCTGTCCACAGCTACCTGTCATTGTCCTTGTCCTCACTTTCACTCTTTTTTTTCTCTCTCTCTTACTTTTTCTCTTTTTGTCTGTTTCCCTCCCCCCAACCAATTCTCATTTTTGTTCTTTTCTCTCCCAGACACTTCCTGTAATGTTTCCCCTGTCTCTTTATGGTATCATATAGATATACAAAAGTAGATTTCACATGAAATTACAAATGTTTCTATTACACTGCTCTCTGCAAAATAAATCATTACCATAAACCTTGTCGGAAACCCACAGCTACCTTTTGTCATGAAAGAGCCTAAACATTTCCAGTAAGTTCATGAAATGGGTAACTGCAGTTTAAAAATGCATTCAATACGCTTTCCCCGCACATCAGAGGTCACAAAACACAACGTTTGACAGCGCATTTCTGATTTGCTTTTTCATGTTCATATCAAATGCAGTTGTCAGCAAGTGCATATATTGTGTGGGTTTGTGGTTTACAATGTCTGCAGAGACGTTCAAATGTTATACACGTATTCCATTCTTCTGTATGCAACAGCTAGCAATTTACAAGATGATTTTGAGAAAACTCCAGGGGTTTAAAGCAAGATGCTGAAGGGATTATAGCTCAGGAATAAGGTGGGAGCTGAGCTTAGCCGTCTTTGAACAAATCCTCCAGTGCACAAGAGTTAGCAACCTGAAGAGGGTAGGGAGTGATTAGGCCACCAGTTTGGACTGACTCGAACAAAATGCATAGATTTGGCGAGAGAAAGGGCTTTTTTTCCCCGCTCTGATGTAGTGCGTCAGACCAAATATGACCCACTTTGCAGATAGTGTTTCTCTCAGTGGGGTGGCGTCAAACATTTCCAAAGCAAAAGTGAATCTCATCTTGAGTGAGCAGAGACCTCCTCTGACAGTGTATGCCATTTTACTTATTAATTTATTCTTGTCTGAGAGGGGTCTTAATGGTTTCAATTAGCGTGTTCTTTCATTTCCTTCTTTAGAATCTGCATAACAGATGGCTCTACTTTCTCCATGAAAACATGAAGACATTTGTTTAGTTTGTAGCATGTTTTAATGTCTTCAGGTCAAACGAGCTGAACTTTTTTTTTAATCCGTAGAGAATTTCTTTCTCACCATAACTTTCATCTGAAAATTAAAGGGAAACTGCATTTCGTTGCTTTTTTAAAGTTCATTGATAATGTACGGTATAATGCAATCAAGTATATGTAACTCTTTCAGAGATCAGATATATATTTTTAGCCAGGTTGACTAACTACATAGTACTAATGCAATTTCCCTGTGACAATGAAAGGTTCAAATATAGTACATACTTATTTATACTGCTCTAGTTTGTCATTAGAAGTGCAGAAAAACTGTTATGTACACAGCTACTGTATATAAGGTGATGGAATCTCTGTAAGCACGCTTAAGTTGAAGAAGGGACCGGAGAGTTGAAGTCAGGTTTCTGGAGTTTATTTTCAGCGCGGAGACCCCCTCTCAGCTTGGTGCTCAGAGCAAGGCCTACCTGATAGCAGAATGTGTAGGCATTTATACATTTCAGTCAGGTAGAATACAATAGCAGAGGGGATGACCACACCCTTTAGGTGAGAGGAAGGGGGAGACAGTGGGGTGAGGGGCTCACCTATGGGGGGAGGGGGTGATACCATGAACACAAAGGGTCTTAGCAGGAAGGAGCCTATCTGGGGGGGGAAGCCACTTGTACATCCAAAATGAGTTGCAGATACAACATATGGAGTTAATGTCTTACAACAACAGAATAGCAATATTTCCAGTTCCATCAGTCCCCTATATGAGCATTTATATGCTCACACAATAACCACCATGCAACAGCCAATCAGAGCAGGAAACATCAATATATGTTAAAGATACAAATGATACAGAACAACAGTAGAATAGCTATTTTGCAGTTCCATCAGTCCCCTATATGAGCATTTATATGCTCACACAAGAACCACCATGCAACAACAAATCAGGCCAGGAAAACATCAATATGCGGTTCCATCAGTCCCCTTTATGAGCATTTCTATGCTCACACAAGAATTATCATATAAACACCCAGAACCCATATGCAGAGTCCTTCTGCCATGTATGTGAGTATTCTAGGTGGGTAGTCTCTACCATGACAAGAAGTGCTGAATCAGGAACACCAAGCATGTGGATGGCCGGTTGAAGAGTACAGGTGTCCATTGTGGCCATAGGGTTGTCAATAGTCCTTTAGTTTAGGGTGAGTGTGTGTATCTCTGGGGAAAGGTGGACAGTCCATCACCTCAGCCTGAGCCCACCGCTCCAGGAGGCCAAAAAGCCCCAGGACACACAGAGACAGGGAGGTGTTAGATGCGGTGTGTTGGTGGCAGCTGATGCTGTTTCCCCTTGCTCCTGTTGGGCAGGGGAGGGGTAATCTTCTCCTCTGAATAGACGGGAAGTGTTGGGTGATCTCAGGGTCCGAATTCTTGGCTGCGGGTACTTATCAAATCTCACATGAGAAACCAAACACAGTATGAGGGGGGGGGGGGGGGAGAACATTCAAGCATTAAAGCATTTGACTGTGAGAGAGGGGGAGGGGGGGTGTTTGGTAACAGGAATGTGCAAGAGTACTTGACAACAATCAAGGCACACGGCTTGGGCAAACTTACAGGGATAAGGGTGGAACAAACAAAGACAAAAGGCACAAACTTCGATAAAATAAAATAAAATTGTGTAAGCACTAAAGGCACAAACTTCGATAAAATAAAATAAAATTGTGTAAGCACTAAAGGCACAAACTTCAACAAAATAAAAGGTTAACATACAATAGTGTAAGCACTGTCAGTAGATAAGTCACAAAGAGCCTTCAACTCCCCCTATATGATAGCTTGGATTCTATCACCATTGAAAAGTATATACAGGGTAAAGCAAGGCATTGTCAGACTTAAATCATACCAGACAATAAACAAAACAAAGTCAGTGGTCAAAAGTATGTCCTGGTATATTCTCACTCAGTCAGTGAGTGGAATTGAGTCGTGTTAAGTCCATTCATACAACGGCTGCCCAGGCAATACACACATACACGCATTCGTTCGCTCAGGAAACGCATTGACTGACTCGAGGGGAAACAAAGACAAGGTAAATTAATTTAGGTTACACACGTATGCAACACACAACACAAAGAGTTAGCAGATGTCTGCCTCCTCACTATTCAATGGTGTGATTTGACTATCAGACAGCGGCTGGTCACTTGAACAACGAGCATGGGGATGCTTTTTATTTAAAAGGGGCTTCCCAACCTATCGTGGGCCCAGCTAATGTGAATCATTTCTTTTACGTTTCTCCGAAAAGGCATCTTATTTCCATGTACCTTAAACATATACACCCAGGACGAAGACTTTGTTCCATTAATATGCTTACAATTACTCGTAATTGTAACACAACATACAATGATCTTATCTCGGAGTAATAAATCATGTAGGCCCATCTTATAAGTCTTCACTCCTGCTAACTGGCTAAAGTTTGATCATTTCAGCCATGGGCCAGATAGTGCTGTTTGAGCATGCGCAGTCGCTACTGATAGTCAAAGTTGCCCATTTAAGAACACAGGACAACACAGATCGACGCACATAGGCTTACACAATGAACATAAAACACAGAACATAAAACACATATCACGCCGAAACAAACCTCAGAAACTGACTCTTCCTGGTCCCTTTAATGAACAATAGAGTCAATTGTAGTGAACGGGACTATTCTATGTGCAGAAAGTTTTCAACTGAGCTCTCTAAACTGCGGCCAGCTTGAACTACGAGTTTAAATGCCTTTGACGGCAATTTTAAAACCCCACGCTATGATCAAGATTACCCTTACCACGCACCTCAACCCAACCCATTGCAATTATTACAGTTTACTCGGATATCGAATCAAACCGCCTCGCTCTGATAAGCAAATTCCTGCACCGGCACGATGGCTCGGTCAGCTAATATTGCGAATTTGAAAACGTCTTTCACCCTGTAAAAATTCAACGCTGGAAGTATGTGCGCTGGACCTCAAGTAATTTATCCAACGTTTGTTCACAGCCTACACCCTTATGTACTTTGGTCAAAACAATTCTGCACATAGAATGGGCGTAAATAGCTTACCTGTCCCGTTCACAATGTATGAAGCGTCGGCTCGGATTCTCTGCTGATTTGGAGAGATGAAACTCCGGCTCGAAGGACCATGATGGAATCTCTGTAAGCACGCTTAAGTTGAAGAAGGGACCGGAGAGTTGAAGTCAGGTTTCTGGAGTTTATTTTCAGCGCGGAGACCCCCTCTCAGCTTGGTGCTCAGAGCAAGGCCTACCTGATAGCAGAATGTGTAGGCATTTATACATTTCAGTCAGGTAGAATACAATAGCAGAGGGGATGACCACACCCTTTAGGTGAGAGGAAGGGGGAGACAGTGGGGTGAGGGGCTCACCTATGGGGGGAGGGGGTGATACCATGAACACAAAGGGTCTTAGCAGGAAGGAGCCTATCTGGGGGGGGAAGCCACTTGTACATCCAAAATGAGTTGCAGATACAACATATGGAGTTAATGTCTTACAACAACAGAATAGCAATATTTCCAGTTCCATCAAAGGTATCTTTCTTCAGGCAATTTGGTTGCTATGTCATTATATTTCATAATTGTCTGGTCTAATTCCAACTCTGGCACTTACAGACAATCATGATGACATTGGTATTCAACAGACTAGTGCAGCAGTTTTGTTGAGGCTTTTAGCTGTGGCGTCTTTTTAGGGTAGTGCGATGAGAAGTAGTGCTTAGACTTGTTAAATGTATACTTGGCGGAGACACTGCAAACTACTCTCCTGAGAGTGGAGGCTGTGCTGATTCGGTTCCAGTTCCCCTCACATTGCCTTTGTCACCCTCTCTTAAATAGTGTTGTGTGTTGTGTATAATACACAAATGCATGTGTGTCATATCACCACTTCGTGACCATCCCTTTTTAGGTGTACCTCCACATTTAGTTGGCTGCTTCACATGGAAAAGGTGTGACAGTCAAATGAAGGCCTTCAGGCTACTATTATTTCACTGCGGCAGATAATGACATTTTTTTTGTGCTTGCACCTTTACATAAAAACTGATTAGCATGCTCGATGTGCAATGTAAATAGATGTACAATATGAATATACATGTCCATAAAAACATCCCAGTGTGCTGTAAGTGATTGAGCACTGTTCCCACACTGTCCATGGATTTACTGCCATGTTTAGCTGTGCCAAGATATCTCATCAATATTCAACCTAGAGAGTAAATCAGGAGGCTCTGAGCGTAGCATTTGGATAATTATTTCTTTACATGGTCTTTAACATGCAGTTAAGTGGAATCCAAACATGTAGTCTTTGATGAGGTAATGTCATACATCAATTTCCCGCTGAAAATGTACCATGAAATGTTTCTTCTCATAAAAGCTACTGACCAGTCATGCTTATTATGGATAATTGCAAAGTAATTACCTATGTTCAAAACAGATAGAAACCTTCATGGCTATCTTAAAAATCTTCTAAAAGTTATCCTTCTCACAGAGTCTGCAAGCCACAACTCTGTCTTGTTAGAGTGCTTGAGGAAGAATGTCAGTGCTGTTGGGTGATATTTTTTTTTATGTCAAGGTTAATTCATATAACCTCTTTGGTTTTTGCAATCATCCTCCGTAGATACATTAACATCACATTGACTCGGGACGCAATGTCAAAGCTGTGCTCAGAGCTCCGCGGTGGCAATGTAACTGGATGTAATTTAGGCAGATCCCACAGGAACAGTCTGATATTACTTTCTTCATTTGCTCTCACAAATGGGTTTGAGTTTCAGATTTGCCATAGTGGACCTGGCTCTGAGTGGCTGATATTCCTATAGACAGGACAGATTAGACAAGCTACTGTTTAACCAGACTGCCATACTTTTGGGTATAATACTCTGTCTCCTGAAAACATGAGGTCATACCTGTCATTATATGAGAAGTCTCTCAATGTCTTTCTGTATGTACATTCATGTTAGATTTTTCCTTCCCGTTTTCAGAGTTGTGGCTTGCAGACTCTGTGAGAAGGATAACTTTTAGAATATTTTTAAGATAGCCATGAAGGTTTCTATCAGTTTTGAACATAGGTAATTACTTTACAATTATCCATAATAAGCATGACTGGTCAGTAGCTTTTATGAGAGTTTTCAGTTGTATCATATAGTTTTTCAGGAAAGCGTGAATTAGGGGTGTAACAAAAAGAGTACAATGAACCGTACTGTATTAGCAGGGACTAAAGTTAGGGTTAGCTTTAGATCATATACATGGATTAGTGGCTCCAGTATTATCAGCAACACTACATGCATGTACCAGTCTATGAAATGGAACACATAGTGCTCTTTTACATAAAGTGTACCTGAGCTCAACTTAAGTACATCCATACTGCATTGGCAGTGGTTGTTATGATGTAGCTTACTGGAAAGCTCTGTATCAGGACAGTATTGAACTGAAAAAAATTGACAGACTGAAGTATCTAGTATTATGAAGCTGCAGGCATTTAAAACATTCATCCAAATGCATCCTCCCTCTTTGCCTGCTCTGTTTTCTCTGGGAAACTGAATATAACCGTTGAAAAGGGATTGGAAGCCTATTGGGTGAAAACATGGATTTTCTGTAATGAACAAACACATTAGGACATAATTGCCACATTTCCGCAATGGGGTAAAACTCCAGTGTCTGGGGAGAAGCTTCCATCTCTGAAGCTTGACCGGTGCTGTGGTTTAAATTACCTCAGTTTAGTTCTGGAGTGGTCACAGGGCCGAATCAGGGCTGAACTAAATACAACGCAGTAATGAAATTGGAGAAATTTAAAAACAGATTGGTAGCACTAGTTTAGGTTGCCTAGCAACGGAATTAGCTTTGTTAGTATTTGTAAAGAAAAACAAGACATAAATCAAAACCTCACAAAAGAATCAAGTGCACCGTTCCAACAATTTAATGACATTAATTGATTTGAATGATGTTTTAATTTCTTTGACGTGTACTCACACAACCGTTGCTAAGCACTGTTTAGAAGTTATTAGCATTGATGTTCTCTGTTAGTCAATGTCCCCGATATAGCAACTCCTTATGGAAACAGGAGACTTGGGCTATTCACCGATGCTTAAGTCAGAGGTAAAGCATCGACCTGGCCCCAGTCTTTAGTGTAAAAAGGCCAAACACGCCACTTTAGTAATGACATTTTGAAAAAAGCGTTATATTGTTTGGTTATAGAAGATTATAAATTTTCTGTGGATAATGAGATTTTTTCGGTCAAGCCAGGTGCACTTGCATAAAAAGATGCAAGCTCTTTTCCTGACAGCGATAGCACTGCCCGAAATACAGATGAGTGTGTACATCCTGTTGTGGCAGAGCAAGAATTGGTGTGAAGTCAGCAGCATGATTAATTCATCTCGCACTAAATTGATTTGTAATTAGATGCTTTCCTGACAAGTTTCCTGCTCTTGCAACAAACAGGAATTTACCAATTTAGATGCAATCTGAACTCGTCTCCCAAATACCTGTACATCTGAATGCAGCGTACTTTGAAATGGTTGCTCACACTCTATGTGTACCTTTGTACATGCAAGTGTGTGTGTGTGTGTGTGTGTGTGTGTGTGTGTGTGTGCATGTGTGTGTGTGCGCATGTGTGTGTGTGTGTGTGTGTGCGCTTGTGTGTGTGTGTTTGTGTGTGTGCGCGCATGTGTGTGTGTGTGTGTGTGTGTGTGTGTGTGTGTATGTGTGTGTGTTCATGTGCGCGCATGTGTGTGTGTGTGTGTGTGTGTGCGCTTGTGTGTGTGTGTGTGTGTGTGTGTGTGTGTGTATGTGTGTGTGTTCATGTGTGTGTATGTGTGTGTGTGTGCATGTGTGTGTGTGTGTGTGTGTATGTATGTGTCCTTAGGTTGGTCTTGATCTGTCACAGGGGTGTCAGTGTAGCTTGTCTCTGGTTTTCCCCTTTGCCCTTTGCCCCGTGCCACTTACTCTGGTGTTGAGGGGCAAGGATGCTTTCTGCCCTGGCCCATCCATCAGCAGCTCCGACGGCCACCATCAGGCGTCACCATGCCCTGTTACCAGGCGCTGTGTACAGTACATCCAGGACAACTTGGGCCTGCATGCTGTGAAAAACAACTCCTGACACGTATGATTATTCTACAGCTTTAAACTGTCTTTTCCCATTACACTTGGGCAATGGTGATTGATTTAGCTTCATCTTCAGGGCCACACTGTGCTCCTCCTTCACCCCGACTGCAGATTGTTTATGTTTGTGTCTGATTTGGGGGAGACTTGCTATGCACATATTCGTCAATAATGGCTTTGCATATATGGAGAGCCCTTGAGAAAAGGCTTTTGAAGTAGCTCGATGACTCCGAGGTCTTCTGCCTCAAAACCGGCTTCATTTCATAGCTTCTCCTCACTGATTGTGCATTGTACTTTCATTGCTGGGGTGGGGGCCTCTTTATATCGTTCGTGCCAAAAGCAAAATTGCTTTTAACTACACTAGACATTTTCTTGCTTTGGTCTCTTAATAGAAAACATGTCCTGAAGACACCAAAGTAATCCTGAGGATCTACAGCCCTGCCATACCTATCTCAACATGTATTAATCATTAGTTGGACTTATTTTGGTTAAGAAAAGGGAAATGTACTCTGTATTCTGGGAGGGACTGTAATGGAATTCCACAGATTTCTGTCTTTCATTATGTTTTCAGGTTCTCACATATGCGTGTGTGTCTGTGTGTGTGTGTGTGTGTGAGAGAGAGAGAGAGAGAGAGAGAGAGAGAGAGAGAGAGAGAGAGTAGCGTAGCTTGTTTGAGTATCAGTATAGTGTGTGTGTGTTTGTGTGTGTTTATCAGTATAGTGTGTGTGTGTGTGTGTGTATCAGTATAGTGTGTGTGTGTGTGTATGAGTAGCGTAGCTTGTGTGATTATCAGTACAGTGTGTGGTGCTGTGAGCATCCTCTCTGCACAGGTGACTTTGACTTTTTGAACCACACTCACTGATTGACCTCTGTTGATTGATGGCTAAGTGTTTGCTTGATGAGTGACTGCTGGGTGCGGGACCTTGTCAGCTCCAGGACGGGGGCCCAGGATATTCCAGCACTGATGGTTCCACGGCCTCCATCCTTTGGAGGATGGATTGTCTATGAGCACAGGGTCCTGGGGAGATGTGGTCCATGCATGCCATTGGGGGATGGAGACGATGATTCATTTTCGGCATCACTTCACCCAGTATGATCTCATTACTTTTTGCAAGGGACAGTTGGCCAGATGGGAGCCCTTTCTCTCTCTCTGTCTCTCTCTGTCTCTCTCTCTCTCTCTCTCTCTCTCTCTCTCTCTCTCTCTCTCTCTCTCTCTCTTTCTTTCTCTCTCTGTGTCCCTGAGAGACATGTCTTATGGGATGTGTGAAGCTGAGACACTCATCATACGCTTCTGTGGTCCTCCTCGGCCACTTGTGGAAGTTGAGTAGTATGGCCTGCGATACACCGGAATGAAATGTTCCTTGTGATCTTGATAGTGTCTTTCCGTGGCCTCCTCATGGGATTGTAATGAAACTCTTACTGTCAAGCTGATAAGCTGAGACAATTTTTTTTTTGGGGGGAGGGGGGGTCGGGGGTGTATTTGAATAACTAACAGTAACTTAGATTTACAATTAGTTAGATTTAGAGTTTCATATGGTGGCCCTGAGCTCACACCTGAGAGAAAACATCATCAATTTGACAATTTGATGATGCAATTTGGCCCCCATGTAAAAAAAAATGTATGGTGTATGTGGTTTGAGGGAGAACATGGTCCCTAAAAAGTCAAGCTCATGCGGCCCGTAATTTTATCAATATATAATCAATAACAAGTAAGTCTTTGGCTTATAAAAGCAAGTTCAGTTTAGAGCATGTTTACCTTTAAATTAGGTGACCCTCTGAAGAGAAATAGATCATATTTATTTATTGTACATGATATAAACATTTGTAGCACAATTCATGTGGCCAGTTGTGTTGGTGTGTTTGGTTTAAACTGTGACTGATGAGCGTCTCTTTGGTGAAATAGTGCATATAGTTCCTGTTTGTGCTCAAGAGGTGCTCATGTTTCTTAAATAATAGAGTGGAACGATGAACATGAAATTTCTGATCTTAAAGATGCTGCAGTGCAGGTATTGTACCACTTTATTTACTGCCTTACCTTGATGGTGAAATACACATAACTACAAGATACAAACTTGTATATTTGAATCTTGTTGACAGTTTTTGATGATCATGTTGTTACCAGGATGTCCCTTGTAAGAAATTTGAAGTCACCTACAATAATGTTTAGAATTACAATAGATTCGAAATCGTAGTTATACTTTCCTTATTTGTAAAATGTTTTTAAATTCATCTTGCACGATACCTAACGGGTACTTACCCTGTAATTAGCGGGCTGTAAGTGTTAACTCAATGTATTCATAGATGTTAGGTAGTCATTTATTTTTAATTGCTTATTAATGAAAGCCTACACACACATATGTTGATTTTGTGTAAGAGTAACACAAAAGTTTGTCATGAAATGTTAAATAAATGCTGTGTTATATAATTTAACAAAAGTAACGTGTTAGAATTAACACAAACTTTGTTGTCCTTATCTAATAAATACAAATGTGTTTATTTTTACAAACACATCTGTCAAAGTGTCAGATTAATGGGGAAGGTGATGCAGATTTGTTTTTTTTTTACCTTCATGTTGTTTGTCTGTGAAAAGATACATCACCTAATTCTTCATATCAGCCTGGGATCGCCGTAATAATCCACAACCTGTCTCCCTTACAAGACCATTGGCTTTGATTTACTGTCATCGTCCTTGGCCATTTACTTATTTCTTGTGTTACAAATCTGCACGTTTTGTTGTTTAAATATGCATTATGTATTTTATGGCTCACATAAAATACTCATAAGCAAAAAAGTCTGTCCTTTACTGCACAGCTAAAGTCATCCATAAAAAGGTTATTACTTCCCTCCCTGCTGTTAAAGTCTGTATAGTGGCATAGGTGTCTCGACTTCCCTGAGCAGATGGCACAAAGGAGTTTACACCCTGAATTGGCAATGATAGCAGAGAAAAACACCAAATATTCAGAATACGTGTGTGTGTGTGTGTGTGTGTGTGTGTGTGTGTGTGTGTGTGTGTGTGTGTGTGTGTGTGTGTGTGTGTGTGTGTGTGTTGGGAGGCTGACCACGTAGATCTTAAGTCTAAACATGCCTTGTACAGTCCATTCTTGTTGTATTCAGGGTTGAGCCAGTGAAGCAATCCTTTGGAGAATCCATTTTCTCTCAGTCACAGAATGTGCACCTACTGTGGCCACTCCCTGGGGTTCAAGATACCAATGATAAATTATTAATAGGTGGGGTTGCATTTGAGAATACAGCGCTGTTCACATCACACACATGTGACTCCTGTGTAACTGCTTGTCACTTTGCATAATGCATAAGATCCAGGAGAGTTTTCATTCCGCCTCAGAGGCAGGAAATTATCCACACAGACACACTGAGATAGGCCCACATGCACAGCATGCTTTCCCATTGAGAGCCAGGACGTCTCAGGAGATGCAGGATTCAATTATCTACAGATGCCTCAAGAATTCTGATTGGGCTTTCATTGGTTTTATGTCGTTTTTGTACCAGCACTAGTCTGTAAGATGTGTGAGTTGAGGTGTTGTTGATCTAAATTGTTTTTATAAATTGTATTTGTTGTTTTTTAGAGCTGGTTACATCTTTAGAGCTGGTATCTGTTCAGTCGGGTAAATGTAGATCCACTGAATATGGGTAGCTCTTGTTTTGGGTAGCCCACTTCTCATATGAGGGATACTAATAGCCTTATGGTCATAATAAGTCATAATGAGTGTCTTATGGTCACATTAGTGGATATGTTAGACGGGCTATTTAATGGTATTTTATGGTTTTGTTGATGTTAGTAGAGTGTTTACCACAGGCTACCCAAATAAAGTGTCAAGAAGAAAGCCTCTGCTTTGTAGCTTCTGCAGTGAGTGTGCTTTAGGTCAAGAACACATTATCAGTACTGAAAGCTAAAACTCGCTCATTTTTATTTGGTGTCATTATCATAACAGGGCTGAACAGTCTGGAAAAGTATAGTTTCAGATGGAATTCAGACTAATTGTGAATGTATTTAATTCTGGTGTTTCATGTGACAGACGCAGACTAATTGAAGCTTCCCCACATCTCATGCCCAAGTCTGATAATTAAGGGAAATAGCAATGACATTAGGGACTATGGCTATGTGTGGTTATGACTCCTTCATCCAGATCATGGGTTAAAGCACTGAGAGGGCTGATACACGCTAGTTACTTCGATGCTCTTTCTTCCCAAGCTAACTGAGTTATGTTTATGACTGCGTCCCCTGAATCCCTGGCCCGGGCTTAAGTGGAGGAGTGGGCATGATCCGTGACCTTGTTGGACTCGATCAGCCAGATGGTTAAGCGAAGTAAACACACGGAGGGTCAGGGCACACCAAGACCTTGACCACATGGCGCCATGCACACAGACACGCGCCAATGATGTATGACCGGGGAAGGTACATTTTTGTGGAGCTGAAAAGTCGGAGGACAGCCTGTGCTGTCTCCCCCTCGACTTTGACACTCAGCCTTGGACATTCACAGTCAACCCTGTGTCTGTGCAATGGTTTAAAAAAAAAGTTACTAATAAAAGTTACTAGCGAAAAAGTTGCCAGCCACACATTAACTCTTAGCATGGCATGTGGGATGGTGTAAATAGATACAGGCTTCTTTCAATGCGAGACCTGGTGTTGATGCAAGCTGTCAGAGAAGTTCCCAGCAGGTGCCAGCTGAATCTGACTGCTGTGAAATACCTAGGCAAATGTCCCAGTCACAACATGGCGTTCCCAGTAGAGGGCTGCCTGGCCTGCCATCAGCACAGATAGATGGACATAGGAGCCAGTGGTCATGATGAGCCCATGGTCCAGCTGGACAGGTTCCTCGCTGCCCTCCTAAGAACGGAGCTGTGTCGCGTTACAGATAAAGCTGGGGTGCTCGGAGCTTGTAGAACAGAGGGGTTCGTACTCTGGAGTTGGGGATAAATAGACCGCGGTGCCTCTGTGGCGGCAGATTTGACTTTATATTTATATTACATCCTATCTGCCTCTCACTGCCCGTGTGTGTGCTGGATTAAATTATAAGACCTGGCCTCACATTAATCAAATTCAAATCAGTATCGCTCTGACCGGCCCGCCTAAGCTGCTCAATCTTCAGTCATGCTTATCTTAATATAGACAGATGAACTCACAAGTCGGTTTTTGCATATTCTGAAGCCATTAAAATCATAATTCCCGAATCCACAATGCCATCAATTTCAATCTTTACATTAAATGAGTTGAGTATGTTTGCAAACAGCAGTGCATTAATGTATAATCAGCGTATGCTGGTTAATAGACAACATTTGCAATTAAGATGCTTAGTAATCACAATTTTATTTACGTATTCTATTATAGAGGCATACTGACTAGTGTGTTATGACTAAATAGTAATATTTATATGTAAACATTGGCATATCACTAATAGTAAGGCTGCAGTGTTGTGGGTGTAATTGCCAGTGATCTGGATGCAATTACTGCTGTTGCTACTACTCATATTATAGGATTAACTGAAATGCCTGATGAACTTATTCTCCCCTGGGGTGTTTTTTGAAGATGTTTCTCAGAAACATACCATGAGGTTATTTCCACTTACCATCTCACAGTCTCAGAGTCATGTGTAAACAAAATTGAATCTAAATAGTATATTATTATAGTATATATAGAAACATCTCTCTCTCTCGCTCTCTCAGTTGGATTATTTTGTGAGGGTGTACTCACTGGTTATGTGAGTACCCTGATGCATATCATTCATTACATGCTAATAATGCAGCCCATGTGAAGACCACATTATTATTGATGGGCTTTTATCAGGATATTTGCAGAACTACAACACAAGTTCCATTAACACTAACAACTCTTAACACGTAATTTATACGTCTGTAATGTGATTGAATATTCAATAGTGAAATCTCTCACAAGGGAATTGAATGAATATTTTTATGTAGCCTGTAATATTGTGCTGCAATGTTTTTAGGTCATGCTTTGTATTTAATTGTGACAGTGTTTTTACAGTGTAACTCTACTAATAAGCACAATGTAACAAAATGTGTAAAAATGTTAACCGACCCATTGATGCTTTATACTCACACTACACATAAACACACAGTTTAAAACGTCTCGGTTACTTACGTAACCTCGCTTCTGATCTGTCAGCGCGCGCTCCTGGGCCCGCCCCCCAGGAGTCCTATAATCTTATTACGCGCCCTCAGAACTGCCTCGGAAAGAAACTGAGCAAGACAATCAATCCAAGGTAACACTGTACACGCCAACTTTGTTATATCTGGTTCCGAGGTTACGTAAGTAACCGAGACGTTCCTTATCGCAGTTTACTGCGATATAACAGTATGGGACCCTATACATTCCCGCGTGATAATACAGTGGCAGCCAATCACACACACCAGCTTATTGAAGCCTTTGCCCTCATAGAGGTTCATACGGCCGCTGGCGGTGAACATATTAACAGGGCAACCTTCATCATAGGCGGCGAGGATCGTGATCCTGCGCCTGTAGGAAACCACCCTGGAGTGTTTCATGTGCAACAAACATGTAGACATCGATGAACACACTTATCATATACATCGTTCTCAGGTCAGGGGATTCAGAGATCGCTTGCCTGCAGAACACCATGAATTTAATAGGGCCACCTTTATCATAGGCGACAGGGATCCGTGATCCCGCGCCCGTAGGAAAACCCTGGGATGTTTCATGTTCAACATAACATGTAGACACTAATGAACACACTTATCATATATATCGTTCTCAGGCCAGGGGATTCAGAGATCGCTTGCCCGCAGAACGCTATGAAGAAAACTAGGTTCAGCCACATCTAACATATATAATCTAATGAAAGTGTGGCGAGAACTCCAGCTTGCAGCTTTGCAAATATCTTCCACTGAGACGCCCTTTAGTAAGGCCCAGGAAGACGAGACCCCCCGCGTAGAGTGCGCATGCAACTTCTCCGGGGGATCTAAAGACAAGCTCTTATAAGACAACACGATAGCCTCTACTATCCAACGGGAGAGGCTCGGTTTTGATAGAGGTCTGCCTTTTGCGCGTGCACCGAAGCACACGAATAGCTCATCTGACTGTCTGAAAGCTCTAGTGCGCGCTGCGTAACAGCGGAGAGCGCGCACTGGACAGAGCTTATTCAAACGTTCCTCCTCTGCCGACGCAAAAGGAGGAGGCGAGAAAACTGCTAATTCAATCACCTGATTGCGGAATGGGGTTACCACCACTTTAGGTGTGTAAGCAGCATTAGGTCGCATAACCACTCTGTCACCAGCGATCGAAAACTGAAGGCACGATGGACTGACTGACAGGGCTTGCATGTCACCAACGTGTTTTGCTGACGTTAACGCCAGCAGCAGCGCGGTCTTTAAAGAGACAAACTTTATGTCCACTGTCTCCAGGGGCTCGAACGGAGGCCCTGTGAGAGCACGTAACACCACTAGCAGATCCCAAGAGGGTATGAGGTGTCTCTCTGGCACCCTGAGCCGTCTCACCCCCGCCATAAAGCGTGACGCTAGCGGGTGACTGCCAGGAGAACTGCCATTAATGCCTGCTTGGCAGGCTGAGATGGCAGCCATGTACACTTTGAGAGTGGAAGCCGCCTTCCCCTCATCAAACAACTGCTGCAGGAATTCTAGAATAACGCCCAGCGCGCAGTTAATGGGGTCATGCTGACACGCAGCACACCACCGCTCAAAACTGCGCCACTTCAGCGTATACAGAGCCCGCGTCGACACAGCTCGGGCACTCTGTATTGTAGCCACCACTGCATCCGACAAGCCTGACGCTATGAGCCTGCACCTCTCAGGTGCCAGGCTCTGAGACGCCACCACTCCGGATGGGGGTGCCACACTGTCCTGTGCGCCTGCGTTAGGAGGTCTCTCCGCAGAGGCAGCTCCCAAGGCTGCTGCACTGACATATTGACTAGATCTGCCGCCCACGGCTGATTGGGCCAGTGGGGGGCTATCAATATCAATTCTCTGTCCTCGTCCGCCACCCTGCACAGCACTTGCTGGAGGAGCGGGATCGGGGGAAAAGCATATAGGCGTAGAGCTGGCTACTGGTGGCCCAGCGCGTCTATGCCTAGTGGGGGGTTGTCGCCCCCTAGCGAGAACCAGAGCGGGCAGCAGGTGTTCTGCCTGTTTGCGAACAGGTCCACCTGCGCCCTGAAAAAACGCACCCAGATCTGTTCTATCACTTGTGGGTGAAGACACCAGTCTGCTGCTCGAGGATCGCCCCTCGATAACAGGTCCGCAGCGTAGTTGAGGTGACCTGATATATGAACTGCCCTGAGGGAAGGACGTGCCTCGCTGCCCACAGGCGTGGCGAGAAACCAGGGGGTTCTCCAGATCGCCAGGGCTTTCCTGCATCTGGAGGACACCCCTACTCTGCGATGCCTGTCTGTGACTGCGTTGAGCCTCATAGACAGGTACCATATTTGGAATGGCCGCATACGCAGCATCCCCAACGGGAGCGCTATGACGGCTGACGCCATCATTCCTAACAGGCGTTGGCAGCACAGCGACGAGACTGACTGTCCCAGTCGGAACTGACGCACGCATGTTTTTATGGCATTTATTCGGTCTTGAGACAGCCTGACCTCCATGGAGGAGGAGTCTAGAATCATGCTTAAAAAATGCGTAATTTGCCTCGGGCACAAAACGCTTTTTTCTCTGCTTATCACAAAGCCCAGTCGATACAGGTGCGCCACCACTAGATGGCCGTCCTGCAGCGCTGCAGCCTCTGAATGCGAAGCAACTAACCAGTCGCCCAACAATTGTATATGCGTAAGCCGCGTAGACGTAACGGAGCGATGGCTGCTTCTACGCACTCTTTGAATAGTGCGTTGAATTGGTACGCTATTCCTCCGAACGCAAACCTCAGATATCTCCGATGTCTGTGGTGGAGCGGAATGTGGAAATAAGCGTCTTTTAAGTCTATCGTGATAAACCAATCGTTTGGCCTTATAAACTGCACAAGCCTGCGTGGGGTCAACATTCTGAACCGTAGTGGCATGAGTGCTTTGTTTAACACACGTAGATCTAACATTGGCCGATAATTCCCGTCCCTTTTGGGAACGAGGAAGTAACGGCTGTAGAAGTCTGCAGTGTCCTCCTCGGGAGGAACCCTGCTTATTGCCTCTTTTCTGAGCAGGGAGACTATCTCTTCCCGTAGGAAGTGAGACTGTTCTCGCTGCACCACAGATTGTATCACTCCGCTGAATGGCGGAGGGGAACGGGCGAATTGCAGCACGTAACCCCTTGTGATCGTCTTTAGCACCCATGGTGACACTGCGCATGCGCGCCAACTCGCCACACAACCAGGGAGGTTGTGCTTTGAGTTGAATTTGTCGGGGACTAACCCGCTCATGGTCAATGAGTCTAAGCCTAGATCTACACCCACTCCGCCTAGGGAGGGAGACGAGATCTGGGGCTGCCCCCTCATGTTTTTGAGAAAACAAATGTGGGGGTGCGATTGCACTGTGTGCATCGCGGAGGGAGTTGCACAAGCATGCCTGGGCACTGCACCATCTGGGACAGGAGTTAGGACATATGATTGTGGTGCTTGTCATGATTTCCACATGTGAGCGACGGGCTGATTTCTGTGGAGGCGGTGTGGGCTCCACCGATCCCCCCTGTGTGACGAGTGGCTGTCACGATCAGGAAGCCTGAGGTCTCCCTCTGCCTCGCCTGGGCAGGGCGCGCAGCTGGTTGCTGTGCTGCAGGCTGCGCTGGAGGGTGGAAGGGGTGTCTCTGCCAGCCTCGCCCGGTGGACACCTTTGCTGGAGGCGCTGGCGAGCGGAACCTGCTTCTCTTCTGGCCCGGTGCGGGTGTGGTGTGTCCTGAGGAGGACGTTTCACCCGTGCCACTAGAGCGAGGCATCCAAGCCTGGAATACCTCTCTGCTCTTCTGCTGTTCTTCGAACTTGGCAGCCATTGTGACCACTGCCTCCCCGAAGGCACCCTGGACAGAGACCGGGGCGTCGAGGAGTGGTGCTTTTTCTCTGTCTGACAGCTTAGCCAGTGATAGCCACAGAGACCTCTGGGTAGCCACCGCGGCACCCATCACCCTCCCCAGTGCCTGTGACGTGCACCGAGTTAGTCTGAGCGACAGATCCGTCGCGCGACGGAGTTCTGCCACAGACGGGGGATCTTCCCCCAGCGACAAGGCAAGCTCAGTCAGGAGCTTTGCCTGGTAGCGCTGTAGCAATGCAGCCGTATTGGTTGTGCAGGCAGCCTGCCCTGCAGCCAAGTAGGACTTCTCTGCCAGCTGAGCCTGGTGTCTGCCCACCCGTGTGGGCAGGAGAGGCTTCTGGCCGAGACGCATCGTGGGGGAGGCGGGCGAGAGGTAGCCCGCTACTGCATCCTCCACCTGAGGAAAAGAGAGGTAGCCCCTCTCCTTAGCCATGTGGAGCTGCATGTAGGGCGCGAACCCCGGCACCGGGGCTCGGCCCGAGTAGGGTATCGCCCATGTCGCCTGCAGTTCCTCGTGCACCTCCTCGAAAAAGGGGATGCAGGTGGGAACTGACGCGGCGGAGCCAGCATAAAACTCCCCGTCCAGCAGCGAGGACCGCACGCTGGGAGGGGGAGGGAGAGGGAGCCCGAGGCAGCTGGCTGCTCTCAGCGCAACCTCGTGGAGTTGCTGGCCCAGGATCCGAGACGAGGTAGGAGGTGTATCCACCCGCATCCTAACGTCTCGGCTTGTCTGCATTACCTCCACGATTGAGCTGTGCTCATCGGAGAAGTCTAGCAGACTATCATCATCCAGGCTGATGTCCAGCTCGAGTTCAGGCTGGACACCGCTTGGCTGAAGCTCCTCAGCCTCGCTGCCCGCAGCCCCAGGGCTGACAGGCGGCGGAGACGGGGAGAGACCCGGGAGCAGAGCTGCAGCTGCAAGGCGACTGCTCACACTCACCAAGTCTAAGGCTGAAGACGCACTCATTCCTACGGGGGCGTTAGCCCCGGATGGAACCAGTGCAGTCTCCTCGGCGTCCTTGCGCTTCCAGAACGCAAGGCGCCTGGTAGCCTTAGCTAGCGGGAGGCTAGCACAGATGGAACAGACAGGGGCTTTGCCCGAAAGCGCGCCCTCTGCGTGGTCCCTGCCTAGGCAGGTCACGCACCAGGAGCGCGCGCTGACAGATCTCGCGGCCTTTCAGGCGTGAATAGATAAATGCTTCGATTTGTACCCCATGACTGACGTCATGTACCATACTGTTATATCGCAGTGAACTGCGATAAGGAACTGGGGTTATGCATGTCCAGTGGATCATTGAGTTGTTTTCTAAGATAATGACAATTAGTGTATTACACAGTATGTGTAGTGTAGTAATCTATCACCTCAAAATCAGTAATCAAAAACAATTATATAAGTGAATGCACAGGAAAACCGTTGATAATATATTAGTGGTTCATTCTCTCTATACCAGGAAAGAAACAGGTGTTTCATTCAACATTTTCTTTTACTCACTCATCATAGTGGATATTTCAATTGCCCACTTTAGGTCATGCTCACTCAGGCCGTACCATATCAATGGGTGGCACTCGCATGGTCCTTTTCATCAAGGGTGATCCCACTGCCTCCTCATTAGACAGTCTAGCAACTCTACTCTATCATTTTCATAGCATGGTTCCTGACATGGAAGACTTTTCTATAAAACTTTATTTGCATAGTCCGCCTACAGACTTTACAGATGATTTGCTGAAATTCAAAGTCAGTCTTTCTGTTCTTGTTCACTGAACATCACCTTAATCAAACCCAACCCCTAACCCTTACCTTAACCACACATTGCAGTTAACAGAGTTTCAGAAGATAGTTTGGTTATAATCTGAGCATCTGTAGATAGTCTATAGGGGACCATCCAAATAAAGTGTGACCTTTCTTCTACCTATCCCAGAGAATGTGGAATCCTGTGTTTGATTGTTGAATATCTCTGAAAAGTGTTTGCCAAAGACATATGATGAGGCTGGTAAACACTCTGTTAGCCTTCAGACGTGCTCAGTAGATTTCACTCACACATAACTTTTAGGACAAGTGTCTTTATTTCTGTGTGAATGTGTTCAAGCTTGGCTGTTGTGGAAAAGAAGATAAAGCTTCTGTTCTCATTCTAAGTCCATTTTTTCCCAGACATTTGAAAAATGGTGAATGCTGTATCTGTCTTTGAATGATAGTCTCTCTAGTGAAGTCTGGGTGCTGAGGAGAATATTTTTCACTTCTTTCAAGGCTTGAAACAAGGATCGTCCCCTCTTTACAGACTTAATTGAAATGTTCAAAAGTGATTCATTCCATATTTTAAATATTTATTTAAGTCTTTAAAAAAAGAAAACTTTGCATTTACTCAACTACTGTCAACAGCTCCCTACTAGTCTGAACCCTTTGTGAAAGTGCGTTTGTACTTTTTGGAGCCAAGTTTGTGGATTTCTTAGGGATTCTGGATATCTTCTAGACCAAGATGCACCCCCACACCTTTGTTCTACCCAACCTATCACTGTAGTCCAAGCTTTTGGCTGGCATCATTGAGTTAAAGCATGTAGCATCCTCTACTGAGTTACAGTCTGAGACTTACTGAAATGCAACTCTTGTTAGTCATGTCCACATTGGCACAGAGGCTTTTTTCACACCTCTGAAAAACAAGCTTAAGTATTTTTAGATTGATATTTAACTCTTTTATATCTGTCTCCAATCTCAATATACAATTGGAATCCTGTACTCATAGCTGCTGCCAAAGGCGAAAGAAAAAAGGATGGCAAAAACATCTAATCAGATAGATTAATAAAATGGATTGAATTAATTTGTCATCCCTTATGAAATACCTTGAATCACCATATCTCCACTGCGTTAAGTGCTGGTTTTGGTTGTGGTGTTCAGGGAAGAATTGTGTGGTTGGGTTAGACTGATACTGAGTGATCCATGATCTGAATGACTGTCCACACACCGCCAGTTCAGACAGCTCAGGTTGCCTCTTTCTGCCTCTGAATGGATTTGATAGCTAGTCTGTACTGAAAGCTCAAAGGAACAGCAAGTAGAGGCCAGTGATATTTATAGAGTGAGCTACAGACTGCTAGATGATTGAATATACTGGAGTGGTAAAAAATAAAGTTTCAAAGCTTCCTTCTTTCTCTCTCTCTCTTTCTCTCTCTCTCTCTCTCACACACACACACTCAAGCACACACACACACACTCACGCACACACACACACATGCACACACAAACACACACACACACAAACACACACACACACACACACACACACACACACACACACACACGCATGCACGCACACACACACACATGCATGCACGCACGCACACACACACACACAGGCACACACACACACACACACATACACACACACACACACAGACACAGACAAGCACAAACACATTCCCACTGCAACAATATCAGCCAGACTAAGAGGTGTAGGTTCTGTCCCTGCAGGGCATAAGTTTTCTAGGCAGTCAAACCAGGGTCATACACTTACATGGTAGCCATTAACTCAGCCACGTTTTAGATCCTCTGGAGTCTTAGACTCAGCCTCAGCTGTATTCGAAGAGGATAAATACTGGCACTTCTGACACATTTCCTGTCCATGTCCCTTTGTTATTGCTTTTGTTATAAATCATAGTTACATTCGGTGATTTTCAAAGGCAACTAGTTAATGCAAAAAGGAGCAGCTGTTCGAATTAAGAAAAGAAAGTAAAACCTCAAATGTTTGTTGACGTATCCCAATAAAAGGCAGTCTGGCTGGAATAGGGATGAGTCAGTGTAAGAAATCAGGCCAGTGGGAGTAAGGACTGCCTAATAGATGCTGGTTTAGGTTCGCTTTGAACAATTCACTGTTAACTAAATCATTTCTTTCTGGAACAAGACTGGGTTAGGTGCATCAGATGTTAAAAGTCGTTGACCTGAACGGTGTTGAATCTTACACGTCTTCTCTTCTTCTCTAAAAACTATTGTCTAACAGCACAAGTCATAGCCAACTGAAATTCAAGCAAACAGTTTTATTTGCGGTTGCTTTCTTTTCTGTACCAAACAATCAGATTGATGGTGAAATTGTGAAACCAATGTGAAATTCCATATATCATCACGCTATACAACAACGTACATGAATTGCCTCTGAACACATATGTATTGCGTAGTACACAGTAATTTAAAGACTCTTTAAGGCGCTGAGGTAATCCAAATGTATAGTGCTTATGTACATCTCAGTCACCTTGTCACTGAAGGAGACAAACGTACTCCTGTTGTCAGCAACATCTGCCTGCAAGTGCAACAGCAACAGCCCATGACACGTAAATATATTGGCGTTAACTCTTACTGTTGTAGCTCTCTCCTCAGAGAATACACAATCAGCAATCTCATCAGAACTGTCATTTCTTTTTGTTCTAATTAAGGGGCCTTCTTCACATACACGTAGATTGAATAATTCCCTCTAATCACTGACGTTACATGTTGGACGTGAAGGGTAAACAGTTTCCAGCATTGAGGTTTTCTGACAAGCCACATAAGCAGTTTGCTCAGGTATTGTTCCAGGTGCTTCCAAATTGCGTTTTCCATCTGTATGCTTCCAAGGTTTTGCCACTTGCTCTGCATCCGAGCTGTTCCATCTCAGTGAACTTTGCCTCTGAATTAATTGGGCTTGGTGTGAATGCCAGCAGTGTAGTAATAGTTCCGCAGAAGCTGTTGAGTGGGGGAGGGGGCAAGCCTGTGTAGATATTTGCTGTTCCTGTGTGTAGAATGTTATGTGCCATGGTTCCTTGTTTCGCTTTCATTTTAATTAAAGTCTTTCTGCAATGCTCAGTCAATGTATCCCTCCTGCTAAAGTATGTGGCTAGCTCCTGGTAGCTCATTAAGCTAGTATGGTATTCAGAAACTCCTGTGGAGACTCGTTAGCTCATTCCTGTCAAAAGCAGAAAGTTCAGTCACTATACATGTTACTTTTTAAGTTGATAGGATGTGTCTAAATTATTGCCCAAACTTCCAGGCAAGCATCCATTTCCTAGTGCCGTTGTTTCTTGTGTGTTTTCCACCATGTATGACGATTTCAGGATATTTTTCTCCCACCATAGCCTGCTGGTAGATTTTATATTCATGCCATTGATCACTTACTGTAGACCAGAACCAAAAGCTACAGCTTTACATAAAGTAATTGGATTGAGAAAGATTGTTTTCTTCTTTCGTGGGCTGTATCAATTCCTGGGTCTCTTAGAATGAACAAGGTAAATCTTATTGTCATTTCTATTATCTTTTATTGGCGGTATTATATCAAAGGTGCAGTTCACTTTCTGCGCTCTGTAATAGCATTCCAGGTTTACAACCCAGGCTGACCCATTGCACTTAGAAGACTGTTATCAACAAGCAACTTTATACCACTATATAGATGCATGTAGCAGCATAAAACAATTGAACAATTTGTCATACTAATAGCAATTAGCGAAGCGACTGGAAAATGTCCTTCTCACATTAAAGATCAATGACCATACACCTATTTTATACTACTTTGATAGTAACTTCAGTTCAATGAAGGGTTATCTCATTTCTAATGCTTTTCTGTGCAGCACATTCATTTTTCATCTTTGTGATATTTTAACTAAACAGATTTGTAAGATTTACGAAGGTGCTAGAGGCACCACGGTCTCTTTTCCACGGTGGCCATCGTCCCCTCTTAGAGGTACATTAGAGAAGGAACGATTAATAGTAATGTGATTACTACAGCTAATATTCTTAGCAATTGAAGACATGAGCATTAAGGGGTGGGGTTAAGATAAGGTAACATACGGTGGCAGTGATTTCAGTTCACATCACCGCTTCCCCCCTCGCCACATCCCTTTGGTTTCTGCTTTCAGCCCCAGCTGACTTCCCTTTTGTTGCACGACGTTCCAGCTGAGTTGCCTCTAAATGTTCCGGCGTAATCAGTCTTGGTTTCCGCCGGGGTTGATAAGGTTCTGCCAGCTTCATTACCGTCTGTCCCGAGCAGCAGACACCTTGTTCAGTGGTCTCCCCTAATGCTTTGCATACTAATCTCAGACCTGATAGGTCTCCAGGCAACAGTGTCTGTGTGTGTGCGTGTGTGTGTGTGTGTGTGTGTGCGTGAAGTCAGAGCCAGAGGTGGACTAGCAAGACTTCCTATGCAAGGCTTTTATGACAGTTGTGGTTAGGGGTGTGCAAGAATATCGTTTTTTCAATTAATCGTTTTCTTTTATTCGTATTCTCTGATTCGATATCGACCAATACAATGTGTGGATTGAACTTTTAGGCTGACGTGCTTGTTTTCCACGCTGAGATGTTTTGGCACATATTAGTAATCTGATTATTTAGAAACGTTTTATTGTTAGCAATCCTTTTCAGCCAAATGGTATGACTAGCCAAATGGTGGCTAGTAATTTTTTGGATGCTTTTTTTATAGACCAAGACACAGATCTGTGATGTTAATAATCACTGCTGGCAAATTAACACTGCATCAGAAATGGCTTGTGCACGTGTAACATTTCTCAGGGGGGGGGGGGGGGGGGGGGAGGGAGTGGAGGGGACCTGTGAGCGGTGCTTTTATGGGAAGAGGAGAGAGGAAGCGCAAATTAGGTGTTTGGAACACATCGTAACCATCCCCTCTGTACACGCAAGATAATGCCACAACAATCAAGGCCTCGCCTCGCTGTGACCGAGTGAGGGGAGTGTGGGGAGAGGGAGAGAGGCACAGGGCGAGCAGGAGGGGACTGAGCTCTTGCTGAGCCCATAAGGATTGGACACTGCCGAGGGCCTTACATGGTCTAAGTCAGAGTAAACCATGTCTTAATTGATGGCAAGGAGATCAAAGTTAAAGGGACTTGAGCAAGGATAAAGGGGCGAAGCGGAGATAAAGCGGCCCAGTGGAGTTCAGGGAGAGAGAGAGAGAGAGAGAAAGGGAGGTAGAGAGGCTCAGAGGAACTGTGAAAGAATGGCATGCTTCCCTCAAGCTGCAGAGACAATCCTTTTCTGTGGCCCCCATGCAAAATCCTTGCGTCGAACAAGTCAGGCCGCCCGGCGCTATTCGAGCAGGCAGAGTCGTGCAAATCGGCTCTCCCAGCTCTCTCTCTCTCTCTCTCTCTCTCTCTCTCACTCTCTTTCTTTCTTTCACACACACACACACACACACACACACACACACACACACACACACACACACACACACACACACTCTGTCTCTCAATTGCTGCATTTCTCCTTCATTTACAGTGTTGTCTTTCTCTCCTCCCCCCTTTCCTCTTTTGTCATCCATTGGTTTGAACAATTAACAACTCATTATTTCCTGTATTACACTTTATTTAAAATCTTCCGACTGATCAACACTAAACCTGCACTGTTCCACAAGAAAGGGCCAAAATTGATTTTGCCAGGTGGGGCTAGAGGCATCAGCGCGATTCTCTTCTCACTCAATCTGATAGCAAACTTGCACGGATCTCATGTGTTAATGAGCACCTTCCTCTTGAGCTCTGTGTTCCGGATGTCTCTCTCACCGGAGCCAGCCAAAGCCCTTCCTAATTGAGACCTTCGAGATTGAGCGTTTGCTCGGGGTACATAAGGCTGCCAGGCAACCATCACCCACTGGTCACTACGTTCACTTTTAAGTCAGCCCATGCAAGCCAGTGCTAAGCATGTGCTCGAAATTATTTATTTCTTCTTCGAAATGTTTTGTTGGGGTAAAACGCACTGACAAAGCATCTGTGCCATCGTTTGCCTCTGCATCTCGAATCACTCTCACGTTGGTAGATATTTGAACTACCCACAGCCATTAGAGAAGCGACAGCTGTTAAATGAGCTACATTGTTATTTTATGCATGAGGGAGTGTGGGAGGGATTTTTCAATCGTCTTGATTTGTGACCTTCATAAGCTATCTAATTTTCTCTTTTTTTGTAAACCTTCAAGCTCCAGCCATGGCACACTTGACCTTGGCCAATTTGAAACAAGAGCCTTTTGACTCTGACATAAATACCACCATCATAGCTCATTGATATTTCAACGCGTTGTGTGGAGACTCTCATTTCAGGATTACTCGAAGGTTAATGAATAGGTTACCAAAATGCATGTTTTGCATTAGGATGCTCCTTTTGTAGTGCATCAGGAAGCTATTTCATTGTTTAGTAAAGGGCTGTGGTACAATATGGCTAGGAGAAGTTGGCATTTGCTCTGCATGAAGTGAGCCAAGTTGTGAATATGATAGTGTCAACCTGATGTAGGTGAGAAGATGCTTTCATGTAACAGTTTTCATGTTATGTCAAATATTTCCATTAACCTGTTATTCAGGTCTCCAACAGTTGTGCAGACGAAATTGGTGCTAGTTATGTAAGCAGGCCAGGCAGTTCATATAGTATTGAATCAGCCCTCTGAGCTTGAAGAGGATGCTAAACTACGGGGATCATATCCCCCCTGGCATTTGTAGCTCTTCAGTGTCACACTGCTGCAGTTGAATGAAGGCAGAGGAAGTGTGTCTGGAAGGGGAAAAAAACCGAAAAAAGATTTTACATAGACAGAGCAAGATACTTCATGGCGATCCACTTCCTGGAACCCAGAGGGTGGGGGATAACCTCTTGTCCTTCTGTGGTTAGGCACATACATTTTGTCCCCAAGCCCTGATGATACATTGAGACAAATGTCAATGTTGTTCTACTTTAAAGAAAAACAAGTTTATTTAAGCTGTGCGCCTCATTTCTGAAGACTGATTGATACGTAGGCGCCTGCTTGACAATATATAACTGTCAGTCCATCAGAACTAGAAGCTTGCATAGGAAGCTCTGAAAAACTTGCTGTGTATGAAACATTAAATCCAATAAGAAAAGAATATCAGCGTTAATTTACTGAGACCCTTAAACCAGCTTTGAGTACCAGGTACTGTGTGATTACATTTGTGACCTCCATAACTATCATTAGCAGGCTAGCAAACATTACCTTGCTAACATTACACAAAATAAACACAATGAAAATATTGCTATGTCCATTTATTGATCTATAGACGAGCCCTGGGTAAGTCATATTCGACCTTTACCAATGACTATTCAAACGTTGAGTTTCGCGACACGCCCTTTTATGCAGACCAGAACTGCCACCCTTTGGCTCCCATAGACATGCATTGCCATGAAGTATCTTGCTCCGCCTATCTAAAATCTTTGAAAAAACTTGACATCAGCAGGATAGAGACATCACCTCTCTGCTTCTCAGTTTATGCCAGCATACCTTGACACACTCATTTTTGCGTTTGATGTCCTGTGCTGCAGAAGAGCCTCCAGCCCGCCCCGTTTCATTTGTCATCTCGTGCGAGCGTGTAGATAAAGGAGTGCTGATCGTGCCGACATTGACCTGTTTTGTGTGGCACTGGCGCTTTATCAAAGACCTGTCATGGGGAGCAGCGGTCACAGTTCATGCCTAACCTTTAGCCGAATTAGTCACTATATGACCCAGCCAAGATGATGGACTTTCTCCATCCCCCCCAGCAACCGCACCCCCCCCCCCCCCCCCCCCCCCCCTGAAATATCACCACTGTCCTCAGCATATATTCAGGTGAGTGACGGCTGCAATTCCCCGGTGAGACCACCCACCCGTCGGTGTTGACAGAAAATGGAGGAGCAGTGATGGCAGGGTGATGATGCCCGTGTTACAGCATCAGCAGTTTATAGCTCTGGAGTTTCGGGGAGGTGTTTTCATAACCCTCCTCCCTGAGCTCACATTCTCGTGTCTCAAGACATTGTCCCCGGGCAATCCATTACTCACAGCAAATAGCATTTTCACCTTAAATTACAAATAAAATGGGAAGATAATGCAACCTGAAGGTGTATTATACAGAAATATGCCCATATTAAAGAATGAGCGCCATGACTGTGACGCTTTAATGCTTCTCCCTCTTCATGCCTTTTATCAGGAGGGAAATTGCAGCACATTTTAGTTCGGCCCAAAATCCCTTACATTTCGTTTGGTGAATGGAGGAGCAATTCTCTTTCCAATCTATCACACGTATAAGGCCTGATCAATTGGAGAGGAAAGGGCTGATACAACACAGTTCAATATTTTGGGTGTTGTAATTTGATTCGTTGAATTATTCATGGGTGGCACTGTAATGAATGTAAAAAGAGTTTCCTTATCATTCATAATCTCTGGGTGGTGGAAATTCAATGCTCTGCTTTGGGCACTTAGTGGCTGAGGTCTCCGTGATACTCAAGCTTGCAGGAGAGAGAGGAAAGGAGTTCTTCCATAGCATTTGGGAACAAAGACTTAACAGATTTGACCTCTTACTCTGTGGTAAAGATCTAAGAATGTCCTTGGGAAATTGGCCATTGAATGTGATACAGTTAAAGTCAGTATTATTTCACATGAGAAAGTAGCAAGTATGTTTTGGTGAATAGCATTGATTTCATTAACTTCTATGATTTACTGTCACTTTACAGCATGATAAACGGGTGTGCTAATTGACATATTTTATTAATCTCTAACTAAAGCAGTAGTTCTGTACAGACAAAACATAGGTGAGTAACATAGGCAGGAGAGCATAGATGTGTAAGATTTACTGTAAAATTGTCAGTGGTTATCATTCATGTGTTTTATAGCAAATCAGTGTGAAGAAATCAATGCTTTTGCAGCATTTCAGCGCAGCATATTCCTATGAAAAACATAGTCCCTCAGATTTTAATGTCAAGGGCCTTAAAATAGAGCGGCCATTAGTATCTAGTATCATAAACTGTCCTCACACCAGCCACCAACACCCTCCTCTGCAGACAAAAAAGGATACAGATATGGGTGGTAATACGTTATTGATGGTGTTTATAGTATCCCACCGGGAGCTGTGTGCAATATCATTTTCTAGCTGCGAGCTGATATTGGCCATTGATTTGAGGAAGAGTCCACCAATCAGAAGTAGCATTATGCATGGTAATCAGCTGTGCCTTGTTGTGGTAAATCAGGTTAATTCAATAAACAGCGCCCTAACCCCCCTCCTGCTCTGGTAACATGCCTGTAAGGGGCTGTTTGGCCATTAAAAGAATGTTGCTACACCTACTGATGTATCAACTGAGCAATTTCCGGTTAGAGATACAAGCAACACTGGAATTTCACCATCTGGGATTTTTTTTAACATGTTTATATGACTACCATTGAGTTGGATCATGGGGTTTTAATATTTCTTTGCATTTTGGTGTTCACATATTATGCATATAATATGTGAAAGTATCCAAGGAAGCATCCTTGAGCCTTGAATAGTTTTTTTTTTTTTGCCTTTACTGTCTGAAAACCCTGAGCCTTGAATAGTTTATTTTTTTGCCTTTAAAGTCTGAAAACTCACATCTACATCTGGTTGATATTTCTGAACTGATGTTTCATAGAACAGGATAAGCATTGTGTGATTGACTGCATGCATGAAACTCAAGGCCAGTTCAGGCTAGCATGGCTCTGCCTACCTATTGCTCCCTGCATGGGCCGGTCTGAGGGGCCCACCAATCAGCGACCACTGGGGATAGTTAAGTGCAATGTCGTTAAAATTAGGCGTTTATTTGAAATGTAGTCACAACAATGACGCGAGCAGAAGTAGCAACGCTAGCAAACATTGAAAAAATGGAAGCCGGAGCAAGAACAATGTGTAATATTATTCATCAAGGGCAAAGACATTGTTGCCTTACTGCCAACAGGGTTTGGGAAAAGCCTTCTATAGCAGCTTGCATCGTTGGTTGCGAAGTACAAAGTATAGCAATTCCATAGTGGTCAATGCCGATTGGTTAGTGGATGGCCCAATGGTTTCAGAAATAACCTGAAGTCTACACCCATTAGGATGCAATGACTGGAAACAATCGCCAATGGAGCAAATTTGGGTCTGGTTATACCAGGCTAACTTCAGGCAGCTGTATATTTAGATTTGAAAAAAAAAATATGTAGAAAGCTATAAAAGTCTGCCCCTCTGAAAATGGAATTACAGTGAATACTATTGTGGGGTATTTGATGAAAAATATCAGGCCTTGTGTTTGTGTGCAAATACTGCTTTTATACTCCGATCATAGGCTTTAGGAAATTATAATGGGATGCTTTCATTTGTTATTGGCGCGCAACAAATATTTGCATGCATTTGCAAATATGCAATATTTTTCTGTCAACAGTGCAGCGTTCAGTAGAGATTTCAAAATGTCTAAACATTTGCTCTTCATTTCTTCAATCTTCATGTTAATAAGATGATCACAGAGGGACCATTTGTAAAAGAGCTACAGAGGCTGCTTTATTCTAGAGGCAGGGTTTTAAGGCAAGAATGGGGTAAGCAGCACTTGCATTAGAACAACTAGTATCACAATACGCTCAATACACTCAATAATATGTTAACTTGAATATCTTACCACAACAATGAAGCACTACAGGAAATCAGACCACAAACTTAAGCCTCTGACAATCCTCATCCTAAAGACTTCTGTACTATTAAAAAGCAAAGTGCCAAACGTGGCCGTAGTGACTTGTAGTAGTGATTATTATTTATTTCTACCTAGTCATTTACGCTGTCAAAAGGTTACAGCCCTGTGGCACAGTTAAGATTGTGTATTGTGTGAATCGAGTATGTGGAAATTATGACCTGCAGCTACTGATGACATTGATTTATCAAAGTGTAACATAATGTCACAGAATTCACTTTTCCGATGTGTATTTCATGGGTCTTTTATGTAAGGGGAGATTGTGAGCCTTTATAGATTCTAGTTTGGCATAGGCTAACCTGGGTGTGTTACAGACCCTTCCACATATGGTGAATATTACTGTAATGTGTGCTTGCAAAGGTCACATGTGATTGTCTAGGCTGATTAAGCCACGTGATTGGCTTTATTCTAGCAGTAGCATGAGATGGTTGGCTAAAGTAACCATGTAGAATGTCCTACACATTGCCAGTCATTCATCACTGAAACTGAGATTCTTGCTTCTAACTGATAGGTGGGAAGTCACTGTTTAACTTGTCATGCATTTAACGGAAATTCCAATTCAATGGACATGTAATGATTATTAGTTATCACTGGTATTAAATGGTGTTCATGGCAGAGTCCAGTGACACTTCAGCTTGAAGAATAGGAGGAGAAAAAAAGAAGGAAAAGAAGAAAGAGGGGTGTAAATATTGATATCATATAAATATAATATACAATTATATAATTATAATTATTAGTGCTGTCAAAATGAACACGTTGATTTTTGTGATTGTATAAGAATGTCCTGCTCGTGACTTGTGAACATCCTATGTGAACTGGAAACATTGACCCCTCTGCTGAAGTGCACTGTGAAATGCAGAGAAATTACAGTACATTAAGGAAAAACACTGTTAACTGAAATAATGTATCCAGGTTAATTGATGCTGGGAGAAACGATTCACTCAAATTCAAATGTAGGGAGCCCTAAGGGCTGACCGGGACTGAGCTTGGAGAATATTTTGTGTTGAAATGAGACTGGCTGTGTGACTTTTTTATTAGATCACAATATTGATAAGGAAAAGTGGAACATTATGGCAGCCTAAATGAAAACGATGCAGCTTTATATGTGCAAGTTCCTGTTTTGGTATTTCAGTGCTTAAGCAGTGACACTGGGCCTGCATCTGTAATGCAAGTTGTTACAAAACGAAGGATAGACCCCATTATTGCAACCAGGCTGTGTTGTTTGAGGGTTTTTATTTTATAGCAGATAACCCTCCTCGTCCGCAACATTACACAAAACAAACGAAACGGGACGTAACCTTGCCACTAATCCTAACATCCTATAAATTATCCTCACGTGATAGTTCCTAGTGGAACCTGCCGTATGTGGATGAGTATGTGTGTGTCAGCTTGGCGGAGCCCCCAGAGAATGGTCACTCACCTGATGGCTTGGTCACACTCCCTGCCTGGCGCCTCTGTATCTGCAGGCACTAACTATGGCCAGCTCTAGCGTGTTGTTGTTGGTTCAGTACAGGTTTTGTGTGGTTGAGGGTCTAAATCCAAACAGTAATGCAACACAAAATGGTGGTCCAAATGCCAGGGGTTTTCCTCCAGACACATGTGGCATACACTGAAGAGTGAGACAATAGGTCTCTACTCCGGCAGAGGGCCTAACCTAATTGTGAGCCATGATGCCAGGGCAGGGGTGCTTTTACCAGCTCCGCCTGTAAGTCAGTGCTTTCCCTACCATGTGACATTACCTATCCTAACACAACTGTATGGGGCCGCTAACAGTCAGTGCTTTCCCCACCATGTGATATTACCTATCCTAACACAAGTGTATGGGGCCGCTAATAGTCAGTGCTTTCCCCACCATGTGATATTACCTATCCTAACACCTGGGGCAGCTAACAGTCAGCGCTCGCTTTTGAACAGAAAATGTTACAGAAGTACCTTTGTCAAGGCCAGTAGGTTTTTTTTGTTTGTTTTATGGCTGTTGCCTGCCAGCAGTTTCCCGGACCAAATGAATTGAAGCACAGCCTGCCACAGTGCCCTTGTCTCATACTTCAGATGTATGACCGCACGATGCTTATCATTAATTTGAAATGAAGCAAGCAATCTATCAATCCGAGAGCAGACACACACCAGCCCGCGTCAATATCAATACCAGATTGCCAAATATTCGGAGCTATCATCACATCTGAAGCCAATGGGAGAGCCGCATATTATCTATGCCACAGCATTATTAGGGATTATCCCTGACAGATCGCTTTGCTCGCAGGCACCATTAGCTCGAATTCATCGCACTTGGTATTTCCAGCACCTGCGACCACTGTCCGCTGGGCACAAGAATTATTACCATTGTATTTTTCCAGGGTATACAAATTAATCACGGGGATCATGAGCGACTGCTTTAAATTTCTGGACTGTGACCAAGAAAACGCGTCCGTCCCCAAGGATGCCCAAGGCCCCTGCATCATTAAAGCTGGAGCCCTGCTGACAGAGATGGAACTCCACTCCAATAACCTGACTCCCGCTGCATCTTGACACCTATAAGCAACGGCACTTTTAAGTGGCAGGTAGCCACGAAAGCCAGCACGCACCTTGAACGGGGATTTGATAGCTGTGGTTTGGTAAGGTTAAGTGTGAAAAGATGAAAGAAAGTTAATCTGGCCAAACAAAAAGAGAAGCAAACCAGGACAGCTGACTAGAGTGAACACAAATGAGTATCGATCATTTTAGCGCACGGGGACGTTAATGACTTAAAGGGTTCGGAGTCTTATTAGAACTAGCACTAAAATGGATCTCATCACCCCTACTTTAATCCCAGTGCCTTACAACATCTCATTTCGGAAGAGGTTTTCAGACAAGTAGACGAACTGATAGAAAGATGACATGACATTCTCAACTTTATTAAGAGTATCAGGGGGCTGTGGCATCAAATATGTATCATCCATCAATGCAACCATGCAGATAAATTCACTGTATCAGTTGGTAGATACTGTTTCAGCATCCGGTTTCTTTGTGCACAAAAAAACGATAGATCATTCCTCAAAGTCTCATCAGGAAACGCATCAACCAAATGTCCTGTTATTGACTCGTCTCCTATACCTGATTGAGACTCATCTTGGGGCTGTGGGCAGAATGACAAACAGAAAGGCAAGAGGTTAAAAAATGGAAACCGGATCAATAGCGATGACTGCCAAGACAGTGGAGCGAAGGTCAGAGTTCTCGGTCCCTCCGAAGCAGATGATGGAAGAACATAATCAATCTCATCTAATATGATCTCTCCCTCTATCTCCAGCATGACTCTTCCTCCGCCGCCTAGTATTTTTCTCCCTCCTTCCAACATCCATTTATTACCAGCAACACAGCCATATATCTGAGGGTGAATAAGGTGGCAGAGCAATATTTGTTATCTTTGAAAATATTTATCAAAGGCATTCTTGTCAAGTATTTTTTTGGCCCCCATTCATCCTCTCATCTCTGTTATGAAGAGGTTGAGTTTGATATCCCTGCATGCAGGATAGTAATCCCTCCGCTTAGAGTTAGATTATGACTTTGACAAGACAAATTTGAGCCCCCGTGAGAGTTCGTATTGAGCAGTTCCATTCCACTTTGCAGCTGTGATTGACTTGTTTGCTGCCTTTGAGTGATGTCCACTAATTTGCGAAGACATTCCTTCAAATAGAATTCAGGCTCAGTTACCCTGTTTTTTTTTTTATGCTGACAACGGTCTAATTGCAAAGCAATTATATCAGACCACAGAAAGTTTTTTGACTTTCTATCAAAAAGTTAAGGCCAGATTTTTTACAGGCACATTTGTGGTTGGCAGTCACACTTTGTCCACAGCTATAGTTACAGTAATAATCATAGAGCACCATCTGTCTGATCTACAGAGCTTACCAGGACAAACCTGTGAAATTCTGTTACGTGCAGTGTGTGAAAACATTTCAATTTTTTTCTCAGATTTCTGCCAGAATTCATCACTGTGCCCCACTGCTACTTAATGAACAGATTTTTGTTTCCTCTCTGTCTGCTGATAAGTAGCCCCTAATGTTCATCATATCTCATAATACCGTACCTTGGAGGTTCACAGTGGTTGCGTCCCCACTTCTAATGTGGAAGTGCAAAGCGGACATGGCATGGAACTGATCTGCTCTGAGGAGGAACTGAATTGATGGATTGCTCTACCCAGGCCCCTCAAGAGAGGCTTGCTAGATTTAATATGCCGTACTCCTCATTCTTTACCCTTAAGAAGTGCATCACCTCGCACAGTGAGCGCGGTAATCCCCCTGAATGATAAATGGCATGAGAAATGTGTGTGAAGGTTTGTAAATATATCATACATATTTTCCAGAGTAAACGTGTTGAACCAATGCTGTTAGAGAAATCCAAACATTGCCTTTGGCGGGATGGTTGTGTTCATATTCTGCTGCTGTGAGCCACAGACTGGTGGATGATATTGTTTTCTTCTTCTCTTCTCTCTCTCTCTCTCACACACACACTTTCTCTCTCTCCCTCTCCCTCTTGCCTTCGCTCGCTCCGGGGAGATATTGTAGTTGCAGAATGTATACACTAAATATCAGCTCCAGTGGATCAGCTGCAAGCTGCCCCTCAGGCACGCCATCATGGCTCCGCTTATTTGGATGAATGAATTATTAATGTCCCACTGACTTTCCTCAGGTTCCAGCTCCCTCTCTCCTACCAGCAGCCGTGAGTGTGGATTGCAAAGTCTGCTGCTAAGGCATTGGCACGTTTTTTATTATTATCTTACTTCCATTCTCTCTTTCTCTCTATCTCTCTCTCCAGTCAGCAGCCAAAAGAACGGCGTCGACGCAAGAACCACTTCACTTTAAAAAAAAAAAAGGCAGTTGGATGGGAACAAGAGAGACTCTTTGACCTTGGAAAATGAAGATGTTGTTGCCATGGGAACTGTTAATCCTTCTGTCACTCAAGGACTGTCTCGCAGGTAAGATGTCCCCTAAGTCGTCTTTGATATAACACACCTGATCTGCATGCGCCTAACCCCCGTAGGGGAAACAGGTCTTTTCATGCCCTTTTTCTCATTTCATCATGTTCTGGCTTTTTCAAAAAGAGCTCCGTGCTTTTGGCAGTTTGAATGCACACTCCTGTGGTACCATAGGCTTTCCATCAAACCTGTCACCTTTGGAATAATGCACATACATTATGCATAAAACACCTGCAATGGATGATGGCCTATATGTTGTCTACACTCGTGTTGGATGCAGATTGTTTTATGCTTTTGATTATCTTTGATTTAGTGGTTAATAGCAATAAGTTCCCCTAGTAAAGATTGTTCAGACTTTTAAGTGAGATTGATGTCACACCAACCCAACGGTGACAAGGACTCTCGTGTGTTAGAGCAATATTGGCAATTGCGGTATTTCTCTTCAAAGTGGTGCTCAAGCACCAAACTTTGGCTGAACATTTTCTGGTATGTTGCCACATGAATGAGCTTGTTGCCTTCTCATCACTCTTGGGCACTCATCGCCTTCAATTCTGGCGCATACTCACAAATTACCGACTTTGTTAACAACTGCTACTTGCCCCTCTCTGAGGTTATGGAACTACTCACAGCCGCAGACACAACCAGCCCTGTCTCTCTCAAGGCCATTATGATCATGTTCTTCTCCTGTGGTAGTCCTTAATGTGCTTGTCTTTTGACTACATTCATACATTTTGCATTTTGCATTCATGAAAATTGGGATACAGTGGAGGCTCTGACTGTTGTGAGCATTCAAGTGAGACTGAGTGAATACAATTGGGAAGATGACAAGCTCAGTCAGATGCCGAATATTGAGATGAAGTTTGGTGCTTGAGCATCAGTCACACCAAGATAGCTATAACTAGCCCCGATACTTTTTTAGTAAACCTCATAAACACTCATGTCTTTACACAATCTCTGACTATACCAGCTAAGAGAAGAAATCTGGCTAATCAGAAGCTATGCATCACACTCAGTCTCAGTTTTGAGTGAACAGTTGCAGTCTGAGCACATGATTACAGAGTCATTTGCATTCTTTCCACAGGTGGTTCCTGATTGCATGGCTTTATATTCAAGCTGCTTATTATACTGGTGGAGTTGCATGTTATTATCCTTTCTTGCCTTTGTTACTATGTAAGACCTTTTTATTTTGCTGGCCCCAGGGGGTCCTGAGAGGCCAACCTGCACATCATGCAAATTCAGATTTCAATGTTACATTTATAGCAAAGGGTACATATACTAATGTACTGTGAGTGTAGCATGTGATTATCTTGGAGTTCATCATAGGTCAAATTCATTATGCGATCAGCACCAGGGCTCCATGGAAAAAAAAATAATTGTACATGCACAAACTGGCTTTGCATACATATTTAATAGTCCAAATACATGTTGTTTTGGAAATAACCAGCTCAAAGGTGACTTGGATTCTTTACATTTGGTGTAATGTCACGTGAAAGACATCATGTCCCTAGTCGCATGGCCCCACTTGAAATGGATCATTAATTGACTTCATTTAAAGGACATACAGAGGGAGAGCTCCTACGCCCCGGCTCCTATGGAGCGGAAAGAGAAAAGGGAGGCCCTCACCTTAGGCAAACCGCTCTCCCACTTTCATTACACTGATGATGCGGGAGGGAGCACTTCTCTTTGTCCTCGTCAAGGTGAGAGACCTGTAAAAACGCATATCATCTGCCACACGGGAGGGAACGGCCCATTTGCAAGCGGCGAGAAGCAAGAGAGGGGGGGGGGGCATGAGGGAAAAGACCCACTTTGTCACAACGGCGAAGACGATTAGCTCGGAGGGGCCGTGTTTATCCATTTAAGACATGATACATTTCACCAGAGTAATTATCCTAACGCGAGGTAATTACACCGCTGGATCAGCGCTTTAGTTCCCGCTTACCAAAACAACAGACCTGACATGGCTGCCACGCTCGTTATGACTCTGCCAGGAAGAGGGTGGCATGTTAATTCCAGTAGGATACCAAGAGGAGAAGGAAAGGCTGTGACTGCGTGGATTTGCCTAGCGTGCTCCATAGAGTGAGCTAATAAGCACAGTGAGCTATCTGTAATCTGCTAATTACCCCCCTCGCTACTGCAAAGCTGTGGGTTTGTCTGAATGCAGCATTCTTGTCGTAATCTCCTCTTCTACAGAGTTCACACAAGTACAAAGACTGATTTCAGCTTCCTTTGAGGAAGATAAATGCCCTAAAATGTTCTATAATAAGGTAATCATGATCATCATAATTATTGTTACTGTGGTTGTAGTTGCTGATATTGTTTGGCAAGTGGAGAGTTTAAAAGTGAAGCACCAACATTTCCACATACCTAGCAATGTGTCTTCATGTCGTCCTGAATATGGATGTTGCTGTTACATGGATCTAACTGTATAACTATGCTGTGCTCCTCCACCAGAGAGAAATATCCGGCATGGGCCTGTCTTCACTCAAGAGCCCAGTGATGGCATTTTCCCTTTAAACTCTGAAGACAACAAGGTATTCATTAACTGCAAAGCTAAAGGCAACCCCCCTCCACATTACAGGTGAGGAGCTTTTTCATTAACTCACCTGAGCTACACACAACTGATCACTTATCAGTGCAAATCATTTTATGGAGAAGTGTGAATTGACTGTAAGAGGTTGTTGTGTAATTGTAACTCCCTCCAGATGGAAGTTCAATGGTCAAGAAATTGATATGGACTCCAACTACAACCTTGTGGAAGGAAACTTGTTGATCAAGAGACCACAGGCCAGCCAGCATGGAGGCATTTATCAGTGCATAGCCACCAATGCAATCGGAACCATCGTCAGCCGAGAAGCCAGAGTGCAGTTTGCATGTAAACAACATTTTAATCACCAATACATCTCTATCATTCTTTTTCGTCCAGTGAACAAAGCTCTTAAGGAGGGAGAGTGTTACATTGCCTGTAACTGCCTACATAGACTGTAAATTCCTACAGCTTTGAAATGTTAGGCCACCTTTAGTTGTTGTAGTTTCTTTCAAAGCATGTCTGTTTATGGTGTATAGTGCCATTATCCTCTGATCTAAGCATTGCCCCAATACCTGTCTCACAGAATGAAATTATGCTTATAGGCATACTTTATTACCTGAATGCAAGCTCAGATAGCACATGTTTAGCAGAAATGTCTGGAGGGGTTTTGTTCAACTTCTGCTCAATGTTTTTCGCTTCCCTACAGATTAGATCTTACAGGTCTGTCATTGCCCAAGCCCTCAAGGAAAGCATCAACCAATCAATAGGGTTTATGAAATGATATATGTTCAGCACAGAAAGCAGCCATGTTTGAATGAGATAAAGATATATCCTATTTGAAATGTACTATCATAGTTTTTAAAAATCAGGTGACAATTTCTGTCTGGTTTAATGTTTACAATTGTCAAACAAACAAACATACTTTATATAGGCTGCTACCTAAAAGTTTGAAACTTATATATGCTTTTGCAAAATGTCATAAAAAGGAAACAGCTCAAATATATATATTTATATATATATATCTCATGCAGTATTTATCTTTGAAACTTGATAATGTCTTACCGTAGAGTGTCCAATTGTTATTATTATTATTATTATTATGGTTTTTATTATTAATAATAATCATAAACATTTTATTTAAAAGGTCACCTTACATCACCTAAGATCAATACATCAACACATACCATAGTCAACAATAACACAAAAAATAGTCAACAATAAATATACTATAGTCAACAATAACACATACCATAGTCAACAATAACACATACAATAGTCAACAATAACACATACCATAGTCAACAATAACACATACAATAGTCAACAATAAATATACTATAGTCAACAATAACACATACAATAGTCAACAATAAAACACACAATATGCAACGGAGCATAACTCAGCAATGAGTTAAATCGGTATCTTAAATGTAAAAGTCATTGAAGACTCCCAGTATGCATTATATCCTAATGTATGACCACATGAAATGCTGTATAATTATCCTGCCCTAGACAGAGGGTGCCAATATTATTTCACGCTTAGCCATGCCGCATGTGCGATTAAGACGCTTACTTAGCCGGCTGAATGAAATGACGGATGACTTTATTGTGGGGCTGATATTTGCCGGGTCCTCCCGTGGGATCCGTGTGGTATTTCTAAAGGTTCTGGTCCCGAGCTGGGGGGGGGGGACGACACATCCTCTGCCGGACTTGGCTCTGCAGCGGTGCCAGGCTCCTAATAAAAAGTAATGGAAGACCTTTTGTGTGTGCTTTGCATCCTCCCAGTCCTGCAGCCGTTCAGCAGCAAGCCGAGGAAAACCGTGTCGGTGAGAGAAGGTCAGGCCGTTGTTCTCTTGTGTGGTCCGCCCCCTCATTTTGGAGGTAAGGTTCACTAAGTTCAGTCACTCGCCTGCCTCCCCGCCCGTCCGCCTGTGTCTCCTCCCCCTCTCTGCCAGTCACCTTTTTTAACAGGGGCTGCCGAATTTAACTTCTGTCAGATTGCTCTGGCCGTCCATAGTCACTCCTTGTTAAGTGCTAGGTGTCTTGTTGTTAAGTTCAAGTAGATTCTGCGAGTGAACAGGAGTGTGTGATAATCTTGCATGTGGCGACCAGAGATTCAGTGCACTTCACAAATGCTGTTGCGATTCTGTCTTTCCTGTTAAAGATAAAAAACCTTTGCCTTCTCATTGAAGACATTCAGGAGGCTGTGTTCCTTCCTCCAGACTATTTTAAGTTGACTGAGGGACTCGCCCTTTTTTTCCTTTCCATGAGTTACTGCATTTGTTCTTGCTTCAAAGTGTCCAAGCTCTATTTTTCCAGAGCGGGCCCTGTGTTCTTGCCGTGCAATATGAATATACTGTATGTGTAATTGTGTGTGTGTGTGTGTGGGTGTGTGTGTGTGGGTTAAAATTAAAGGGCAGGTATTGGGTGGCTTGTGCTGGTTTATCCTCCTCCCTCAGCAGTGTGGCTGCTCAGTGTCTGGGCGCAGCTGATTAGCCGCTCCTCAAAGTGGCCTGCGCTCTCACCGCCACACCACACCACCCGCGCAATTTCACGCCAGCACCCCGCCATTTCTCCTACTCTCTGTGTCCCCTGCCCAGCCTGTGGTCACCTGGAAGCCAGCATCTCTCTGTCTCTCCCTCTCTCCCTCCCTCCCTCACACTCTCTCTACCTCTTTCTGTTCCTGCACTGCATGTCTTCATCCTTTTCTTCTCCTTTTTTTCATGGATATGTGTTAGATGTGAAATGGGATTAGGCCTGGGTGCATTTCAAGGTCATGCAGGTTTGAAACAGTCATCAGGTCAGTGAATAAACCACAGCTTCCCTGGTGTTTGTTTTTAGAGTCGTGGATAGTCATCACCTCAACAAGCTAGGTGAGTGTTTAAAGCAAAAAGGTGCATTCATGGAAGTGACAGAATCTTCTGGAAGCTCAAAAGCTTCTTTGCCGTGTAGTGTTTTCTGTCCACCGTAAATAGAGTGCCTGGGCATGCTTGGGTTGAAAGCCAGCTGGTAGTGAGTAGTAAACCGATGATGTGTGGGTGCCTTCATCTGAGGAAAGAACCGGAGGAAGAAACGAGCAGGAAGAGGAGAAAAGAAAGACAGATCCATTCAGTGTGCGGTGGAATGAGCCCGGTTCAGTGCTGATATCTTGTCTGAAGATTTAAGACGATATGCCCGGCAGTCCTTTGGTGCGTGGGGACTCCAGCCTCTTGGAGCAGAGGGGGGCCTTCGCAGTCCCCCCTCACACCACACACACCTCTCACACCTCTCACACCCCTCACACTAATCATGAGAGGCCTGTCACTCTGCCATGACTTGCCCTCTAATGCTTTTAATGCACTGCTTTTCTCTCCAGACAGACGGCTGCTGCTCTTCACTCTCTGCCCAGGCGAGAGAAAGGGCGAGAGAAAAAAAGAAAGAAAGAGAGTGGCTTTAGGATATAATGCGTTTCTGATCACTGCCAGTACCCTGGTCTACCCTTCCCCAGCCCCTGCCAGCTTCACACACACACACACACACACACACACACACACACACACACACACACACACACACACACACACACACACACGCACACACACACATGCCTCGCCCCTCTAATAAGCGCTCCTTAATTTGGCATTGATGTTTGCAGACCCCGCTGCTCCTCGTTCCTTTTCTGTCTCATTAAGAGCAGCCGCCACGAGAAAAGGGCTGTCAGGGCTAAAGGGACACGGCCCCGATCGCGATAACATTTCATGACATCTCAAATTACTCCGCGGTCTGTGTGATCGGGGGATGTCAATGGAAGTTGGCCATCAACTATCAAAGAGAGGCGGCGGAATTAAAAAAATCAATCCTTCTTAGCATGTGTGGCTGTCTGTGTGTGTGTGCCTGTGTGCTTGGCGGGGCATAATTTTTCTTCTTGTGTAACGTCACCGTGGAACCGTAATGGTAAACTGTCTGTGTTGCTGGTGTTTGTATATTAGAGTGTAGTGTAATCATGTTTGCCAGGTCCATTATCATCCAGCTCTTGGCAAAATCACCAAACCGTTATGGGATTTGAAATAGCAGTCTTGTATTATCATGCTCAGTGTGAGATGGCTGCCTTACATGTGTATTTATGATTATGTGCTATACTGATGTCATGCGTGTGGTGAATGAGCCTATGTTAATAGACTGTCAATTGTTCCAAATTATAATTCCATCCAGGGCTCTTGGCGTGAGCAGGATTGCTTGAAGTAAATTCAATATGGAAATATTATTCATTGAGGAGTATTCGGCTCTGTCGAAGCATAATCGCTAATGTTTGCTGTTTGCTGTGCAAATGTTTGTGACTGTCACCTGGTGTCTTCTGAATGATTAAAACCAGTAATAGCTTCTATTGCTGAAGTGCAAACGCAGTGAACACAACACAAGCCTGCTTTTGTGAGTCTGTATTCCTCTTAAGGCTCTACCACTAACAAACCCCCCCCCCAATGCGCTATAGGCAAGGAAACACAATGACACAGATAGGGCAAAGAAAGCGCTGAAACCTCAAAGGCAATGACACCAGCATGCATCGTTAATCACTGAAGTGGCGAAAAATAAATGAGCACTTTTTACAATTATACCTAACCGGAGAAACACAGCATGCAGAGGATGTAGTTTAAATAAGGCCTTGGTGTTGGGAATGGGGAGACGTACCGTGTAGGGAGTTTCTATGGCTTCCGATGAATCATGGCAATCTGTTTCTGTTGGTCTCTGTGGGCTTGCTTTCCACCTTTGCCAGGGCTTTGTGTTCTTGCCGTGTTCTTTCACCTTGTGCTGAAACACACTTTGCCTGCCTTTGTTATCTTTGCTCAGACTGGGCAGATGGGTTTTTGTGTATGTTTTCTATACATCTGATGAAATAAAAAATATACTGACCTAAGGGTTAGCGCTAGACTTTCATTGCTTTTCATACATAAGGTTAACATAACAAAGACATCTTTACAACCAATGTGTGTATAGCCCTCTCTGAATGTCTGATATTTGTATGTTTGTCTGTAAATGTCTGTACGTGACCCCCAGATATTAAATACTCGTGGATCTTCAATGGCCAGCCGGGATTCCTGATCCGTGACAACCGGCGCTTCGTGTCACAGCGGACGGGGAACCTGTACATCGCCAAGGTGGAGGCGTCGGACGTGGGCAACTACACATGCGTGGTGAGGAACGTGATGAACAACGCCACCGTGTACAGCTCACCAACCCCCGTGGTCCTGCGCTCGGACGGTGAGCCCACCTCGGCCGACACGCACCTTGCCCTAGTCGCAGTGAGCTGGCCTGTGCTGCCGCAGCAGTGACTGGGAGGAGGAGGAGGAGGAGGAGGAGGAGGAGGAGGAGGAGGGAGAGAGTGGGGGAGTGGGGCTTCAGACAGCAGGGAGGCATGGAGTGTGACGCCGTTTGTTTAGCCCCGGCTCTGTGGCACGGAGCTTATGTGTGCTCACTGCCTCTCAGCTGCACCAGTGAGCTCTGAGGGACAGAGGCACATACACACAGAGAGGCACATACACATAGAGAGGCACACACACGCCCGCACACACGCACGCACGCACGCACGCACGCACGCACGCACGCACACACACACACACACACACCATACATATATACAGTATACACACGCACACACACACACACGCACACATACCATACATACACACACACACACACACACACACACACACACACACACACACATACCATACATACACACACTCACACACACACACATACCATACACACACACACACACACACATACCATACATACACACACTCACACACACACAGATACTGTATCTGCCAATGCATTTACATATAAGCTTGCTAACACAAACATGTGGCTATACAATGAAATCCCTTTACTCTCTCACTTATAAAACACACACACACACGCATACATACACACACAGCTAGAGTATATAAAAGAAATGAACACATGCACAAATCCACTGATAAGCACACATAGACACTGTGCATTTGTACCTAAAGAAACACACATAGAGACACACACCCACACACATATGGTCACACAGACATAGCAGCAGTAACATATGCAAGCTCACGCAAAACACCAGAAGGCCCATAAGATAGCACCAGTGCTTGTTTAATGTTCCTTGTCCCTTTACTCATGGGCATAATGTGCATTTTGGAGTATGTAGATGCCCCTGTGTGCACAAACAACAACTGCGCAGAAGAACTGCTCATTAGCGTGCCAGTTATCATTTTATGTTGTCGCCACAGGAATGAAGACATGAGAAATTCCAGTGGTCAGACAACTTATTCATCAGATCACAAATCATAGAAATGCTTGTCATGCTCTGCTCTTTTTGTTTATCTCTCTGTCTGTCTCTTTGTTTGTTTGTTTGTTTGTTTGTTCATGTATTTATTTATGTTGGCAACTGCAGCTGTGATGGGGGAGTACGAGCCAAAGATTGAAGTCCAGTTTGCAGAAAGCGTCCAGGTTGCCAAGGGATCCTCGGTCAAGCTGGAATGTTTCGCCTTAGGAAAGTAAGCCTCGCTTTCTGGCACCATGAGAACCTGGGCTCGGGAGAACAGGGCTGGTAGACCCCGCTGGGGATTATCACAGTCGGCATGCAGTATATCAGCGAGGTCTATTTGTGGAAAATGTGAATGCGCCCGTCACTGCTGGAGACATGGAAGGGGAAAATGTGTAAACATTAGCTGGTTAAATAATGGAAAGTAGGGTATGACAGCAATGTAAAGCAATCCTGGGTGCTTTGAAGGAACATGGGGAATTATTCATAGCATGATGATGTAGTCAGAGGCGCAGGTGAAAGGCCCCTCTGTGCGGGTGCCCAGAGTATTGACTGATTTCAAAACGTGGCAGGCACTGAACACCTCTTTCTACAGTGGAACTGACAGGCATGGTTTGTTCATTGGGTTTAACCCAGAATAGACACGGATCGTTGCGCACGTTTGATTTTCGTCCTGCTTTTAAGCAAACGTGGCGAACTGCCTTAAGCAAGTCTCACTGTTCTAAATTCAATTAACTAAATGTGCGTCTTCATCGATTTTATTGACGTATTGTTTTTTTTGTTCTTTTGTGCGTTGCAAATGTGGTGTACACAATGGCGCTTGTTCGGCGGCTTGGCTTTGGTGACCTTGCTGATTGACTCGCCTCAGTCCGGTGCCTTCCATCTCGTGGCGACGCGCAGATGGGAGCCCCCTCCCTGGCAAGATCAAAATCAACCACTCCAACGGGGTCCTGGAGATCCCATATTTCCGCCCGGAGGATGCTGGCCTGTACGAGTGTGTCGCCGAGAATGCCAGAGGACGAAACGTGGCCAGAGGACAACTCATTTTTGACAGTACGATAAGATGACATATTTTAAAAATACTATGATGATAATGTGTTATGCAATATTCAGTCTTTTAGATTGTCTATGAGAATGAAATGAGCGATTAGAGGTGTCTGAATATTAATTAAGGGCAAAAAAATGAATTTTATTAACATTGGGTATAGTGTCTGTTTTGTGTTGATTTCTTTGTTGCACAGATAGCTGTCACAATCACAGTGGGGAGATCAATAAGTGCTGTTTTAATTAAATGAGTGTTGATGGAATATCCTGTAAATAGTAGCAACCACTGAACTGTCGCTACTGGATGGATTTATTGTATTCCAGTCTTAGTCTAATTAAAATAGCTAGAGCACAAATCGTAAAGTGTGCATTTTGCCAGAACTAAGACAGGGTATTATAAAGACAGGATAATCTGGAATTAATTTGTACCAATTAACCTTTCAGTGATGTGGTTTTGAAGAGGCGAGAATGTTGCTTTCTAGTTGGAATGCTATTAGAGAACAAATATGACACAGCTGCCTCAGGAATTGGGGCAAAACCCATCTCAAGATGCTTCCAAACGAGCAGAGTGTTAGTAATGACATTTGAGTACACGGCAGTAGAAACTCAAAACAGGTGCTGTCATTTTGGTAGCATGTTTGCTGATGAGAATTTAAACTGGGCTGTTTTCCCTCTGTTGTCGCCGCCGTTGGCTGACCTTCTAACAAAAGTTGTGTGACGTCTGACAGATGTTGAGCATCTGCACTGGGCACAGACTCTGAGAGACGCACACGTGGCCATTGAGGCCAGCCTGCAGTGGGAATGCCGTGCAAATGGCAAACCCAGGCCCACATACAAATGGCTCAAGAATGGGGAACCAGTCGCAACTGAGGTGAGGCCACTGCGTGCTCTGGACTTTAAACACCTGCAGCCACATGTACTGAAAAACCCTGTCCACAACTTAGTATCATACTGTTTTAGAGTCAACATATAGAAGACCAATGACTAATCTTTTCATAAACATGAAGTTGCTATCTGACTGGGCCATTGAATGAACTATTGATATTATTGTTGTATTACCAGGATAGGGTACGAGTGGAGGGCGGCAGATTATCCATCTCCAACATCAACGTGATGGACGCCGGGATGTACCAGTGCGCAGCCATGAACCAGCACGGGGTCATTTATGCCAGCGCTGAGCTCAAAGTTGTGGGTAAGCAAAAGTAACAACAACAACAACAAACACAGCATGAGTGGGCCAGGAATGAGTGATCTGTGTATACAGGGATGGGGCAATAATCAAACACGAAGTGATTGAGAGCTGGTTTCATTTGGCAGCCTCTCCGCCTGACTTCTCCAGGAACCCGGTGAAGAAATCGACACTGATCCAGCGCGGAGGGGAGGCCATCATCGAGTGCCGCCCCCACGCGTCCCCCCGAGCCTCCTACTTCTGGCGCAAGGGCGGCGACTTCCTGAAAAACACTAAGAGGTACCGCCGGCACACTTGCAAGCACTCTAATGGATGAAGCGATAGCCATGTGATGACCACATTTTGTCTCACCTCATTCCTGAGGTCAAAATGAAGCTGCCGCAGACACTGAACACTAGAGCTCCAGCCCTCCCTGCCCTGTAAGTTCATGGCTTGGCCAGATCCCGTAACAGATTAGTAATTCATCATCAGTGCTGATCCTTGCCTAGAGCATATGAGGTAAAGCAGAATCTCCTAATCGTGAGCTTGTTAGTTACAGATGATAGCTGCCGCACTTGAGCAGGGGGGGTGGGGGTGGGGGGGGGACCCTGGCAGGCAGGAGCAGGCAGAGCAGACAGGCACGAGAGCATGACCAGCCCCACCGCAGCCCTGCTGAAGCGGAGCTGCCCTCACACGTCATGATTAACGTACGGCGTCCGTGGCACAAGTCAAAGCAGAGGCATGTGCGATTGAGGGAAAGAGGAGGGCTTGCGGCAGGTGGGGTGTCAGGAGGGAGGTGTAAATCTTCACTCACACCCCCAGGATGTTTCGCTCAGATTCTTTATTTTTAATTTTGTGTGTCAGGGGTGCTGTCGGGTGGTGGTTGGTGTAGGGTGGGCGGGGGTGTGAACTTCAAACAGCCTAGGCGTCTGCAAGTACTTTGCCTCAGCATGGCCTCCAGCTTTAGGTATGGGGTGGGGGGGGTTCGCCTCTGATCGATACACACTGCCACATCTCCACGGCCTTTCCGTAATTCACTGGACCTGCCCCAACACGCGCAAAGGAGCATTGATTAGTTATCATATTCCATGGGGCGGTAACGGCGAGAAGGAGACGAGACAAAGACTGCAAGAGAGCGAGAGAGAGAGAGAGGGAGAGAAAAAAGTGATTACACAGCCTCTGTGCTCCGATGAGAATATAAATGCAAAGCACGGAACAGAACTGGGCGACCGTTTCCCTCCCCTTCCAAAAGCAGATAGTTCTGTACTTTTTTTATTATTATTATTATTATTTGTTTTGCAGCTCATTGGCCCATGGGTCATGTTCTCTGTGCTCTTCTGTCACTCAGAGTTTGATGTATAGTCAATAAATCAGTACAAAAGCGCTGTGTGCAAGACATGCTCGGCGAGGCCCGGGCTGCGGCTGCGGTGAATGCATATTAATGCTTAAGAGCTGCAGAAAAATTGTTTGATTTCTCAGCAAGCGCCTCTCACCGAGCGCCTGTTTGATTTTCGCAGCCAGAAGGTCACGCTAGCTGTGAGGGGCACTGGATCATTTATATATGGGGCTCATGTTTGGGTATGGGCTCATCGTTTCAGGTTCCGCTTCTGTTCATCGCCAGGCGGTGGCTACACGGGCAGAAAGAAAATGGAATGCTGAATACGTCCCATGGTTTTTTTTGTGATTATTTTTTTTTCAGTATGCATCCCTCGTTCATCTGAATGTTGTGTTAAGGTCTTGCGGAGGGACTTGGAGTCACAAATGAGAGACAGTTCACTCTGGTTGATGCGAAGTGTTACGGTGCGTTTGTCATAGTTGGATCGGTGTCCTTTGCGTTTAGTATCGCCCGTCATATGCTCTCTGCCACCATCCGACTAAAGATCCCCTCGATTGACTCGCAATCCACACTGTCATTCACGGGATGCCTCCGCTCTACAGTCATACCCCTCTTTATTACCTTTTGGAAATGGCCTTTAGTGTGGTGATAACATCTCACACATGTCTCAAAATGATAAGGACGGTGGTAAAGATTCAGTCCTCCGTGAATCTCCCTAGTGTAGTATCTATCCATCCTCCTCTCCTGTCCTTCTTGGTCTGAAACTTCTCTTAATGCAGGATACCTATTTATGATGACTCTTCAGCACAATTCATTTTCTTGAATTCAGATAATGTCCCTACATTTTCCATTTTCCATTCTCTTTCTCTCTCCCCCTCTCTCTGTCTGAAATGCATCCAACATAATTTGATGAAGTATTAATTTTAGATAACAGCAACACAGTCACAGGAGTCAGAGCAACACACCCTTTTTTTTTTTTTTTTTGAACGGTGAAAAATGCACTACTTTCCTTTGCCTGCCTCACAGAGAGACTAATCCCACAGTGATCTGGCGTGGCTCACTGATGCTTAGACTATTCCGATAACAGATTTCCTTTTCCCTTATCAGGCGCACCATCCTGGAGGACGGAACTCTCCGCATCGCCAACGTTAGCAAATCAGATGGAGGCCGATACACCTGTGTCGCCCGAAACCCTTTTGGAACAGCCAGCAGCACTGGCACGCTGGTCGTGAAAGGTACTAACATAGCTTTAAGAGTCGCTAAAGTTGTGGAGGGATGGAAGAAAAGGGAAGAAGGAAAAAAACTGAAAATACTAACCCAAGCATGAAATTGATAATGAAATATATAGTTGTTTTATGTTCCTGCTGGTTTGACAGAAGCATAACTCATCCCGGGTTTTGTCAGCTCTGAGTTATTGGTCACAGTGACGGCGGTGGCGGTTGTTGTGGTGGTGGTGGTGGGGATGGTGGGGTGGGGAGGGGGGGGAGGGGGGATTCCCTGGCATCTGTAGTGTAGAGGGGAGAAATGTTCTCTACCTTCCCCAAGTCATACATCACATGCTTAATTAAAAATGTGCTGTTGTTGCAGTTTCCTGATTTTGCTGGTTTAATAACTGATGCTTATACATATGCATTTTTTCCTCTCTTAGCTGGCATACTGGTTCCATTAGGGTGAATTATTCAGTTACGAGACCGTATCAATAAAACATTTATTTTCTTCCTCCACAAAATGTGTTAATTAAATTTGAGTCATTTAAGGCCATTTTCAAGTGATCAGGTTGGAGCTGTACAGACTGTGAGTGAGGTATGGACAGTATTACAGACCAGAGGTCACATAACCAGATTGATAATGTCATCTTTCTTTTCCTGAGAGAGCACGGTATTGATTGAGAGAGATCACTTTCATCATTATTATTATTTCTGGATGTATAGAGTGGCTGTAAGTGAATGGACACGTTCCATCATTTCACCGTATTTGACTTAATAAATGGTCCATTAGACATGCTTTTGCTTCATTCTTTATTTAAAGAGCCAACCAAGATCACAGCACCACCCCTGAGCATGGATGCCACAGTGGGAGAGAGCATCGTGCTCCCCTGTGTAATCTCCACCGACTCCACACTGGAGCCCACCTTCAAGTGGTTCTTCAACGGCAAGCTCCTAGATTTCAACAGGCAGGATCACTTTGAGATGATCGGTGCGGTACGTGCATGTGCTCCCTGCACGACCCTGTGTGTTTGTGTGTGTGTGTGTGTGTGTGTGTGTGTGTGTGTGTGTGTGTGCTCCTCTGCTGTGGTGAGGCGCTGGGGGGTGTGAAGAGAAGTGTGTGTGTGTGGTTGGGGGGGGTGTAGACATCAGTTTCTTTTGAGAAACAGAGAAAAGCCGCTACTCTGTAAAAAAGCCCCCTCCAACAAACTTTATTGCTGAAAACAGTGCAGTCCCCCGGGCATCAACACGAGGTCAGAGAGATAACAGTTCAAAGGCATCGGGCCACCTCAGGGACGTTTTTCAGACCTGACAAAAATCCTTGGGGGACTCAAACATTGTCTGCTACGTATTGTTTGCCACATTATCATTGTGTGAGCAATCTCTCTCTCCCCCATCCCTTCTTCTCTCTCTCCTTCTCTTTGCCCTTCTCTCTCTCTCTCTCTCTCTATCTCTCCTTCTCTCTCTCCATCTCTTTTTGTCTCTCTCTCTTCTACTGCAGTTTCAAAATGACTCTCTGCAGTTTCACTCAGGGCCTAAACCCTGCAGGGACCTGAGGAGTGAGTTACCTGGTTGCTAAGCAAACAGAGAATCACAAATCTGCCTGATTATAAGATTTACCCCGGTAGTCTTCTGAGCACACAGAGACGCAGCAACTATTTGCCGGGGACTGACATTTCCTTTTGCCTCGCCTCAGTCTCTCTGCATTCTGAAAGCCTTTTTTTTTTAGTATATGGAGGTAGCAAAACAACATTGCTCACCTCTCTATCTGTCTCTCTTTCTCTGTGCCTGCCACGGGTGTGGAAGGCTGACATCTCATTAGCCAGCAGTGAGAAAGAGAGAGAGAGAGAGCAAGAGAGAGAGAGGATCATTACCTTTGGTGCAGGCAGATTCTCAGGCCGGTTCAGCTCAGCTGTTTTTTGACTGACACGTCTAGTTTTTTTCCCACTTGGGGTCGGAGAATACTTTATATGGCTACCAGCCTCAGGGGCATCCTTACTTTTCCCTCAGGGAAGTAGGCTAGTCATTGTCTTCACCCAAACAGGTCATCTCCATCAGCACAGGGCAGGGGAAAGCTGCAGATGGGGGCAATTAGGTTACTGTGTGATTTAGGTTTCGAGGTTGACTGTTCTCTCCCTTATACGTCGCTTTGGACAAAAGCGTCTGCTAAATGACTAAATGTAAATGTAAATGTAAATGACAAAGCGCATACTTATTTTTTCATGTATTTACAATCCAGATTGCCATATATATATATATATATATATACTGCCATATATATTTATTTGGCCGTGTGAAACTCTGTGTCTGTTTTGTTCAGCAGGGCTCTGCTGGCGACCTGATGATCAGGAATATTCAGCTGAAGCACTCGGGAAAATATGTCTGCATGGTGCACACTCTGGTGGATAGTGTGTCTGCTGCTGCTGACCTACTTGTGCGAGGTACGGACTTCAACTTCGTCGTGCTGATACTTGGTATTCCTCCCTCACTGCACACTTCATCAAATAGTGTGTTTGTGGTGGGAAAAAAATGGTGGAAATGAAAAAAAAAAATGGAAGAGCTCAGTACAATTCCAGCGCGTTTCTTTGTATGACCCAGAAAGTCAAGCTCCTTCCGCTCACTTTTCCTTTTTTCAAAGCATCTGAAATCAATCCATTAGTTTTGCACCTCACGTTCTCGGGATACCTTTTGTGTTGGCCGTCATCAGCTGAACGATCTCCAGCTCGCCTCATGAATATGAAGCCCTCTGGTCCTTTGTTGCGGGTGGGATGGGGCCCGGCTTGCTTTGTGTGTTCTGTCACAGCCCTGTCACCTGCCCTTTTCTGTCTGACGACTGCAGTCTTTGAGTCCTCCTGTCCCGTCCTTTTATCTCTCTTCATCAGGGTCCCCTGGCGCTCCCGAGGGCGTGGCTGTGGGTGAGATCACCGACACGACCGCCCAGCTCTCCTGGGTCCCGGGGTCTGACCACCACAGTCCCATCACCAACTACATTGTCCAGGCAAGGAATCCTTTCTCCATAGGTTGGCAGGCAGTCAAAACAGGTACAATACCTCTGACTCTAAGCACTTTTACATCAACCTCTTATGTGAAACTGTAGCAACACGGTATTTAAATGAAAGGGAAGCTTTTCAAGCGCAGTCCTCAGTACCATGAATCACATTATGGCTTGATATTACCTAATATGGGACAGGGCATTGTCATCTATGCAAAATGCTTGAATTGTGACTGCATATCACTTTCTAATTATCTTCCTTTATCCCTGAAGAAGTCTGTAATGTGACATTGGATGACAGTAACCCAAGTGTGCATGATAATACACATCTCTGGAACGTGCTCTGCATTTCGAATGGCTTGTAACTGTACAACTGAGCAATGATGTTTTTTTTTTTTTCATTCAAACCTCTTTAAATCCCAGTTCCTGCTGCTGTGCCTGGCCAGATGTTGCATGCCACAGTGGTGGACCTGAACCCCTTCGTGGATTATGAATTCAGGGTGGTGGCAATTAACAATGTGGGCGTCGGGGAGCCCAGCGCACCGTCCAGGCCAATTCGCACCAAAGCTGCAGGTAACATTGAGTTTGGCACTCTATTCTCCAACCTGGTGAATACATCATTCACACTGCCTGAATGTCACTTACACCCCTAATTAGTTTAAATGGCATGTAATGCACCTCATGATGGATTTCAGTCATTTGAAATCCAGTTTCCATGTCAATCTCACCCGCTGTTTGTTTTTTTCTGTCCGTTTCTGATTGCCCACTAATTTCCAAACAATTAGGAAGTAATTAAAATGCAAACAGTATGGAATCATATTTAAAATGACAGGAGACAACGCTCTAACTTTTCTGAATCAAGGAAAAGATGTTGTGACATCCTTATAATGTAAGCTCTGAGGTATAATACCCTAATACCCTTCTCCACGTCTGCATGGGCTGTAATACATTTGGGGGAAGTGTTGCAGCTCTTCAGCGCTCAAATGCAGTGCACATCAGCATGCAGACAAGCCCGCTGTGATAAATTCATGTCTGCATTGACGGGAAGTGTGAGAAACACCCACACCACACCAAGGCGGTGCTTTGGAAAGTGTCTATTTTAGGGAGGCTTTAGAGAGTGCATCCGCCTTGATCACTGAATCAAGAGAGAGAGTGGCTTTGGCTTTTTTTTTAAGTGTGTGTGTGTGTGTGTGTGTGTGTGTGTGTGTGTGTGTGTGTATGTGTGTCCTACTCGTAGAGTGATAGTGCAGTCCCATCCATGTAAAAGTCCAGTCTAAACAGTCACATGTAAAACAGAGCACAAATGAGTCTCAACAACACTCAAAAACAATAACAAAAAAAACAAAAAGAAAAAATGAATTCTACCTTGTGATGGTGGCTTGTCTGAAAGTGTTTGTTGATGGTTTCCTGATCCTCTGGGCTGCCTTTCAGGCATAAAGCACACTCATCATGGTGCCAGCGTTCTGAAAGTAGACACCATTTTAACACTGCGCCGTTTGGTCTTTCTCTTTCGTCTTAAATCCAGTGCCAGAGACGGCCCCAACCAGCGTGAGTGGCGGAGGAGGGAACCGTGGAGAACTGGTTATAGTATGGGAGGTAAGTGGATCTCTCTCCACTTTTGACGTTTCAAAACGTCTTCATTGCAGGCATCGTGGCTGTGTGTGTGGTTTTTTGCAGCCGTCTTGACTTTGAATTGAGTCTTGACAGAATCCCTCTGTGGTCACACAGTTTTTAATTTAAACGAGTTTTAATTAAAAGCGAGGCTGTCGTCTTCATTTTGCGCCTGAGTAGAATCACTCCCCTGGTACGCGAATCGAAATGAAGATGCATTAATGTTGCAAATTTGATATGTGCGGGTGTGAGAAATCATTTCAGGCATTTCTAGGGAGCTTTTTAGAGCAATGCAGTCTATCGTGCTGGATTTCCTTGTCTACATGTCATTCGTTTTAAGAGTTTGGGTGAATGGCGTTTCATTTTAGATGCACAGGCTTAATCTAATGTCAGGCGTTGGGGAGATTAGTCGGATGGTTGATTGACAGCAAAACACTTTGCACTTTCAAAGTTTATTTACTTTAAATTCAGGTTCATATGGAAAGCCATGCTCAGTATTCTTCACGCACACTTGTCAGATTCATGTAACATGTGATGCACCAGGCTGACACTCGACATGAAAGCGTGGCAGCCCTGTTCCTTTGACCAAAGCTTCATAAACAGATAAAGACCTTATGGTTTAGCATATTTTCCCTTTGATCTCCTCACAGCCTATCCCCGAAGAGCACCAGAATGGAGAGGGATTTGGCTACGTTGTGGCATTTCGACCCGTCGGCAAGTCGACCTGGAAACAAGCCGTGATGGCCTCCGCCGAGGCCTCCAAGTACACTTTTAAGAACGACAGCCTGCCGCCCCTTGGTCGGTACGCGGTGAAAGTCGGCGTCTACAACAACATGGGCGAGGGGCCATTCAGTGACGTGGCCTTCATTTATTCCGCAGAAGAGGGTGAGTAAACAGCTCCCATGGAACAGTGCCCCTCTGTGCTGTTTCTATGAGTGCCCCATGCGAGAAACAGAAATAGAGTTGGCTTCTTAGTTGTAAACCTGAGAGTTCATATCTGAATCCACCTCATCCTCCACATGACTGCTTTCAGAGCCTTCAATTGCCCCTTCGAAAGTGTGGGCACGTACCCTGTCTGCCTCGGAAATCCAGGTTTACTGGGAGCCTGTGCCGGAGAGAGACAGCAGTGGGAAGATCTTTGGTTACGAGGTAATGACAAAAATGTATCAAATAGTTCTAGCATCAAGGTTTTTTTTTGGGGGGGGGGGGTTCATATAATCTCGCTTGAATATTTCTATTCAAAATGAAAAAAAGAAGAATGAAGAAAGAAAAGAAGAGAAGAGAACTGCAGATGGCAAGTTGTACAATTTCCTGCTCCGAACAAGAGCCTTTAGGGGAGCCCATTTTTCACGATGTAATCTGGAGAATGAAGAGGTCCACTCCACTCCCAGCTGCTCACGTGCACCCAGGGAGCACGGCGCCCAACACACCACTGCACCTTTATAAATCTCAGCTCTGATGTGTGAACATCGTACATCAACCACCGTCCCCAACACACGCATACTCAGACAACACACGCACGCACAAACACACACATACACACACACCCACACACACACACACACACACATTCACACCCACACATACTCATATACACACACAAAGACACACACGCAAACACACCTACACAAACACACGTACGCACTCAGAGATACACCAATGAACCCATACGTATATGCACACTCACACAAACACACACACACACACACACACACACACACACACACACACACACACACAGACCAGACACACACACAGACCTCTGCAGTGAGGTCGTCCCTCATTGAGGAAAGCTCTGTGGATGTGACCCGCTCCCCTCCTGACCCGGGGCTGCCTGAGCCTCCACACCAAGCCTGAGAAAGTCATCCACAGCCCCCGGTCACAAGATGGAGAATTACAATCAACGAGCACAAGTGCACACATTCTTCTCTTTCTCCCCCCTCTCTTTCTCTCTCACTCTCGCTCTCTCTTTCTCTTACACACACACACACACACACACACACACACAAACAGCATACCAATGCGACATTGAAAGGCGCGCATTGACCTCGGTGTCTTTGGTCCCAGGTTGTGTGGCGCGAGGAGGGGGTGTCGGCGAGTGAGGCGGCGCGCGCCAGGGTCATGGACACGGCGGCTAACATCACAGGGCTGAAGGGCAGCACGCTGTATCTCATCTCCGTCAGCGCCCACAACAGCGCCGGCACTGGACCTGCCAGCAGCCCCATCAATGTCACCACCAAGAAGCCACGTGAGTCAGCCTCCTTTGATTGGGTGGAGTCCAAGGTGATCCCCCCCCCCACCCCCACCCCCTCCCTCTCTCTCTTCCTCTCTCTGTCTCTGCGCAGCCCTGAATTACTTGTTTTTTTATACAGATGGTTTGATGGATATGTGTGTGTGTGTGTGTGTGTGTGTGTGTGTTTAAGTTTGAGGAATTATTGAGAAAACCAGGGCCTTGGCTAGTTGGCTGTTGATGATGTAGGAGGATTTTCGGTTAGTTCTTACTGATTTGAGGTGGGGGAGCAACTCAGTTCACCCACAGCTTATTAAAGCTGTTAACAGTTTCACACATCTCGCTACACTCAAATCTATAACTAAGCTGGTGTTCATGTTGTTCAGGTATTTTCTGAATGTGGTAAATTGCCAACACTTGTTCACTGTGTGAAGTGGTAGACCTTGTAAACAAGTTTAGGATCTCATATCTGCATTCTTTTAAAGATCTGAATTCCCAACAGTTCTGGTTCTTTTTCGCTTTTATACTCCTTTAACACTGAACAAGGTCTTCAATTCACAGTCAATTACTGGTAATGCAATACTGGAAACAGAAGAACAACAGTACTTCAAAGGTGTCCTTCTGAAATAAATATTTCATACCCCAATTTTACTGTTATGTTTTTTTTTTCCAGCACCGAGTCATCCTCCAGCAAATATAGAGTGGAACTTAACAAACTCGAAGATATTTTTGAACTGGGAACACGTGAAGGCCATGGACAATGAGTCAGATGTCACCGGTTACAAGGTGAGCCTGCCAGCGACAGAAGCAAGCTGAGACGTGAGCACATATGTCTGGGATAATCTCAGTGAACAAGTGAGTCATGCTCTGGCCATTGTCTTGTTCAGAATTCCCTGGTCACTCCCTTCGTCTTCACACATTCATGAAAGCGCTTTAATTAAGAGGAACTGCGTCAACAGCCACGTAATGCACAACAATGACAATCCATTGACTGACCCCAGCATACTGGGCAGATATCACAGGTCACTCCAGCAGTGCCTCGAGGTAAGAAGAGTGTGACGTTTTAGCTGCTGTATTCCACTGCATTATGCAACCCTGGGAAGTGGGGGGAGTTCAAGTAGTTATTTATTCATTCAGTCATGCCGAGAGTCGTCTTTACAAGTCACTAGCACATTCACATTGCTCTGTATGAGAGAGCAACGGAGTTGGTGTTAGTAGGCCAGTAGGGGACACCCTTTGCTCTTGACCAAGCCTATTACTGCTTCAGAAAATGAACATCAATCAGAGAAATTAAGCTATCATTATCAAGCCTTTCACTTCCCTTCTCTCCATTCAGAAGCTTCTAGATAGCTTTTCAGCTCTGTTCTTTTTTATTCTTTGTTTTATTTCCCCCTCAAGTCAAAAGCATAATTTTGTTCTTGGGGTTTTGTAGATATTCAGTCTTTTCAAGCCAGACACTGGCTGGCAGTAGAGTGACCTGCTGGATTTGAATCGGCCTCGAATTTTTGTGATACGTTGGGTATTAGCTCTGCAAAGACAGATTTTTTTTCTCCCCCCTCCTTTGCAAGCAGCTTTTGGAAGGCGTTGAAAATGAAATAAAAAGGACCCTGCTTTCATTTGGAGATTTAATTTGCCACAGAGCATTCTGCTTAATTGATGCCAGGCCTCCCTCAGAAGTCTGGGACTGGGGGGCTAAGGAAGCAGCTGGACATCTCTGATGGTCTCATCTCTTCCCTCTATCTTTCTCTCTCTCTCTCTGTCTCTCTCTTTCTCTCTCTCTCTCTCTCTCTCTCTCTCTCTCTCTCTCTCTCTCTCTCTCTCTCTCTCTCTCGGGCGAGGGCCGGCTCGCTGCTAGTTCAGGCTTGTGTCTGCACGAGCGCCACAGGGGAGGCAGAAACACCTCCAATCATCATTTGCAATTCATGCGACTCTCCGTGGAGGGCCTGCATAGTAACAGCTTCAAACGCTGTAACCTCTCTACCAACATGGCTGGATAATAAGACGCATGCTGTCTCTTGTTTGTATAGCCAGTGTACATTTATGAAAAAAGTTAGCCCCCTCACAATATTTTAACTTTTAAATATTGACCCTCGGTTTCATGGTTTTCTTTAGACATGATTTATCTTGTGGAAGAATTTCTGAAATCCGTAGCCGTTATTGTTGTATCTGAGAGTTCTTCATCCCAGCTGTTTTTTTCTCTGAGGGGACTGCGGCGTGCTGTGATGAAAGCCACAGAAGCTTGAAAAAAAAAAAAAAAAAAAGCATTCCTGCAGTAGCTTAACCCAACCCTCTCGCCTTCGTGTGTAGGTGGTGTATCGTCAGAATTGGCTCGGACGTGTCAGCATCGTTGAGACCAACCGGACTTCTGTGGAGCTGCAGCTGCCCTCGGGAGAGGACTACCTCATTGAAATCAGGTCACAGAGTGAAGGAGGCGAGGGAAGCAGCAGCGGCCCCATAAGGATACCAAAGATGTCCAGTAAGACTCGCTCAGACTTTATTTTCATTTTTTTTTCTCCCTCCCTGGTAGACTAAAGCAGAAACACATGTTGTGTTCTGAATTCAGGTAGGTAAGAGTTTGTCACATAATGGAGTAGTCATGCCACATCTTCTTCAGTTTTAATCAAATACCTTCTATCGGCAGATAGTGCTGTGCAGTTTATACAACAGGAAGTTATGGTCTAGCAATATTCATTCCATGAGTGGCAATGTTTGCTGTTACAGGACTACGAAGTGGCATTTGTAGAGTTGTTGTATCTTTTTGTAATAGTGAATATGCACAGCTGTGACTATGGTTGTCATTCAGCATTGCCGACCTTGTGCCATTGAACGAATCATACTTATGCCCATAATAGTGCATGTTCTTGTGATGTTGCTTAATTATGATATGCAACATGTGAGTGATTGATATTCTGGATATGTTCTGTTTTCTAATCACACTCTCTTGTTGATTTGCAGGTCTTAATTCAAAGGGACGTTTGAATGCAGACCTGAGGAAAATGTCAGACTTGTGTGCAATGATTTTTGTAGTGTCATGGCTGATTCTATAGACTTCTGGAGATTAGCATTTAGAGCAAGAACATTGGAATGCCTGTCCTCACATTGTGCAGGGCATACAGTAGGGGATAGGGAATTTATAGAACTCTTATGCTCTACAGAGCTTTATTGCCTTATACGTTCTATTTTTACTTCTTTGTCAACAAGTTTGACTTTCTAACAGTCAGCTTTTATGCAAAGGGAAAGATTTACTGACCTTGAAGCTTATCTGTGTTTCTTATTCTGAATGTAAGTGATAAATGTTTGAGTGCATTATTACATAGAACAGCTTAGGTTCATTTCTATGCTCATGGGTACCTCTTTCGGCAGTGTGTTTTTACTGCATAATTTATGAAAAGTGTCTCAATATGAAATTGAACAAGGGAGGGAATTATTCACTACATTCTCCAGTTACTTGTACTACTATGTAATCATAATGCATCATTAGAACCTATATAACCCCCCCCCCCAAACAGTGAAACTGTGGTATATACACAGTAGCAGCCTGCAGCCAACACACTGGCATACTGAATACATGACTCATGACTTCAAGGCCTGGCATTTTACAGCATTACAACAGAATATGCAGAACATTAAAGTTACATTAGACGCACCCGACAAGCTGTTCAGTTACTATGGTGTAACCCCCTTGATGATTCATGGAACCTAATGTCTGTGCATACATCATTCATATATCTGAGGCCTATTGGTTTCCCATCGCTGGGTGAGCATATAGTTTCTTGTTTTGGACAGTGGAATAGAATTCAGAACAGCCATGGCATTTCCTCCCACTGGGTTTTGGAAGGATTCTGCTGTGCTGTCAGTGGTCTGCCAAGACGTAATGCACACACCTACTACATCTTCTGGGGTTGAAAGCTGAATTGTGCTACTTCTTTTAACTTCAGAGATTCCTTCTCCGTGCCGCCTCGGGGAAGGGATGTTGATGTGACAAGAGGACCACAATTAACTATCAACACACTGCCTCTGAAGGTCAGAATTTATCAATGAAAAAAATTCACAAACATAGCAAACAGCATTGTTACACAGAGCACCTCTGGTGTGAGAAAGGTACTCAGCTCTGGCACCCAGAGGAATGCTGGTTCAGAATTCAGCCCCACTCCATGTTTGCTTGGAGTGGAAATTGGTCTTGTTCCTCACCCCCACCCCCCACAGGAGGGCTGGAGAGCTGGATGCCTCCCCGTCTCATCCTACCCCAGCCCATCACTCTGTGGTGTCAGCCACTGTCAGGCTGGCAGTGGAACAGGCACCTGGGTATAAACAGAGCCCTCTGCACCAGCCAATGAGGTCTCCGCCTGTTGAAACACTACAAGCGCTGGCAGTGTGCACTCACTTGGGATAACTTGTGTGAAGCCCTCCAATCACAGAGAGGCTGTGGTTGCCGTGACGAGACAGACATATAGAGCACATGACTTGCATAGGCAATCGTCTGCATATGGGAACATTAAATACAATTGTATACAAAACAAATGCTTAGCGTAAAGAATACTACATCATTCAAGTTACACAAATGATAATTGCCATTTTGCAGCTGTCATAGTACTTAAGAAGGCTTCTGACATTAGAAATACCTCATGATGAATGCCTGTGCCTCTTCCTGTTCGTGGTAAAAGCTTGTTTATGGATTTTTCTAACCATTAAAAAAATCATGTGCTCTTTTTTTTCAATGAATTGCAATGCATTCCTGCCCCAGCAGCTCTCTGTGTTCATTAACCTTTATCAGTAGCCTTTAGAATGTACCGGATGTTCCTCTAATTTATGCATGCTATTATTTTCGAGTCACATTGTCTTGAAATACAGCTACCATGCTCTGTGCTCTAATTACATGCTTGTTGAACCAGTATGAATAGACCGGGAGATTATCTGTAATAAGTGTGATTGTGTGTAGATTGTAGGGTTTAGTATGGGGTTCTGATTTCTTGTTCATAGTGCAGTGGCTTGTGCTCTTTGCATTTACGTTTCTTTTTTTAAATGTCATATTTTTGGTCTCACCATTTCTTACTGGCTGCTTTTGTTTGTGTTATTCAAGTGGTAGGTTTTTCAAGTGATTTAATACTGTGGTATTGAAATCAGAACAGATCTCTGTGAGATGCAAAACGAATAAAATTTCATATTGAAATGGTCATTTTGTCTCTACATTTTTATAGACACAGTTTTCATGAAAGTTGGTCAAATTTGATTCCAAAAGATTGGTTGTTATAAAACTCCTGCTGTAATTGTTTTAATCAGATTGTTTTACACACACAGAGACACACACACACACACACACTCACACAAAGGACATTAAAAACAGGAAATCATATTTATTCTCTGCGTTGACTGTGCACTATCCATCCCTGGAGAGGCTGTGCAATAACACCTCTTTATTAGGTATGATGGAGCAGTGTAGGGGGACTGTTCATATGCAAGAAAGTAAAACCCCCTGTCGATCAATATGGTTGCCTGGAGACCATTTCTTTGAAGTCTCAATACCGGTTGGTAATTACAAGTCCGATCTGAGAACACGCCACAATTACTGTGGCAATGCTGGAGAGATGTTGATTAAAAGTTGTACATGCACAAAGTGATTGCACGCTCAAGCTACCTGTGCCCCTTATCATAACAGGAGGGTTTAGTTCAAATGTACCATTTAACACGCACCACTGATTTTCAAGTACCTGCATTGCATAACATTGCCTATCCATATTTCATGCATTTGAAAGGGTAATTTGACAGATCATCACACCCAAGATTTCACGAGACGTGTGTGGCGATGCTGCCGTGGTTACGAGTGAACAAACAAAAAAAAAGACATCCCTCACAGACATTATTGTAACTCTCTATTTTTAAAAGTTTGGAGTGGGTGAAAAGTATAAAAGTAGGCTACAGTCGAGGCGTGAAATGAAGTTTCAGTGAAGGCTACACCATGGAGAAATCAACGCATCCTAGGCAGCCCACGGGGGAATAATCTTGTCAGGTTTGCTGACAGGTGAGTGCCGGAACATGGGTATTAATCCCCCGAGAACTGCTCCAGCTCACAGGTGTACCAAGGGATTTAACCGTAAATACCAGGCCGTCTGGAATGGGTGCAGTTGTAGGCGGCAAGAAAGTCTATTTAATGTCGTCAATGCATGTCATTCTGCCTCACGCTCAAATGGCATGCCTCAGATACTACACATGGCGTGTGAATACGAAGGAGGCAGAATATTACCCTGGATGACAACCTCCCCCCCCCTCTTCCCCGTGTGTGGTTTACCTGCAGATTTACTACCTGAATGGTGTTGGTTGGTGCGTCTGTTTACTCAGTCGTGTACAGTAAACATTAATGCTCTTATGTATGATGCTCTGTTGGTAACTGAAGGCACTACAACAATAACAGAGTACAACAACTGTGTGGGTGTCCAGAAGCATCTGTCACAGCCCCCCAGATCTGTTACAGAAAGCACTAAAGCATGATTAAATGGATGCAGGCAATTTAAAGCATACTGAAACTGAAAATAAGGCTCGCCCTGTAGTCATTTTGGTTCTAGAGGAATGTAGGGTTTGTAATTCAACTCATAACTTTAGAGAGAAACTGACTTGAGCCATACTATTTATCTCTTAAACCCAACACAACTCAATGCAAATTTATAATATGTAACATTGCTCTGACAATTTTGAACCTGTTATTTAAAATATTTGATAAAAATGCATATTTATTATGTGAGTAACTACTAGATCAAATACTGGTAAAGTCATTAAAAGTCATGCTGGCTGAATAGTGTTTGACCGTGCACTCATAATGACCATTTGATAACATATTAAAATCATGGTTTGAATGGTTGTTTATCTTAACCTACTGCTAATGAGTGTGTGTGTATCCTACCATCTGCATTGTAAAACTGTCTCTGTTCTGCTGTCATTGTGTGAGGAAGGTTTCCTCCGACAACGTGCAATAAAATACACTACTGTTGATCCGTCTGCAACTTCATACTTTGCTGTCAAAATCAAACTGTAGACCACATCATGCCAATTTGACTGAGCTATGTATGGCTTTGGATACCAGTTTAGAACAAATGTTGTAATGTTTTTTTTTTTTTGCAAGACATCTTTGATAGACAGCGTCAATCACTCAATTTCCCATTTGTTTTTAAAGCCAGACAGACCACAAACACTCACAACTGGATAAGAAGCAGATGAACAAAATGGCAGACAGATAAAGTCAAACAGGGGCCCAGACACTGTGACTCCCAGGCTAAATCATTTATAATCTGTGAAGATGCACCTTGGGCTACTTGGCCTGGCGGTTCACATGAAAAGCCAGGGCTCTCTGTCACCAAAGCTGCTCCCACGACTCTGGACGGACGGAGAGACCTAATCTTGAAAGTAAAGTAAACATGATTATGTATAGCTTTCCAGGCCTGCTGATTGAGAGCTGTCACAAGTCTCAGAGCCGTTTTTCATTTCAAGACATTTCATGGTAGCCAAGGTGGTTATGGATGAGGGAAACACTTCTGCACTGCTCAGGAGCTGCGTACACAACTCAGATGTTCTCACAAACATGTCTCTTCACATTGTACAAATAAGCACAATCAAAATATGTACTTGTTACTCAACTAGAACTATACAACTTCCACTTGCCACTTTAATTTCATTTATATCTTCTTCATGCTGTTTTCTTACTTTCCTTCTTAAATTCTTGTACCTTATTTATTATTTTTAAGTTGAGCAGGCACTTGAGCACAAGAAATGTCATTACTGATAAATGCCCTTTTTTTGAGTACATGACAATAAACTTGAAAACTTGAACTAGAAGGAAACAAAAAGGTGGAGATTTCTTGACTCATAGTTTGACTAACAAATTCCTGGATGTATATTCTGACTTGTTCAATACCGTGGACTTCTTTAAATCTGAGTGGTAGGCCGACTTTAGTTTTAGCGACTTAGACTTTTCATTCCACGTGGCTTTTTTCCTTTTTCCTGTCATTACTGTGCATTTTTGTTTCATTTCATTAAAATATGCCTTAAGTGCCTTAAATATGTGCCTTATGCCTTAAATATGTCTTAAGCTCTCTTGTTTGCAAATAACATTATACCAATGCAGCAATGAAAGTGTCGGCACAATTGTTATGACAGACAGTAGTCAAGAACAATTCATTATAACAAATAACATTATACCACCATAGGAATGAAAGTGGCAGCGCAGTTGTTTAGACAGGCAGGAACCATTCATCAAACACTAAGTCATACTGAGGCACTTCTAAGTATATAACTGAATAGACACACTATATTATTCAGTGTTATACCACATATCTGTTCTGAGCGGTAAGTATGTTTTTCGGATTCTTGCTTTCTTTTCTCTGCGTGTGCACATGCCTGCAGCAGATATAATCAACCACATCTATCATGGTATAATTGGAAAAAAGAGGTCAGGTATAGAGAAATAATATCACACAGTGAATAAGGTATGACATTAATCACATCCTTTCTCATGTTTGAAGTGTTGCATGCATAATAATGGTATGCAGGTGTCAGGGGCAGAGTTAAATCATGCATATTTACTGCCAATTATACGCTGGAATTTAGCAATCAAACATAAAGTAAAATTTACCAACCAAAGGCGTTGATTTAATCTTAACCCACATTCTTGAAATAATGGACTTTTTTTGGCTAACAGCCTGTTATTATCTCAGTATGTTAGGACTAAAATTCATTGTTGTGATATGATGTCACCATATGGAGTCTTTGTTTGTTTATACTTTGTCTTATATTGCCCTTTCTGTCCAGGTGTGCACCATCAATTGATAAAGCAGTGTCTTCTGAAAACACGGTAATTTGATACAAGATATATCAACTTACAGCATCACATTTCAGTTTTACATCGATGTAGAGACAGTAAATAATCAGGTAAACAGTAAATATTCAAAACAGGGCAAAAGTGGAAAACACATGGGCGATTGGAAAGTGAGTAATAACAGACAATGCTTGATTATGTATGGCGTGTATTATAAATAAAAACATATAAATTCGCACAAATTTTATATCAAAAGTAAAATGGCTAGTTGATCGGTGAGAGACTTCTACCATTGACTCCCTCTGCTCTATATTCCACACATAAGATAAGCTGACATTGTGCACTGCCAAAATCCTGATGCCACAACTCACTGACTTTGATGGTGTACTGTCTACAGTCACATCTCCCTCTCAAAAGTCACCAGCTTATCCACAGTGGCATTTGGTCCTGGGTTGTAAAGAAGTGAAAGACGTCCGCTACCTCAACTTCTCCCCCGTGCGTTTCAACTCATCTCCGTCACTAAACCTGATGACCCCTGCCACCACACGACAAGCATTGCTAAGATATCACATATCAAAACTTGCAAAATCAGCATCATTTTTTTTTCCGTCAACCTTTTCACCTCTGCAGACTCCCCGTCACATTGGGTCTCGTCCAAAAAATACGGTCGTGGATGGTCATCTCCAGAAGTATCAGAGTCAAGAACTCATAGGCAGCCATAATGTCACTGACATGAGACACCAGCATAGTGGACTTGTCCTATCCTGTGGGCATCGTCCTTATACATTTGCAGCTGCACACAGTGGCTTTCTCATTAGGATTAAAGAATTGAACCTGTGAACCACTGAACCTGTAGCTTGGCACTGGCAGACTTTTCTATCTGCCAAGCTCAGATTTTGCTGCCGGAGCTGTCTAAGCAGGGAGCTGCACTGAATCCCCTCTCTCATGGGAAAAAGATGTGGTGTCCACTGGATTCGCTTAGAGTTTCATTTACCAGCCTGCTCATCTAACGAGCATCCTGGAACTAAATCTGTCTCTGTCTCTGTCTCTTTTTGCTTTCCTTTACCGGTATACATTCACATTACACTCTTGCCTGTACTCTATGCACCTACAGTGTAGTGCCACTTGTGTGAGGTGATGTAGAAACTCAGGATTTTGGCACCTTGGCGGCTTCAGTGACTTTTCCTTTATCCACAGTTGCTTGGGTTTGCAATCTACCTAATTGTGCATCTGTGTAGATGAACGCATCTGCTAAATTAATGCATGTGAATGTAGCTCTGCTCAGCCTGGTGATCTCCTGTCAACTCAGTTTTCTATGCCGTGAGCAGAAGGCTGTTGTAATTCGGTAATTGTGATGTATGCATAATTAACAGCACCAATGAGCAACTTGAGAGCTTCTAGACCACAGTGAAAACGCTATGACATGACCAAGCCAGACAACTGACCCCTGGATTTATATCTCCCACTTTTGGCTACTGTGATGAGGCGGCTGCCATCAGTGTAGTCTTTAGGTAAGGGCCCCCCTTTCCTTCACATTAATGCTTATAATGAATCACATTTAAATTCAGATTGCTGTCATGTTCGCCCTGCCATTTGTGTGAAATCTGTATAGTATATTTTTGTAGAACTCCTTTGTAGTGCATTACTGTAAATCACAATTGCATTATGGGAGATTGTACATAAGTTAAACAGTAACGTACTGTAGCACTGATGTCACACATTGTGCTGGGTATCCCACTGTTGCATTGTCTAACTAGAAGGGTACTTGGAGAGTGCAGACCTCCGCTAAGGCCAGACGTCGTCTGTTGTATTTCGCAACGGGAAACTAAATGTGTGGATCCACCAAGTGATTCGGATCAGCCAAGTGATTCGGATCAGCCAAGTGATTTGGATCAGCTCCAAAATGTTATGAGTTCTTCATAGGCCCTTTCCACCAGTTTTGATGAAAATTGGGCTGGCAGTTTTTGGATGGTCCTGCTTACAAACAGACAAACAAGCCACACTGAAAATATAACCTCCTTGGCGGAGGTAAAAAATACAATCTTTTAGTGTGAAAAGCTTGCTGCTCTAGGGGGTTCAGGGCTCTATGAAGTGCCTTGGGACAATGTCAATATTTAATTGGAACTATATAAACTAATGCAATTGGTTTGATTGTAATACAAAAGCAGAAAAGGAGCAAAAATTACCGTTAAGTTGTTTAAGTTGATAAATCAGGTCAGAAGTCAGGACTTTTTTTATTTATCTGCTTGGACTCACGAATCATTTGCAAAGGTTTAGCAGCATAGCATTAAAAAGTGTGATAATTTATACTGATGCGCAATGCATACTAAGCTGTATGTCTGATTATGGTGCAGTACAGGTGGTTTTGAATGCCACATATGCCTTTAAATTAGCTTACATATCTAGGCACGGTACATGAAGAGACAAGGCTGTTCAGGTGCTAATGTGTTTACAGGTGTAAGCTGTGTAGAATTTACATCCATTTTCGTTTATGAAGTTAGCAGTCTATTTTATTTAACAAGTGAGAGTACAAGCAGCATACAGACTTAATCATTATGCATCTCTTAGGAATCAAAACCTTGACCTTGGTGGTGCTAATGCACTACTTTATCAACTGCCCTACCTGTTGAGCTACAGAATGACTTGCAGATTTCTATCCCAATACCCTCTCATGAATTTCAAAATTTGAAACAAAACAACAAGACGTTAAACGTTATTGAAAAGAGCACAAGAAAAGCTAAAAACAATTGCTGGAATATTCCTTAGCTAGACTTGCGAAGGGCCTCTGCAACATTTTCATTATTAAATGGCTTACTACATCAAAATGCTCTAAAATGTACAATTAATGAAAAATGATATAGCTTTTGTTTTTGATTATGAACATAAATGTGGGCTAACAGTGAATCTCTCTTTGTTTTAATTGATATTATAGAATTCATTTGAAAATGCTACTAAAAGTAGATGTGTCATATGTGATCACATGTGGGAATTCCTGTAGAGCAGAGAAACAACAACATCATCAGTTCAACACCTGCTGAAGAAAATGTTGCACTAGACCTAGACGTTTATATCTTCTTTCACAGTTTTACTTCCTGTATCATCATTCACAGCATCGCTTCTTACACCAGTCATTTCCCACAAAAATCATTAAAACCCACAAGCTTATCTCAGAAAAAAAGGCCTGGTTCCCCAAATGGATCATTTGATTTCCACATTGGTGCGTTCCCACTGAATAAGTTACATTTTCCCACAATGCAATAGTGATTTGCAGTAATTCCCTGAATATCAGTTCACCAGTACTACCACAGATCATAAAACCAATTTGGACAAATGATGTACCAGGAAATATTTAACAGTCCTGTTAAGAGAAGTTGTGAAGTGCTCCAGTGCCAATCCCAAATGCACTGGACAGAATGGATATAGCAAAACCAGAGATATACCAATATGGAGAAAAGTGTTTGAAATATTATAGTCTGATGGATGTAGTTACTTTTAAAGTTAACCAGCAAATGTGACTTTGCAGTTGTGCAGTTCCACACAATAACAGGGTTCAAGACTAATTTGTCAAACAGTTCAAACAGACAGCAGACTTGCAAAGATGTTGCATTGTAAATAAAAACACTCTGATTGATAACCTCTGCATTATCTTGAGTTAAATCAAGTGACTTATTGTTGACTTTGTTTTGGCCTTGTACTGGAAATAATATAAAACTTGTCTTTTATTTTACAGCAGGATTCTTGTTACTGTGAATACTATGCTGACAAAAAACTACAAAAGAACTATGTTACTGGCCAATAGCATTTTCCAGGAGATGTTTAACAGTGTGGATTTTCTTAGATTGATCTGCCAAGCCCTGTGTCAATTCAGCAGAGTTACTCCTTGAGAAGAGTTGTATTTTTGGAGGAAGCCAGGAAAAGGAACACAAGGGAAGTCCCATTGCTCGTGTGGGAATTCTCCCGCCTTTTTAGATGATGTGTAAGCAAACTGCTTCTGTTTGAAGAGGTGTGAGTGCAGATAAGAGATGCAGGTAAATTACAGGGAGTGAGCTCCCCTTCATCGGTTCATACTGGCACCTTGCATCCGAACTGATGTGTCTTTGTGGATTCGGAACTTTAAAGTATATCCATTCAGACTATTCAAGCGAGGGTAGATCTAAAATCTATGACACCGAAAGAAACAGGATGTCGTCACTAAGATGATGTGAAATTCTGCATAGCATTGTCTCACCTGGATAACAACAGTGATTCCACTATTACATATATGAGACAAATATGTCTTCGCCATCAGGTCAGATGACATACATTAAAAACGATATGGTAGCACAGTGACTTCTCTGTTCTTCAGATGGGTTGTTGCATGTGATAAACTTTTTGCTGCACTTCATTCACAATTATTCTGAGACTTCTGAAATAAACCCATGTTAGTTCCACACTTCAAGCCTCTTTGATTTTAAGCTTGCTCCACTGTCTGGATTGTCACTAATCCTCCTTTTTAATGGAAATCGTATAAGAACCTGCATGGTTTCAAAATCATTCTCAGCCTCAGACAGCTTATAATGAGCATAGCAAGCGTGGCATACCAGCATGACATGGCCCTCACCCACAGAAAAGGACCCAAAACAGCGGGTGTGGAACTGCTCGTGAATCAAGGTTGAACTCTCTGACCTTACTTTTTGTGAGAATGAAAATTGTTAATATTATTATTGTAATATTCTAATGTTATTATTGTTATTATTATTATTATTAATAATAATAATAATAACAAGTATTTTAATTATTGTTATTATTGTGGTTGTTGTTATTATTGTATTATTATGAAAGGATTCTAACATAGTTAGAAGACCATGGCATTGGTCAAGGGCAGCACTGTGTGAGTAGGAACAGTGTCCTGAGGGTATGAGACAAATGAGACCATTTGGCTAATAATGATAGTGTCTGCAAAATGGTGAATGAACATATCTCTCTGCTCTACAGGAGAAAGTAACACACACACACACACACACACAAGCTTGCATGCTTAGTGGAGAGTGGCTTTAAAAAGGGAGTTGAAGTGTGACAGATTCTCAAAAAAGCACTCTATGTGTCATGGGACGAACAAGACAGGATTCTTTTTTTTTTTTGTATTTCTCCTCATGCGTTTTTATATCAGTTACAGTCGGGGAGAATCCATGTGACACATTTGTGTTTCTCCCATCCTGCAGAGGTGCGGGTTGCGAAAGATGTCAGAAAGTGTCCGAGAGCAGACCCGAGCTGAGCTCTAAAGTGGGGATAAAGTGCAGTGATGGACAGACGATTGGCTGAGAATTAAAAAAAAGGACTAGGAGCCCTCCAGCCAGGCTGGAACAGTTGACAGCCAGACAGGCGGCAGACGGGCGGACGGGCGCGCTGGTGAGCTCCCTCTCCGCCCCTGCTGTGGCCATTACTCAGAGAGGAGACGGATGAATATGGAGGGCTTCTCCGAGAAGTAAGTCACACAGGCAGCTCATCACACTACTGAGTAATGCCTGCTCTGTGCCCACATCTTAGTCCATGGCCTAAAAAAAGGAAGCCAGAGATCGGCATTGTGTGTGGTGACAGGGTAGGATGGCCATGGAGTGACCTTATTTCACTGTGGTTTCTCTGGGGACTTAAATAAACTGAAGACTTAAACAGGCTGCAGTGTGTGGTATAAATACACATGCATGCAGGGGACTTTTTCTGCCTAGAGGTATACAAAATAATGTGCTAGATGAGATAGAATAATAAACCTTTGCAACAATGAGTACTACACGAGCAGAAAGATATGATGTTTAATTCTGGTGTCTCACTGAGCCCCCCCCCCCCCCTCTGGTTTAATACAGCAATGTTCAAATACAGTCACAACTGTGTGCAATAGTGATGGGCCCTCGTTGCATTACCATACAGAATTTGACAGTGTCGCTTTTCAGGAATAAACAGAAAAACAAGTTGTTCATGCTCTAAATGGATTATGCTGTCATTATATTATATTGACTTTCTCCACACTTCCATCAGCCCCTCTACTTTCCCATGACATTTAGAGGTTCCCCCAGAGGGTCTTAATGCAGTAGCTGTTACTTTATAGTGGGGAAAAGTCACAACCACAGACAGCTCATGTCAACAAATGTCTGTAATGTCACCGTTGGAATTAAATACAAGTCACTGAGGGCTGAGGCAGAGCGTGTTGCTTTAAAGATCGACTGGTTCTGAATATTCATGCAAAAGTTACACAGAAAGTTAGGAAAAATTATTTTGAAGACAATAAGCAATACATTAAGTACTGTAGCCTTGCATACATTAAGTAAAATACAATCGGTAAAACCTTGATGTTGCTTTAAGTGGGTTTATGGAAAGATTTTGCGATCAAACAATAAACGTTCCTTTTCAACATAACCCATAACCATACTGTATTTGTCATGACCTCACATCGCTCAATACGATATGAATAAAACACAAAATGGCTACAGATTTTTCCCCTCTACGTGCAGTGCAATTTGGTAAAGCCACTTGCATGTGCATTATCACTCTTATAATCAGAGTTGGAGCCTTTGGGTTGAAATGACAAATTACATAATTTCTTTGGAAAATGAAGAAGTAAAGGATACTTTTTGAGTGTTTACTTTCTCAGACACTAAGCCAAATGTCAGTTATGTGACATACAGTCCTCACAGTCCTCCTACAGTATTTTTAGAGTTTATTTTAGAACTGGTCTTGAATCAATCAAAGGCAAATCAACTCCATCAGCATACAGAAGGGAATAAATGCACAACTCAGAACACACAATTATGGGGCCCACAAGGAAACGAAGAGCCCCAGTGAAATGGTATGGCACGACAGATTTGAAGCTCTACTTGTCAGTGTAAGGTAAACTGACTCTATGAAGCCTTAAGAAATCATTTTGCACCTTCTGTGCAGCCTCACACCTGGAAGCAAGGGAAATATGAAGACAGCGTGGCCCCTGATCTCTGCTGTTTCCGTCTCCCACACAAACCAATTGAGGCTTGTAACAACAACGACTGTATGCTAAAATATTCAGAGACAGCCTCCAAGGCAAAGCATTCTTTATTAAAATAATCTTGTCAACACAACAACTGGCGGGTAAGTCTGAAAGGCTTTCACAATTGTAAGAATTATCTCGGATTGACACCTGGTTGCGCTTTGGTGGAGTCAGCCTTTTACAGTAAACTCTAGTCAGGCTTTACAGACATCATTCGAAGGAAACATCAAAATGCGCTACTTATTTATCTTGTGTTACCAGTGAAATCATGTGGCCAACCCTTTGTCAGCAGTGACTTTTATTTGAAAATTGGCATTATTTGATGTGTTGCAAAGACAACTGTATGGACAGATCCTTTCAACCTTGATAAATACTATCATTTTGTTCAGTATGACAAGAAACTGACTTTTCCATCAAGACCGGAAATTCAGGACAGCTATTGCCAGTGCATTTGATGGATCACTGCTCAATGCTACTAAATGAGATGCATAACTCTATCTCATCTCAACTCTAACATATTTGTTAATTAACCCCCAAGGGTCTGTGGCTAGATTCAGGCATTTTGCGGTTCTGACATGCCGTGATATTTTTGAACATTTAACCTTTTACATTTCACATTTATTTGTCTGAATTCTGCATAAGTTCAGGTACAATAATATGAGAGTAGTCTGCATGTCATATATGTATTTGTCTCTAAAATCTCTATGAAATAATCATATAATCATATTTTTACTGGTGCTGGAGTATGTGCAAAAACATATACTGAACCACACTGATGAACTGTTTTGGTCATTTGAGGTCATTCTCTAAGGTCTTAGGTATGCTATAAGCATAAAAGCTCTTAATCACTCAATTTGTTTGAACCAGTCAATGGCCATCTAACATTTATGACCCTGTCATTGAAGTATCAAACGGTATCAATGGGGGGGCTAATGGCCTTGATCCATGCATATGCAGAGGGCAGCTGTTAACACCCCTTCCCATCACACATCAATACAGAGCCAAGACAAAAGACAAAGCCAAGGGAATGTCTTTAGGAGAAGAGAAGACTACTATTTCACAGATGTGCATACTTGAACATCTTGCATACCTGAACTCATTTTAGGTACTTTTTAAACAGTAGTTTTATTTGTTAGTGTATTAATCGAAAGAAAAAGCCTTGAAGGTTTATGGAAATGCTATTATCACGTTAGTGTGATAAGATGAGAAGATTGGATTCGAGATTCCAATTGATCTCATTGCTCTCTGCGTCGCTGAAGATGCTGCCGACCTCAGGTTTTAAACTGCCTAATAAGTGTTTCATTGGCCAGCAGGATTCCAAATAAACCCATGCTTTGGCATTGGCACAGGTGCATGGAACCTATTACCAGCAGGTTTGCTCAGCCATATATCCAGATATGCTCATTGAAAGCTTGGGATGAATGATTTTACATGCACACATCTAATTTCAATCAACCTTCACTTTTCCTTTAAAAGTTTGCTTAACTACGCATTTACTTTTTTTTTTAAAGAACATACAGACCATATTACACAAATATAAATACAATAGACAACTATGTAAAACACACTGTATTCCATCAATGCTGAATTTCAAGTATAATTTTGTTGTTCGTTGGTCACTGGCAGCCATTGAGCTAGAAAGAGAATAGAAGGTGACTGAAGAGACCAGTGCGCACTATGACTCTCAAAATTAACTTGGCACAGTTTGTCTGAGAGGAATGGAGGTCTTTGAAGGTGCACTCCTCAGTGTTTTTCAATTGTCACTCTACGAGGAAGTCTCTCTCTTTCTCTCTTTAGTGTGGGTTTGTGGCCTTAAATTACTTTCTTCACCTCTGAAACTACGGACGAATAAATTGCAAGTAAATGATTTCTAGTTTATTTATGTGTCAGTCAAACCGTATGCGTAGATCCAGCTATCTGGATGAAAATTCAAAGCAACGCTCACTAGCTATTAGGTTATGCTGATAGGTCATCACAATCAGGAGTCATGAGTTAGGATCTCAAAGTGAAGTATGCAGTCTGCTTTTTGCCCCAGAGGACCTGCAAGGTTCACACTGAAATGGAAACAGTTCTACAAGGAAGATTCCAGTTGCCAGCATTTCAAATGGTATTCTCAGTAAGTTTGGAGGCAGAGTTCTAAGGCAAGCTCCCGTGGGGAAAAATAAACTTTCTGTGTCTTTTCCCAAAGGACATTTAAACGCTGCTTACCATTTGGACTCTATCATTTCGCTCTGGCAGTCGCTGGGGCACCACCTCCTTCCCTATCACCTCATTCCTTTCCTCCCAGCAGGAAATACAGTTGGGGTGTTTGCCGAGAGAGTCATTGTTAGATTCCCTGTGAGACGTTTCAGGACCCTGGACAGAGACATGTCCAAATACGTTTTTCTAGCTCGCTGATTCAAAACATGAACTCATGAAAGGAAAAGAAAGTATGGGCACCCGATCAAAGTTTGAGTGTTGAAATATACCCATAAACTAACTCGCATTGTTCTCATTCTTATCAATTTGTTTGACTTTTTAAATTAGAAAATGCAATATTTCAAGCCATTCCTTTAGAAACCAAAGAACAAATATGCAATTATATGGTTGACTGCCGTTACACTAAGAGCAATAAAAGAGATTCTGTTTTCCTGAGATTTTCAACTTCAGTAGATTTAACAAAGCAATTCAAGATCCACAGTTGTACTGTAAGTAATGGCAGAAGCTGAAATTGCATACAATGCAGTTTCATGTGGCCTTATTTTCACAAGTTAAAATGCATGAGGACAACAGAAGCATGACACATCACAAAGAAAGTCTTTCACTGAAGTGAGGAAACAAAACAAAATCATGTTTATCATGTTACCAAATCATCTGACAATTTTGTATCATGTATGATTGTATTTCATACATGAATACAATTTAGGCTACATAATGGTGTTAATATCACTGATATTGTAGCATAAAAACGTATTGAAACAAAGCCAATGTTCCTCTAAATAACACAGTTTAAAGGCAATTGTTTGGACTGTTGGGGTTGCAAGAGGCTAGAGGTGGATCCCTTAAGAGAACAAACTAATTGCTTGGGACTCCACAAGTGATTGATGGCATGTTCTTTGAAACTTGGCATCTTGTTTTCATCATTAGTCAAAGTGGGATTGGAATGTACACAAACATACACACACACACACACACACACAGAGAGTCAGCCATACACACGCATAACTCATATGTGTGCATGTGTGTGTGTGTGTGTGTTTGTGTGTTTTCGTGTGTGTGCATGTGAGTGCTGGAATAAGGAATACATTCATACACTCATTCACATGCACGTACACACAGCGCAAATAGAGAAGTGATTTACAATAAACCCTATATTCCCAACCCAGTCATTTCCTTTATGGAGAGGTAAGCTAATTTGTTCCTCTATTTCTCATGTTCAGATCTGTGCCTCATTTCTAGACTGCCTGGGCAAGAAAATTGTGTTTAATGGAGTGTGCGGCCCCGGGCATTGACCTCAATTAATGTTACTGTCCTCAGTGGCTGAATTGTGCCCAACCTCTGGTGACCGCAAACACTGTAAAATCTGCCATGTGTCTTGTTCTTCTCTACTTATGATGACATATCTAGGAAAGCATCGAACTTATTTTTCATATTTCCTTTCCTCCTCTGTGTAAACACCACACAGTGGAGTGTACTCTCTTACTTACAAAAGTAAGTTACATTACAGAAAACATTACAGAAGTCCATCTGGTGTGCTGTTGTGTTCGATGAAAACAAGAACAAAAAAAGAGATTAAACTAGCTGATTGAAGTGGGCTTGAGGCAAACAGGTTGTAGGGGATCTGAATCACGTTTCCTTTGAGAAATGTAAATCCTATTTACATTGATGATAGAGTATGCCTGCTACAGAGCTCAGCTAAGAATATCTCATCCAAGAGTACTGGCTGCTTGCCAGCAGTTCACCAACCTGACCTCCCAACTGCAGCTAATCAGCGAGCTGCCACTGAAGTCCTTGAGACAAAACAAGAGACCAAGTCAACAAGTGAAGGGAATGCAGTTTTACAGATAGAGATTCATGAGCTTGGATCTTCACTGAAGACAACAGTTGGCCCCACTCTAATCTATTTTTTAAAGCACATCATTTACAATGCTGTTATTAGATGCCAGCAAAACAGTGTTCTCGTAAAAGTGGAGGCTAGGCGCTTTAATATCTCTTGGTAGATCTCAAGATGGAATCGGGAAAACAAACAATCTTCGCTGACATTTAACTGACATGTGTTCCGGGAGGACGGGAGTCTGAGGAGAGTGAGGGGCTGGGTGGCCAGAAGAGTGAGCTTGCCTCTCATACTTGATGAAGATAGATGATAGCTGCAGAGCGGGCCTCACCCCGTGGATCAAACATAAAGAAATGTGACATTGACAAATGGCCGGACCAAAACGTGTCTTTTGATTGAGTAGTTCTGGATTAGTTTCATCATCCCGAAGTCAGCCCTGCTGGACACATTTTCTTCTTTTTTTTTTCTTTTGGCGCTTTAATCAAAAAGCATTCTAATTTCCTCAATTCAAACATGAGAAATGAGGAAAATTTGACATCAAGTTTAATTTATTAAAGTTCTCCTACACGATTCATTAACCCAAAAAGTTATCAAAACATTATCAGTGTTACTATTCTAGATAACCATGAATGCAGGTTTGCAATAGAATATTACAGACTATACTAAGGTTGGATGTTTGAAACGTCCTCATTGGTTCACTATCCATACATTCCGATTTCCTGTATTTATATTGAAATCTAAGAGAGCAAAGGGGAAAATAGTTACACCTTTTTTTCCAGCATGTTCTGACTTGTTGGGTTACAATCAGAAACAGCCGAGCCTGACAGTGTTCTTGCAGGCTACAGTAGAGCGGTCGTCTGGCGAGAGAGTAAATGCTCTTGAAGCTTCACTGAGCAAATATATCCAACCAAGTCACAGCTATTTTGTTCAAGGAAATACAGTCTGTGGCCTGCTGACAAATCAGAGGGGGAAAAAAATGTGGGCAAGAATTGGAGTGTGATGCTTGCTACGTCTCTTGATAGAAATGGAGTCCAATTTATAACTGAGAAATGCTTCATCTGAGCAACACGCAGGGGCTCACCCACGGAGACGCTCCCTGCCACTGTGTTTCCCTTGAGATGCTGTCAGTATTTACGTGTTCCCCCATGGGAGCTTCAGCATCGAAACGCTGAAGAAGACGTGTTAACACCGCACACGTTGATTCCACAGCACACTCTGAGTGCACGTGGCTTCGAGCAGCTATAGAAATCTGAGTTGTTGCGTGTGTGCAGTGTTCAATTAGATCCTTGAGCTCCATATTGTGGATTCAGTTTTTTTTTTTGACAACGAATGGCTCTGGCAGCACTGTAATTCAGGGAGCTTCAAGCAGGCTCTTAGGGGCATTTACAAGTCAGTGTCCACTGAAGGTAAAGATGTGATGGTGTGCATCACGGAACTGATGCTTCCTGACAGGTGAATCGCTAAGACATTTATGAGACAATGGCCAGCGACAGAGTCAATTCTTGGAAAGGAATGGAAAGCCGGCTTATATTATTCACACAAACATCCCCGTCCCTGCCATATCCAGCCATGCTGCAATTTCCCGCAGTAAAAATTCCTCTTAAATATTTTATTAATTATTATTTTTGGTTTTTATTTTTTTATTTTTTCTCACAAATCAATACTTCAAACCCTGAGAGAGGGAGAGAGAGGGCGAGAGAGGGAGAGATTTCAGAGCTGACAAGAAACAGAGGAGTGAATGATAAAAGGACAGCCCTGCTGTGCCTTTGTTCTTGGAGAGGACCGGGAGTGTGTTGGAGGGGAGAGAGTGGGTGTGTGAGTGTGGTAGAGGAGCTGCAGTGCTTGGGCCGGCCCGTTGGTCGGTCGGGGGAAACAGGCGGAGGCTGCTGCTGTGCCTTGGGCAGCGAGCACATGGCGGCGGGGGCGCTCAGCATGCTCAGAAGCAGACGGCCGCGCCGCCGCACCGCTCCCGCGCTCAGCCTCGATGACCGGTCCACCTGCTCGGCCGACATGTCTCCCATTCAGATGGTCAAGTACGTGTGTTTCTGTGTGAATGTGTGTTTGTTGGTGTGTGTGTGTAACACAGAGGGAGGCAGGGAGGGAGCGAGAGAGCCCTGCAACTTCTATCGCAGTTTAAAAAATAAGCCTTTCTCATATGAAATAAAAAGGTATTTTTAGGATGCCTTTATAAACTATTCTAATCCTGTGGTTTTGTTTTTATCCTTGTAATTTTCTGCATTAATATAAATGAATGATCTCATTACTACCGGTTAAACATGCATCCATTACAGAGGTCGTTGATTATAGGAGATTAATCACCAATTTGGCATAATTATCACCTAATTTCATAGCAATCAGACACAGTAAGATCTGATCCATGTCCGTGTGCTAAGAAACGTTAATGGGAACATAATCATTATTGTTATCTTTTATTCCGTAATAATCAAACACAGAACCCGCACCGTCATCCTCATTGTGTCCCACTGATGCAGGATGCAGGCTTTTCTTTGGCATGCTGTGTCTCTATTTGATGAGGGCTTTTTTTATTCCTGCAGACCAGGGGACTGCAGAGGCAACCATTTGGGCTTGTGACTATCAGAGCTTATTGTCGGAGAGCTTAGACTGACACCCAGGGAGCCATCAAACTCACAGCCTGAGTGTGTCCTGCTTGAATAGTGATTGTGTGGCTCAAAACAGGCGGCGCAGCACCACACTATCTGGAGCGTGGCCCGCCGACGGTCTTCTCTCTCTCTCTGCGTGCAATAAGAGGGCGTTCTGGCACGCCTTTGCATCTTAACAGGGCAGTATTGTTGTTTTGTCATATCACCGTATGGTGTAATGCCAGGCGCGGGGCGGGGGTTGGGTGGGTCCAGGGGGGGGGGGGTGTTGGAGTGGGTTTGTTAGCCTTGTGTAACCTGCACCTCTGAGGGTGTCTTGTGGGTGGTGTCGACTCCTCTTTATGTCTGAGTGTTGGAGGTAGGAGAGCTGCTGTCTGAATGAAAGACTGGGGCACTGGGGTTTATAAATAAAATTGACAGCAAGCACCCTGCTGAACCATGACTGGAATGTTTAAAGGGTGGCAAAGCTTTTGAGCGAGACTGGGAAGCAGTCTTTTCTCTCTCTCTCTCTCTCTCTCTCTCTCTCTCTCTCTCTCTCTCTCTCTCCCTCTTTCTCTCTCTCTCTCTCTCGCTCCTATCTTCCTTCTCTCTCTCTTTCTCACCCCCTCTCTCCTTCAGAGGCTGCTGGATGCATTGTCTCATCACAAGGCATAAATATTGAAAGGCTAGGTGGGCTCTGGTGTTCGAGGCTCTGTGTTTGGGACTGTGGGTACGGTGGGAAGGGAGATAGGATAACATTTCATGAGGCAATGTCAGAGCAGAGACAGCCAGCAGGGAGAGAGCAATTTCCTTACAGGCTCTATTACCTTATGCCGGCCCATATTTGGTCATATTCTGAATCCCGAGAAACTGAAAGCACTCACAGCTGAAATAACCAGAATATTCCACGGCTCCTGCAATAAATTAAATAACACATGGAGGGAATGCGGGCGTATCTGCAGGGGGTGTTTTTTTTTTTTTTTTGGAGTGTTGAAGAAAGAATGAACAAACCAGACAAGCTGAAAATGCTGCCTCAACAGAAAGCACATATCAAAGGACAACCCATTCAAGTCGCAGCTCCACAGCATGTGTGACTGATGACCTCATAGAAAGCAACTAATGGTGGTGTCAGAGATTCTTGATGTAAGCGTGAGGAAAATCACTTGGGGCAATCAATATTTATCAGATTGTGGCATCACCTTGAGACCCAATGTGAAATGTGAGGGTGTCCATATGATCAAGCACATATTGAATCTGCTGTTGATGCACTATCCCCAGACATCTTCTCTCTCCAAAGGTGAGTGGGCTGCATGCTGCATATTTTTTCACACACACACACACACACACACACACACACACACACACACACACACACACACACACACACACACACACACACACACACACACACACACACACACACACATACTCACATACATACATACATACATACATATATACACACGCACATACGCACACATACACAGACACACACACACACGAACGCACACACACACACACACACACACACACACACACATACTCACATACATACATACATACATACACACGCACATACGCACACATACACAGACACACACACAGACACACACACACACACACACACACACACACACACACACACACACACACACACACACACACACACACACACACACATACACCATATGGGTGCCACACAAAGAAGATATTACCTTGTCTTCTGTGGTAATAAATCTGAAGACATTAGGAATTTAACCTTTGTTTTGAACTTGACTCTTGGCCTTGCCATTGTATTGTGACACCTACAGGTCATGGGAGAACATTCATCGAACCTGAACGGCAAGTGTATTATAGAATGCCAGCACCCAGACCTGCCCTGCAGCACCCCCATTATCCCTCCTCACATACACAGTCACATCCAGCAACCATACACCTATGCACACACACACACACACACACACACACACACACACACACACACACACACACACACACACACACACACACACACACACACAGGCTTTCTCTTACACACACATACACACTTACACACACACAGATATTCTGTCTGTCTGTCTGATCTTTCACTTCTGCTTTCCAAGTCTTTCCTTTTTCACAGCTTTATCCCTCCTCTGAAGATTTGGAGGATTTCCAAGTGATCCAGTTAGTCTGTCTGCTTGATCTTATAATCTCGCATGTCTAAAAGATTATTTGCATCAATGTGTCTCCAATATCTACAAAGTTTTTAAACAATACTTTGTCTGTGACTGCCCATTAAATCAATTACTAACCATTTGCTGTCAGTAGTTTAGAATTAAGACTGGCTACCTGTTTCTCAGATGACATGCCTCACCTGAGCCTTTCTAAGGCACACCATCTGAATGTTTGACGGACCCTCAGAGAAAAGAGGCCGTCGACTATCTTCTCTGTTTGCGCAAAGGCCACCTGTGTGCACAGCAAGCTGTGGCAATGGCCTCTATCCACGAACTATGCTAGATCGTTTTGGTGGATTACATTCTCTTCATTTGTTTGGATACCACCAGTAACAGAACGAAACTGAAAACTGAACCGATCTGCTGGCGGTGGTCTGGCAGCTCGAGGCATAAGCCACTGGGCAGACTGAGCAATGCAAGCCACCAGGTAAATGAGCTTCATTCCAGACTCGCCAAGCTCACACACACACACACACACTCATCTACAGTCACTAGGGCTGGCTGTCACCTACAGATAGTTTGATAGACTTTAACACTGTTTTTCTTTTCATTTATGAGAGACCCATGCAAAAATGTTGTGTTTTCTTCAGTGACACTGATTAATGATAACAGATTAACACCTTGCTTCTCTACATGATTCTTACAGCCTGTGGATTAAAGCTGTTATATTTGAATAAAAACAACTTGCTAAAACAAACACTACCCTTTTGATGCAATAGAAAAAGTCACATAATAATACATGTATTGTAAAGGTATCATGAACTAATTTTTGTATGTAAAATTGCAAGACAGTGAGTGACAGGGAAAATAACAACACTGTATGTTGCGAATTGCCTTCCTTTGAATAAATTTTTTTTGTACTGTTTTTACACCAGATGACAAAACTTAGTCAGAAAGTGAGGGCAAGGGCAAGGGCAAGTAACTAAACAGGTTTTCATAGAGCCTAAACACCAATGTGACAGTGAGCTACCAGTGCAGCTCTATCACAGCAAAAAGGCAAAAAGTCATCCCCAACTCCACAAGAAGAATGACCAAAGAGAGTGTCAAAAGCCATCCACCTCAGCAGGAAATGGCCAGTCATTGGGTGCTGTTTAAGACGGACAGGAACATAAAGGATCGTTCGCGTGTAAGAATGAGCCCGTTGACAACTGTCACTCTAGTGATAGTCAAACACTGATTACACAAGACCATACCAGGTATTTCCGTATCCTTTTCACAAACTAGATGCATGACATACTTCAAGTCAGGGCATCTGATCTGGGGTAGCCTTTGACCGAACTGGGTATGTGCGAAGGGCCCCAAATTAATTTCACTATGGAACATAATGTAATGTGTCGGGGGTGGACAAGTGGAGCTACCCAGCTGGGCACGGGGAAAGAGACTGCTGCTTATGTCTGTTTCATAGCAACCTGATTGGTTGTAAGCAGCTACATATTTTGGCCTGCTAGGACAGTGGTTCTCAAAGTGGGGGGACACTCTCCCGTGGGGGCGCGATGTCACAGACGGAGAAAAAGAAAACGTTGCCAACCCGTCACTGGTTAGTGAAAGCTCCCTCCGTGGCGAAATGCAAGGGGCTGGACTGACACAAACAAATCAAATACACAGTTTCGCTTCTGATCCACCAATTAAAACGGAGAGTTATCATTTCAACGCGAGTTGCACCTACGCTTCCGTGTATAAAAGAAACCGCAGGCATGGTAAGCGCTCACCCTCACTGAGATGACACCCTGCAGAGTTTGTGCGATCTCTCTCGTTTCCTCAATCATTCATATATTCATTGCTTTATAAACAGTCTTTTTAAAGACTCACTCCTTCCTTACTAATAGATTACCTTCCTGCACTTGCAGTAGGCTATTCGTAGCCTATTCTAAAGAGTAATTTGCTAAATGTCGCAACCACGCACAGATCGAGGATGACCTGAGGCTATGTTTATCAAACATTGCACCAAGAATTGAGGACCTTTGCAAGGCAAAGCAGGCTCATGTCTCACATTGACAGACCTGCAAGATTTTTGAAAAAGATAACAAGAGGCCCATAATAATAATAGTAGCCTAATGATAGCAATAATAACACTAATTATTATTATGATAATAATAATAATAATAATAATAATAATAATAACAATTGGTCGATTATCATTAATTATAGTAGTAATAATATAATGACGGTGATAATAATGATGATTATAATAATAAGAAAGCATGCAGGCTCACATAGCTGCTAATAATAGAAGCCTACTAATAGGCGTACTACTATTGATAATAATAATAATAATAACAAAATTATTATTATTAATAATAATAATAATAATTATTATTATTATAATAATAAATAGTAGTAATGGTTATAATAATTGTCTGTATGGGCCCAACAATAACAATAGCCTTACCTTGACCAAAGGTATGACCATAGGCCCATCAATAACAATATGCTCTCTATCTATCTATCTATCTATCTATCTATCTATCTATGGTGGTGTAGTTGAGGGCGGTGGCGGGGGGCGGCGGGGGGGTGGAGGGGCCCCAACTACACCTAACCAGCTTTGGGGGGGTCCAGCTTGCAAAAGTTTGAGAACCCCTGTGCTAGGGTAAAGGATGAAGGGAGTTCCCAGCATGCATCAGGTGTTGTTGCCGTTCCGCTGTTATTATACAGGTTGTGTATCCCTTTTTGTGTCTTGTAGTGGTGTATATGATTATGTCTGTGTTGTATTGACTAATTCCAGTGTATTAGTGTATTAGTTATTAGTGTATTAGTTAATGATTATTTGCCCAACGTGAATGTGATCATCAGTGACAATGGAGTAGTTCCCCTCCCATCCCTGGTAATATTCAACTCTTCTAGTGATAACTTCTTGTTTATAAATCTTGAAACCAAGTGTGATTGCAGCCTAAAACTTCTCAGCCTGCATTCTCATTGTGTGTATAGTGAAATGAATAGTTTTGAGTTTTGAGAGTGCTCCTGAGCTAATGTAGAGTATAGCAAATATTAGTAACTAACACGTGTGTTTCCGCATGGACATATTATAGCTAAAGTCTGCTACCTAGCTTGCACATCCATAGTGTCACCCATGGCTGATCATGCTGTCGGTAAACTACAGTAATTATAAATGTAATGTTAGTTCAGTTGTAAGAAACACTGTTGCTAATTGGCAATGCTCTGTGTTCTGCTTACCAAAATGGAAATTGATTTGTATGGACATTTTAACCCACACTGCAGTTCAGTTTAGTAAAATCTCATTAGTGTGTTTTAATTGCTTCAAAATTACTTAATCGTCTGTGGAACAATATTTTCAACATTCTCTATTTGTAACATAAATGATTGCTTCATTTAAAGCTTGGTGAATGTTAAATGTCACTGACTGCAACTGCCACTTACTGTAATGCTAATATATCCACCTATTAATACATTCTAAAGAAAAGTACATGAAAATGCAGGCTATTATATACTGTATCTTTGCAAACGATCTGTTAAAATTCTCAAATAACATTTAATAAAAATGTATTATAGCAACTGCTCTGACAATATATTCTTTGTGAAAATCACACAGTTATTTAAGGAGAACATGCCTTTTTCCAAGGCGGTTATTCTTAGCTTTTTAGCTCTTCACCTTCTCATGAGTGAAAGTGTTCGCTCTGAAAACCATCGTCTCATTTCCTGAAACCCTAGAGGCCACTGGGCCTGTCTCGGCTGCCCCCGACTACTTCTTGGGACTCTGTTTCCCTCTGTGTCTCTAGGGGTCGACACCATTCCAGCTCACTGCACTATTTTTCTCGTCTCCGTGGTTCCTCCCAAGCACCCTGTCATCTGATTAGTACATTCCAAGTGTCATAGCCCACTTATTATTATACTCTGCCAGCTACAGCGTCATGCTCCAATAAGTCCTCCGAGGGAAGTGGAGGTTCTTATGCATTTTAACGACCTGCGGTCAGTTTTGATGATTGCTTTTGGAGGGAAGAAAAGAAAATAGTACAGGATCTGGAAATTAAAAAAAAAAAAAAAGTGAGAAATGGAGAGAAAAAAACAAGTGTAACAATTGCAGGTTACTGTATGAGAGGTTGGGTTTTATCATACACAAACACTGAAAGGCAGTGAGTGAGCATTGAAGACATTGAGTAATCTGGATGATTGACAAAGTATCATCGCTGAGATGGTATAGTCTTTCAATAAAAGGGTAATTGTATCCATGCCTCCTAGTGTGTTTAAATCATCGCAATAACTCAGGACACATAGCATGGTTCTTTAGACCAAGGCACAGCACTTAAAATGTCACAATTGCGTTGTTGGAGAAGCCCTTTCCCAAAAGAAAGCAAGACAAACAACATGGGGGTGGGGGTGGGGAGTGGAGGAGGAATGAAAATGGATAAACAACCACATGGTGAACACAGGTTGCGTTGTATGTCCTCCTTTTCCCAAAAGTCGTTTTAGTGAAATATTGAAGTAATCTCCTGTTTCTTTTTTTTAAATTTTTTTTTTTAAGTTTGACTCTATAAAATCGGTAGATGACATTGGAGCGGGGACTCTAATGATCCCCTTACAATAGCTTGGTCTCTTCAGGGACCTGATTAAGTGAGCAGAGAGATCCCTCTCCGTGTTCTCCACTCGCACGGCTCCTAATGAAGAGGAGCTGGACTGGGCTGATGTCAGAGCCTCCCACTTCACCACCAGCCCCAGCCCCAGCCCCACCCTCTCCCTCTCTCTCTCTCTCTATCTCTCTCTCTGTGCACCTGAAATAAATGACATGCAGGTGCTGAGAACACCGACAAAGATTTGTCAGCTGTCATATCAATGATTCGCCTTCCTGCTTTCGTGTCAAAGAATGCGGGAGAAAGAATGAAACGCAGCTAATGATGATGAACTATTCCCCTCCGCCTGACGCACTTCTGTCTAGAATAAACTTTTTAAGCACTGTGTAGTAGAATACAATAGGAAGTGGGGCAATTGTGAACCGTCTTGAGGGAATGCGATGGAATAATATCGTGAAAGCTGTGTTGTACAGTGTTAGGCCTATATATGTCAGGGAGCTGAATAGCATAGAAAGTAAATGGTAGAAAATATGAACCTGTAAGTGTCATGTCATGGGTTCCAATAATTAATGTTAACTCAAACAGTTAATAGTTTTAATTTCATCTTCCCAAATAAACCAGAAAATTAACCCACAGTGCTAATTCACACTCCAGGCTGCCTTTAAGACTTATATAGAAATGTTCTTGCCGTCTAAAACGGACTGTACTGTACACACACACACACACACAGACACACACACACACAGACACACACACACACACACACACACACACACACACACACACACACACACACACAGTGGGCCACCATCTTTAGTTCCTCATATGAATGACTCTCCTTCCATCTGAGCAATGGTCACACGTGTCACTTCTGGCAAAGTGTTTGTGGGAAACCATCATCTTCCCATCCTGCCCTTCTCAGCCACCCTCCCCTTTCCCCTCGCCTCGTAATATCTCCAGCCATTATATCGGTGCCCGGGCTCCTGCACTGAGCTGATACCTGCGCGCCTCGGCTGGGTTCAGCCTCTGATTGCACTCCCCTGACGGGCTCTGCCTCATTGACTGTCAGACAGTCCATTGTCAGGAGCATCATCATAAATCCCTTCCGTGGGCCCTGACACCTCCTCCATCAGCTGCAGGCTCTAGCTCCACCACCTCCGTCGCCGCCTGCCAGGCCTCTGCCGCTGTCGCCCTAGGCACATCTCAGCGGCAGTCTGTGCTGCAGCTAGTCTGTGTCACTGACCTGTAATTAAGATTCCCTCTATTCTTTTTTTTTTTTTACGGATAGTGGGAAAGCCGTGTGTAAAGGCATCCCTGACAACAGCATGCCATAGTATTCTGGCCCTCATTATGGTGGAGAGGCCAGTAATTACTGCCCACCAGGGAGATTATCTGAGTGAATCAACCATCCAGGGAAGAGCTGGGACATTTATGCGGAGCCTTACCTGTGAACTGTGAAGGTTCCATACCATGAGGACTAGTTTGGGTTCAAACTATTTTATTATTCATACAGAGGAGTTTCTGTGTTTTTTATACGAATTTTTCGCCAACTTCATTGGCACTGTGATTGACAGGTCTATTATGTGGCTGAGACAGAGAGTATTAAACAGTAATTGTAGACTGAACTATGGTTTTAAGTAGAAACAGATAAACATGGTGACTGACAAATTTGACATGTCTGTGAGTGTGGGTGGGAGTGTGTGTGTGTGTGTGTGTGTGTGTGTGTGTGTGTGTGTGTGTGTGTGTGTGTGTGAGTGTGTGTGTGTGTGTGTGTGTGAGTGTGTGTGTGTGTGTGTGTGTGTGTGTGTGTGTGAGTGTGTGTGTGTGTGTGTGTGAGTGTGTGTGTGTGTGTGTGTGAGTGTGTGTGTGTGTGTGTGTGTGTGTGTGTGAGTGTGTGTGTGTGTGTGTGTGTGTGTGTGTGTGAGTGTGTGTGTGTGTGTGTGTGTGTGTGTGTGTGTGAGTGTGTGTGTGTGTGTGTGTGTGTGTGTGTGTGTGAGTGTGTGTGTGTGTGTGTGTGTGTGTGTGTGAGTGTGTGTGTGTGTGTGTGTGAGTGTGTGTGTGTGTGTGTGTGTGTGTGTGTGAGTGTGTGTGTGTGTGTGTGTGTGTGTGAGTGTGTGTGTGTGTGTGTGTGTGTGTGTGTGTGTGTGTGTGTGTGTGTGTGTGTGTGTGTGTGAGTGTGTGTGAGTGTGAGATCCAGAACTTTCTTTCATATGCTACTGTAATGGCATCTAACTTCAACATAAATTTAAAGAATGTTCAGTTTAATGAATTGGGTAATAGGATTGAAACGTTTAGCCAGTTTTATGGAAGGTGCTTGAACTCTGCGATGTGAAACACCCGAAGTGACATAAATCTACCCTTCTGAAGATAATTGTGTGGGAGTGGGAGAAAGACATGACTTATGGGACTCCTGCAAAATATAATTTTTTTTAAGAATTAACAACACATTTAAAATGTGTATGAAATATAAATAATGAAATCTTTATAAATTTACAACATAATAATACTTTGTCACTGGCCAAAAAATGGCCGGGGTGATTTTAAAATGAAAATCCACACCTACTCATGTCAACACCCAACTGACCACATTAAATGTGATATCTGACATATTCACCATTCATTTTCACTGATAAAACTGAAAGTATTACAATATTGGACATTCATTTTAAAGGGAGACAACAACAGACACAGCAAATATAACAGATTATTTGAAAAAATAAAACACACGGAGCACAGATGTGATCATTTTTAAAGGTTAAAACATGAGGGTATGGCATGTCAAACAAGCTAACTGTACCAAATGGACCTTTCCCTGGTGACTAAGGCTGTGACTGACATCACTGGTGGCATTAATGTAAACCTCATGCCTCGGGTTCCTTGTGGGCTTTCCTACCAAACAAACAGGCTATGAAACATAGGGCTGTCTGGTGACTAACACCATGACTAACTCCACTGGTGCCTTCACTTTGCACACACTGCCACCGGTTCCCTGAGGGTCTCTTACTAAGACACCAATCCTATACGCAGCCCCACCGGCACCAATGAAGCAAGCTAAGTACTACCATGACCTGGGGCCATACTGAAGGTTCAGAGCTCCTGCTTTTGAATGGCTAACACCATTAAATACAACCAAGGTATCAAAACCATATAGCACCCATGACAGATGCATATGTTTCTCGTCAATAGGTGTTATTCAGTGAGCTAACTGTTTTGTTACCTTTTTGAGGCTCAACAGTATGGCCTATCCACTATCCAAGGATCTCTAAAACCTGCATCTAAATCTGCTTTTTTAGTCCTCACTTTTTGCTACAGTACATTGTTCTTAGCATTTAGCCAGAATGCCGTTTAAGACCAGTGTTAAGGAACCTTTCGTATTTTAATATTTGCTTTTTTCATGACGACACAGATTTATTTCTAACACTGCTAGCTCAACGAATGCTTTAACAGGCCCACCGCAGAGCAATGTCGATGTTTGGGTTGGCATTGCCTCATGTTCTTTTTGCAAAGTGTGAAAACCTCTTTTGTTAACACTCCCTCGTCCCTCGTGTGAATTTAGTCTGCATAATCTAATAATACACATCCACAAATAGCAGAATCATGGGAAAGCATAAAAACAAACAAATGTTGGGGTCATGTAGAAGTCTGCAACCCAATGACAACAGACAGAGTACAGCTCCAGATTTCAGTCACAAACTGAGGGGTCATGGCTTATGAGACAGCCACTGGTTCATCCTTATATTCCCTTTAACCCCCATAGCCAGTGATCAAACAGTGTGATAAAAGGCATTAAGAGAAGCCTGCCATTTCTGTTTCCAACTCTTTGTAGTTACCCAACTCCTCTGTACACCTACTGTGACTGGCTGCTCCCCTCTGTTTTGCCGTTGATTAACAAGCGCCAGCGCGTTGGTCTCTGCAATTACAGGCAGCTCAGACAGCTGAAACAGCAAACCAGTATGCTACCTCTTTATCTTTCCCTCAGGTGTCTGCGCCTCCTATTACGGCGGCCGGCGTGGAAAACAAAAGATTGCAACAGTGCGGTGAAAGCCTACATAGCTCATTTTTTTTCTCCTAGTTTGTGACAAGACCCAGGCAGCCAGTTAGCCAATGTGGAGGCCAGCAGTGTGTGTGTGTGTGTGTGTGTGTATCTGTGTTTGTAGATGAAAAATTGCTGTGTGCAGAGTTATAGTGCAGCGGTATGGAAAAAGAATTATAATTGGACTAACAACAAAAGGGTGAATGCATTGCAACTCTCACAAAGGTCTCCCGTTACAACCCAAAGCATACATTATCCCAAACAAAGGATTTCCTAAACAACACATGATGTAGCATTACTTAGGAAAACATATACTTAACATAAACAGTGTCAGTGAACCATGTCCTAGCCTTGGGTGTCTCTATCCTAGACATGCTGGTGTGTGGGGGATGTAGCATGCTGGTGTGTGGGGGATGTGAAGGATTGATAAGTGTGAAGCGCTAATTCAGTTTTTCTGCTATACATTAAAAACTTGCTAGTAAAAATGTCTGGTCATAATGCTCATACAAAACATCCTTAATTTAAACCGCTTATTGACAGCCTAAAATGGTGCAACTTCCTCTGAAGTGAAAACTGTATGAGCAGCCGCACCTCTCACGGATGCCAAGTGCACATTGTGAAGTGTAGTGATGATGGTGCTCTGTGGTAACAGGGGTATAACATTTGCCCCAGTAGGCAAAGTGCTTATGTATGAGTTCAGCGACTGAGCTACACTGGTTGAGCTACAAAAGTTTCACATTTGTTGAGTAAAATACATTCTTTCCAGACCAGCAAGATATAATTCAAGCAGAAACCCTGATATTTGTATATACAGTATGTATATATATATACAGTATATATATAGGATTGGCCCCTGAAGCTATTGCTACTCAACCGAGGATTGCTGCCGTGGCAATGGAAGCACCTAAGCAAAGATAAAGCTGCCCTGCTACAACGGAGAAGTCCAGCTAGCAGCCAGGTTTAACGCCTGGTCGGCAAAGGAGACGGGGGTCGAGGTAACTCTGATGATGCCCAGGAAAGGCTAGGCACTTGTCGCAGGAATGACAAGGAGAGCCTGGACGTCAGGGCAATTTGAAGGGTGCTATCACTGCAAGGAACCACGCGCATGCCATCGCTCCGGCACCAGTGCCCCACAAACCAGCACCTCAGCCACTGATATGTGACCAGCTGAGGCTCTGCTGGCTAGTTTAACCCTGTGGACTTATTTAGACTGTGACTTGAAAGGTACCTCCTGCCAGGCCCTGGTGGACACAAGGTCCACTATCTCCTTGGTTTTTCCCGGAATGCAGCCTGGAATATGTGAGCTGAGACCACAGGGATGGAAACCAACCACACTCTGTGTAGCCATGGTCACGGGACAGCAAGCACAGACGCAAGGGAAGAAGTCACTATAGGTGGCGGTTGCTAGTAAAGCAGTTCACCACCTGTTCTGGCTGGCCTACATCCAGAACCTTTGCATCATTGGGCTGGATCTGTTGGCAAGTTGGGGGACTATGGTGGATGTGTCCGGAGCCAGGCTGGGTACTGAAGCCGTGGCACTCCACACCGCTGGCAGAGGGGGACCGTCAGCCAGGAAGCTCTCCGCGCCACTGCCCCCTGCTCCTTAGTAGCCTCCACGTCAACAGAGTCGCCGCAATCTGAGGGGAGTTGCTGCTGTGCCACTGACAGCCCAAAGGGTCTTCCACGCTGTGACTGCTGGTTCCAGAGCCCTCTACATCGATGACACCCACCCCAGAAACACTTCCACATCACAGAATTATCACCATGATGGCCGTCTCCATGCAGATTCTTTGTCCTAACAGCCGAGTGAGGAAGACAGGTGCCGGCATTGTTAGCACAGTGCAGACTCTTGGGGGCCATCATGACATCCTGCTGGTGCCTTGCCACCTGAATTCCAGACTCCTCCAGCTGGTCCAGGGCTCGGTGAGGGGGGCCTCCACCGAATCACCAGCACGGTCCGTGTGGGTCGTGTGCCATGTTGTAATGCATGTGTGGTAGTCTTGTGTCAGTTAGTTACAAATAATGTGCTGGAAACAGATATTTCTATAGTCAGCTCCATGATTCACATGTTTCTTTAAATCAATTCATATCATTGTGGATGTGGATGATAAAAATGCTCTTTCTGTTTGCAACATAGGACTTTAATTGGTCTTTTCATTTACTACACATTATTGAAAAGTGATTACTACAGTCTGTAGTTTCCCCTACCGAGTAAGCGCACAGCAGGCAGAGGGCTGAGAGCTGACCGTTCCCAGCTACGACCCTGGGGGACTCTCGCATCAAGGAGGAGTGGTCCTGTGCAGGAGCTAGTGAGACAAAAGCCTGGTTTGGCAGCTGGGTTTCTTTCAAAGCCCCACAACCTATACATCAAAATGAACCTTAGAACCTGTAGTTTGTAGGTGTTCCTTCATTTAAAACTCTTGTTGAATTTTTTTTTTTAATTCATTGTATTTCAGTCAATATTCATCCGTTTAAGATGAAACATGCTGTACGTATCAGCAGGGAATCACCCATCACAATAATTTACAATTAGTGCAGCAGTCCACAGCGTCTTGTCCTGCTTTCTTCGTAAGGTTGTGGAACTGCCAGTCCACAGTTGATAAGTTTTATTTCTGCTTTGGCCACAAAGTTATCCCTTCACTTGCTTGCCCTGACTGAAACGTGGATAAGGCCGGAAAAACACTGCCACCCCTGCAGCGCTGTCAGGTAATTATGCCTTTTCCCCACACCTCTCGTTTATCTGGTGGAGTAGAGTAGGTGGAACAGGCTTTTAGTCTCCAACAACTAGAAATTCACACAGCTGCTCCCTGTGCACAGCTATGACTTGTTTGAATATCATGGCTTCTTGACAACCATTCCTTTCAAATTATACCTGATGATTATTTATCATCCACAAGGACAACTTGGCAGCTTTGTGGATGAGCTGGACATTCTGCCGTCTGCACTTCCAGTGGATAATTGTCCATTACCAGTCCTTGGTGATATGAATATTCATATGGACAATTCTCATTAAGCAGACTTCTTGTCCTTATTTGACCCGTTTAATCTCAAATGTGTTCACAGCCCTCATGTGCATAAGGCTGGTGAGGATCTAGATCCTCAGATCTCATACTGTTGTGTAATCTTACTAGAGAAAAGCTAATGTGCATTCCTTTACATGTATCTGACCATCCCTTTATTAGATTTTCTGTGCGTCACCTGGAACATCCTACTGTTCCTCCTCCTGTGGCTTTGCTTCGTCGTAACCTCAGAAGGCTCTCAAGCGATGAGTTCTCCTCCTTGGTCGCATCTACTCTACGTACTCTGAGTTCATTCTCATCACTAGAGGTTAGTGACGCTATAGAAAACTCTTTGCTCCACACTGAGCTCTTGTCTGGATAATGTATGCTCTCTAAGACCTGTTTGATTGAAACTCCATCACCCCAGGCTTACTAATACTATAGGAATACTAAGTAGGAGCTGCTGAGAGAAAATGGCATAAATCCAGAGATGCCAATGATCTTGGTAGCTATCATTCTCTGCAGGGGCGGGAATTTGACTACACCCCATGCAAAGCAAAGTACCAGGCCGCTAACCCTATTCTTTTTACCATCACACTCATGATCATTGTGTATCAGTACGCTACATTAATATATTATTGTAGTAGCTTGTAATGTTCTGGTGTACCTGCAAATGGCACTAATGATCTTTGTCATTGCCTGTGTCACACAGGCTACTGTGTTATGTTCATGGATATATTATTACGTCAGTGTAGCCTGTTTTGCTGTACAGTGTGTGCACTTTCCCTACCTTATGTGGCATGACCATCTTCCTCTCTATGCTGTCCGAACTGGGAATTTCAGGGGAAGCACACAGGTGGTTTAAATCGTACCATATTGGGTTTTAATTCAGTGTGTCTTGGCAGAGAAAAGCGTTAAAATCTTACCACCTCTCCACTGGTGTACCTCAGGGATTAGTACTTGGACCTCTACTATTCTGTATTGACACCACTTCCTTAGGTGAGATCATCTGTTCCCATGGGTTCTCTTATCACTCTTATTCAGATTATACTCAATTGAACTTGTTCTTTCCCGCGGATGACTCGACAATGTCGGCTAAAATTTCTGCATGCCTCAGTGATATATCAGTTTGGGTGAGGGGATTGTCACCTTCTGCTCAGTCTTTCTAAAAAACAAGCTCCTGGTATTCCCAGCCAATCCAGCTATCCCACAAAATATTAACATTCAACTTGATTCATCTCCATTGACCCCAACTAAAACGGCATGAAACTTTGGGGTTATGATTGATGACCAACTCAATTTCTCTGAGCATTAGCTTCTGTCTCAAGGTTCTTTCAGTTCACACTCTATAACATTCGGAGGGTCAGACCTTATTTTACACAATATGTTATACAACTTCTTGTGTAGGCCCTGGTTATATCTAAACTAGACTGTTGCAATGCAATTGTAACTGGCCTGCCTGCATGCGTGGTGAAACCATTGCAGATGATTCAGAATATGGAGGCGCATTTGGTCTATGATCAGCCAAAGTTGACACATGTAACTCATCTACTAGTCACCTTCACCTACTGGTTCCCTGTAGCTGCTAGGATGAAATTGAAATCTCTCACTCTCACGTATAGGACAGCCACTGAATCGGCACCACCCTATTTAAATACTATGATTCAGCTCTATTCCCCTCTCAACCACTTCACTCCTCCAATGAGTGTCTGTTGTCCTTGCCCTCTCTCCCCAGCAATACATCAATGGTGAGAATGAGCTACATTGTGCTGTCCATTCCAGTGACACCCTTGGTACTTCCAAAAGGCATTTAAAAACTCACCTTTTTAAACAGCATTTGTCTAATTAGTTAATTTGTTTGAGGCAGATTTGATATGTTATACATTATTTTTTAAATATATTCATGGTTTTGGTATTATTATCAGCATTATGTTATTGTTGTTGTTGCTGTAATAATTTATGGTTTGAATTTTTTTTATTATTCAAACTTAATTGCATTATGCTTATTGCTTCATTTTCTCATTGTCGTTTTAGTCTTTTTTATCTTAATGTTTGTAAGTTGCTTTTGACAAAAGCATCTGCTTAAATACCTTCACTTTAACTTTAACTATAAAACAAACTGTGTAAATGTTATGTCTTTGTGTGTCTGTTATTACATTGCGTCTATCTATTATTTTGAACAGGCTATAGGCTATGAAATTGTCCTTTCTAAATAAGGCCCATCAAGTGATACATGCTCGACCCTTCCATACTCCACATAGGAAGAAATCGTGTGTATGAAAATATATTTTACACACCTTCCCATAATGTACTGCAAGAATGATGTTGTGTTACTTTATAACAAATACTACAACATGTAGAATTTCTGTCTTTGAAATGCTTTCCATCTAATCCAATTATGATGTACCTTTTGGCTGTGATTGTAGTTATTATGCCAATTTAATTTAATGCTACTTTTCTGATGGCCCAGAGTGCTGACCTTTTTAAGAGATAATGTGATTGATGATGTGGCTGCCACAGCTTTAAGGATAGAAGTATTTTGTGGGTAGTGGTTTAGTATGGCAGCCAAAGGTTTGTTCTTGTTAAATTAAAATGCAGCTATGACTGATGTACAATATCACACCAGACATCTGACTGAGTCTTTTCTCCAGGCTATATGGACATTGGATACTTTCAACATAAAACATCCAATGCGTTTATTAACACTGTTAAAATGTCTGCTAAATCTGTGGTTGGACACTTTAGGTTTGTCACCATGAAAAACTGGCCAGATGAGCCATTCATTTGAATTTTGAAAAGAAAATGACTTAACGAAAGCTGATAACATTTGATAAAATACAGTATGATGGCTTTGGGGTATAGTTAATACAAGAGATTATTCATGATACAGACTCAATGGAAATACAGAGTGAATGTGTAGGCCTCTGTAAGTACAATGTGCATGTACAAGCATGTTTTTAAGTGTGCCATTGTGTATCTATACTGGGAAAGTTAGTTTGGTGTCTGTACTTCATTTTTATGTTTAAGGATATTAAGATTATCCTGTACTGATCCCAGATGTTATCTCTGGCAGTTTAATCAACTTTCAACTTAATATGATCCTGGCTTTTACTTGATGGCACATACCTGTGTTTGGAGAGAAAAAAGTCAGTATTTAATATCTTATTCATTAAGTTGGAGTATAACATCTTGACAAATTAATTCTGATCAAGGACCAATTTCCCTTCAGTCTGAATACCAATCAATAGCCACACCTTCACATTTTTTTGTGGGTTTTATTAATTTGTATCATTTTTTCATACCGTAGTCTTTCCATGAAACACTTTTGCAATACATATTTTATAAACCTTTATTATATGTTAGTCTATAGATGATGGAATTAAATAGAGCTACAAAAAGAAAGATTCAGTGAATAGTGAGAAACTCAGCTGCTCGCAAGATCACAGACCATGGATCAACAACAGGTGGAACTACAATTTACCAATCACCAAGCCTTTTTAGACTTCGCCTTGTTGACATACTGATGAGGCACCTTGGGATATTGCCAGACAGTTTTCTGGTCAAGACAGCATTTGTGCATTTGGATTCCCTGTCAGTTTCACATGGACAGATTGACAACCCTTTTCCACCCAGCACCTGTGAGCACTGATTTCCAGCCCAAAAACAAAACCTTTCTCAGCGATATAGAACATTTTATATAGTGAAACATTGTTGTATTTTAGGATGCATTTCAGATGAAAACACCATCTGTGATACTACGTTATAACAGAACTCTATTCTAGCTCTGAAGTTAGTTGTTGATGGAATGCCGGCCTGATGGGCAGAGTCTGTTTATTCTGCGTATTCTATGCAACAGATCTGAAGCGCACAATGGGGAGAGAGAAGGAGGGATGATTGGAAGATATTGTCCATAGTGTGTCCCTTCTGTGTTGGCTTTGTGTCCCCTTGTTTTCAAAGGCGGCGATGTATCCTCAGTCTTCCAGCATCACTCCTTGCTCTGTTCTCTCATCACATGTAGCGGTGGCTGGCCGGACACGGCACTCCCACAGCAAAATCCTCTCCAAGCAAAAAAACTCAAAGTCTTCTGTATAGCATCACATTCAGTTCACATTCAGTTGTAGGAAGGTAGAAAACACAACGTAACATAATGGGTGTGTTTGGGGGTCTGGTTCAAGGTAAAAGGCGGGGCATATTAGGTATGAAAGGTCTGAAGGTCTGGCTGACCTTTTGAATGTTAATGAACGTGGCGTCTCAATATGCAAAGACTTTGTCGCTAGTTTACTTAATTTACATATCATACATTATCTTAGGGGAAGGATTCACATGAGTTGAAAGTATATGAAAAACACTAACATTTTTAATATGTTAGCACTGTCATATAAAACAATGGGACGAAAGCAAAACCCACTCACCTCATCTGACTTGGAAGGCACGGGTTGACTTAACGGTGGTTCTCCCCTGATGTTTGCACATGCGTGCCCTGCCCATCATAAATACCTGTCTCAATGCAGTAAATACACTCCACACAACCACTTGTGTATTCTTGAGTTTTCCTATCGCATTGAAATGCGGGGCCTGTAGAGGGGGCGGGGGTGTATTGGAGTGTATCTCTGGCAGGTGTGCCCAGGGAGGTGCCGACCATGCAGGAGGGCACTGGTGCAAAGATGAGCCACACTGCTGGACATAAGATGGTCAGAACAGGGTCCCCGCCATCGCTCCCGGGGCAAGATAAGGGCATATCTCTTCAGACCAGATGGACTGGTAATTTAAGATACGCACTGACAGGTCAGAAAAACAGATTTATCACCCGCTGACATTCATTCACTTACAGTAAGTTGGAAAAATGGAAATTCTTTCTTTTTAAAATGTTTATGAACATGCACATACACACACATTACATACTAGAGCATCTGGACCTAAATTAAGTGCAAATTTAAAACATTTGGCACGGAATAAAACTTGGCAGACCAATTACACTGGTCAGCCAACAATTCAAGTCTTAGAAACGTTCTGTTCCCCGAAAGCGTTGCTGCGTCTGCAACTACTGTATATTATTTAAAAGAGAGTGATTGAAAATGTAATGTCGCATCTCAGAAAAGCCTTTGGAAAATGCAGCCTAGTGCTACTCCTTACATATTATTAAACGCAGTGGTAGTTGATCTAAACCTTCACTTGTTTGTATCGTGCACAGCTATTTAACATTGACCAGTCCACCAAGAAGGCCGTTATAATACAATCTGTTAAACAAACACAGCGTTCAGCAACAAATAGGAACCTCAAAAATGAATGCAAGACAAAGACCCAGACATTTTAAGATTGTCATCTTTTTGGAGAGACAATTTGACAACATTCATCTTGCTTTAAGAATGGCTTAGAAACTTCAGTATATGATGGTACCTGTATATGACCCTGAGGTATGAGTGAGGTGAAGAATAGCCTGAGGGTAAGATACTCCATTTAGAAATGAAACATTCAGCTTTAAGTGGTATTTAACCAGCTTGTTTAAGTGAAGGAGTTTTCTGTTAAAGTTTCAGACCTGTTCACTGCAGTTCACATTCTCTGTGCTCTAGCGAGGAATATCTGCATTCAGTACCAAACTTTGAGAAGTGTCACTGTAGGGGGCTAGAAAATAGCCTGCAGCATCTGTCATTCTGTCAAGACAGAGGCAAGTTTAATGTCTTTTACTTCTACAGCCACTGCAAGCAAATAGAATGGGAGAAAATCAATCTCCAAAAACCTGTAAAATGGACAGCATGATAAAAGACGGCACTCTATTCAGACGGTCTGCTCTGTAAAACAACGAGAGCAGAATTCTTCATTTCTACAATTTCATATTAAAATTATTCAGATTTTTCATACTGATTCCAGTTATACGCTCACACTGAACTGAAATCAAATCAGTGCAACATTACTCCCCACAATATAATATTTGTGATATTATTCCCTATGGTCACATTTGTGTACTGATAATGCCTCACCGTATGTATGCTTCCATGTGCCACTGAATAGCAATAGTGTATGGAGACACTATTTGACTGAATTCCTGAATCATGAGCAAGAGAGCATGGGTCAAACTGATAGCACTCCACGAGGTTGTATTATTCAGATATTCTCCTAAATTTGTGCTAAGATTATCCACAGCAACGCGACAAGCACAGACACATCAAAAATGACAATATGACTTCTTTTTTTTGGCCATGACATGTTGAAATTGTATTATTATTGCAGCAGCTATGCTGCAGGCTAAATCTAATATCCAACCAAAATAGACATCTACCTAAAAGTGACACCTGACACTAGTGGGAGGTAGTGGAGCTGACAGTACATGGTACTGGGATGGGGAGAAGGGAAAGAAGGGAATCTCATCAGATTAGCTCAGAAATATCCAGTCTAATGAGGCACCCTCAGAAGTTTGCTGATGCTAATGAATGCAATGCTGCATCGACAAGTAAAAAAAAAGGTTCAGATGTGCACATAAGCGTGGACAGACTCTTTTTTTATAGAGTAACCATCATAATGATGCAGTTGCACCAAATGGTAAATATCTGTGTAAAATAAAACACTCAGGGCACACATGTATGTACGTGCAAAGTTATTACTATTTTTTAAACATACAGATAATCAAGCTCGATTTATGGAGTCTGGAAAAAATCCATACGTTTGTAATGCCAAAAAAAAAAAAAAACCTTCCCAAGTTCCTTCCTTCAAATTCTCAAGGCCAATATCAGCTCTTGTACTGTGTGTCATACTGTAACTGCTGTCGTCAAAAGCACTTCACAATGCCACTGTAATGAGGTAGCCTTTTAGGAATGACAGCATGTTCAAAAACCTGTTAGAAAAGGTGTCCGCTGGATGTGTGAACAAGCAAACATTTCTTTCATGTTACAAAAATAGCATTTCAGTTGTATGTTTTAAAATGGATTCATCATTTCATTGAGCAGACTCAGTGCTACTCTCCAGAGTATCTTGGGCCGTGCGAGCCGGATTTGGAGACATTAAATTGCTTCCATGGAGCAGGCAGTGTCTAATGCCTAATGGGGCGTGATGACCACTTTGTTTCCTGCTCAGTAGTCACATCAGATAGGGCTGGAGCCAGTGATAAAAGTCAGATTCCTGTGAAGGCACTCAAGGAGGCTAGAAAGCCACTCCTCTATACTCCACTGCAACCGCAGACAGAGGATCTTTCCAAAAAAAGGAGTCTACGTTCATGTAAGATCTACGTTCCTTCTGTCGCCTCTGATGGTTTTAAAAGTGTTATCCATTCCAGCTGCGATGGAAATTACACCTCAGAGTTGTATGTGCTACATGGGCTGCAGTATGTATTTGGATTAATCTCTTTGTTAGGCTACATTTGCCACATTTGACAAATCCCCATGGCTGGCTGGCAAAATATGCCATGAAACAGTGAATAAAAGGTGTAAGAAGGTGTGTAATATCAGCATTCTCCACACCGCACAAACACCATATGGTCTAAATCCAGTGAAGGCAGATGCATATTCGAATGTGGAGGCCCGGAAGCGTAACATGTTGCTCCAAGGTAAGATTATCTTCCAAGCCTGTGGACCCCAGAGGAGTTCTTTAACCAACTGAGTTTGGCAGCTGGAGAAGCACTGATGTCCATCAAGTGTTGCCGCTGAGTTTTTCAATGTATTGTGTGATCTCATTGAACACTGAAACAATTTCTGTTTAATGTTAGAGCAGCTTGCACTTTTATTTCCACAACGTGAGACTTTTTGTTTCCATGTTTCCTAAATATCCAGTATGTGCAGCTATTTACTGAAGTGCATTTTACCCACAGTATATTACAAAACATTGTAATAAAAACTTCTACATATCTTAAGCAAAGCATTGTTTATGGGGCTTATAAATAATAATAATAATAATAATAATAATAATAATTTGCTGTATATCAGATACACATGACCCCAATGAAAAATGATGGCCACATATTTCTGCTGTTTTTATACATTTCCATGACGTCCTACTGCATTCCAATTTCTTACAAAGAAAAATACATTCAGTACTACTGACATGAAAAAGTGTTTAAACCCATGATCCCTTTTCTGACTGATCCCATAAGGTACAGTGAGCATTGAGAAGTGTTTCATCTTTCATCTCAAAGCTAGAAGAAAGTTCTTTTCTTGTCCTTTGGAATTTATCATCAGTCCCCTCATCTCTCCGTCCTTTTGGTCTTCACGTGATATTTGTGCACTCTTTGTACAGTTAAAACGCCTTTATTATCTCAGAAGATTTGACAGGATTTATTTCGGTTCTCTCTGATGAATTTTGTGCAAGAAGAGTCAATGTGTACAAGATTTAACAGTTCACTTTCACCAACAGCTTGAAGGTTAAAGGTTGATGGACACGTGATGGATGGCAGAAGACAATAGGCAACTACTGAACAGATGGAAATGAGATCACAATATCTGTGTGAACGACAGGCTTTAAACAGAGTCTCCGATTAAAGGGATGTATTTCACACACACACACACACACACACACACACACACACACACACACACACACACACACACACACACACACACACCAGACAAAGCCTGGGATATTCTTCGTTATGATGTTTCAATTCATTTTCTAAAGTAAGGTACACTATTTAGCATTATGAGGGGTTGTTTGTGTGAGATACAGTGAAATGAATAAGTACCAGCCAACCCTGCTAATGCTAAGAGCAAGCTTGAGGAAATGCTCAGGTCATGACTTATTTAAGAGTAAGTGGAGATTCGCTGCATCCTGTTTTTCCAGCTTATTCAGCCAAACGTATAGTGTACATACTGTACGTGCTGAATGCCAAGATGCTTTTAACTGTACGTTGCATTATATCTCATCAATCCATCTTTGAAACTTTTCTGTATTTCTTTCTCTCTTTCTCGCTCCTTTTCTCTCTCTCTCTCTCTCTCTCTGTCTTTGTCTGCTTTTCGGGGGGCTGATGCTGTATCACATTATGTTGTAACTGATGATCTTTTTCTCATTGTCCATGTATTTTTTTTACAGGGTTCCTGGATCCTGTATTATATGGTGTGGAATTGTGATACAGAGAGGACTGTATCTCAACATAAGACAGCAGACATTTGTTAATACAATGTAAGCCTAATATTCAGACGCAAGCGGAGACCTGTGCTCTTTGCTGTAGGTCCAAGGCCACGTTATGCCCTCAGTTATCTCACCGCTCACATTCTAGTCTAAGGCTTTTTTTTTTTTAACCATTTGACAGGCCATATCACATTTTATAAATCAGGGTAGAGGAGTCATCTGTGCCACTGGCCATCAGTCTGCCACTCCAAGTGCCCAAGAATCAGTTCAGTCTCTCAGATAAGCATTATCGAGCGCTTGCAGAATTAGCCAAAGAAAGCTTGGCAACACTTTACCCTTGGGCAGTTACATGACACCTGCACAACCCCTTCATGGTCCTGACACTGGTACATTAAAGGGTGTGTGGTTGCTAATGTCCACTATGATGTCAAGTTGAGGTAACACCTGTGTCAATAGCAAGGAGGTTTGTTGACTCAGTGTTGCATTATGCCATGCCAGATATCAAATTGATATAATGCTTTACTAGTTAAATTGAACAAATTAGGCCCCTAGAAAAGGTAGCTTTAAAATATGTCACCTATGGTTATGGTCATAACATGCTAGGCCATAAAGTCATTCGTGTTTGCTTAAAAATGACTCTAAAAACTTGTAGCAGTTTTGGATAGCTCTGTTGAAATCCCTATTGGTGAATAAATATAGAATATTGGTCCACTCTTCTGAAATGCTAAATAGTCAAAACTTTTAAATTACACAATGTTCAGGGCTGTAAGACTGAAGTAATGTGACGAAGGCACTCTTATGACCTCAGAAAGAGTTTTCCTAAGTGCCATTTTTATGTGTGGGATGGAAATTAGTGTTAAATTAAATAATGTCAAAAATAAATTGTATTAAATATTGGCAGTAGAGACATTTTGATTAAATGCCATTACATGCTGTCAACAAACAGACATTGCACATGAGTGTTATAGCTGCCAAGTCAGTAATAATATACTGGCTCTGACTTTGAAATATCTACGGCTTTCTCATCCTCATATTTTCCATAGCTTTGTGTAAATCAACACATTCAAAGCCTACTCTTGTTAAGACTCAAAAAGATTATACCAGCGGACACATCCATTGGGTATATTTTATCTTCTACAAATATGATTTTGATAATTAGTTTTATTTTTTTTTCATTTTTACATTACATTCTCAAGTGCTGGTTATTGACCAGGGGACAACCATAACTGTTGATTTTACATTACCATTTTTGAGTGCTCCACAGTTGTCAGAAGTACCAGTTGGTTGTTAAACATATTTACGCATGACATTTTGATACTATAATCCATGGTCTATATCAATTCTATAACCAGATTTATATACCGTATGTTACTCATAATGGAGAGTTGCTGTGTATTTTGTCTGAGGTCTGTGTGAGTGTACTTAGTTATCTACACTGAAATGTATTCCATCCTAGTACCAAAATATCTGTGTATCTAATCAGACCATGACGTTTTTCTCAACAAGAGTAGCAAAATAATGATTGTTGCAAAAAGATTACTTCATGGTCTCATCAGTATGTATGATCATTTTTATATATTAATCATTTTGAGCATCCTTCATGGTCACTAAGCATTGATGTGTACAGTCGTATACAGTATACAGTCGTAATGCCTTCAAAGGATGTTAACCTTTCAGTGAAAGAGGATTTTATCATGTAGAATGTACTATGAGAGAAACGAAATGGCATACGTAGTAAGCCAGATAAACCCTATACCCTGTTACCCACATGACATTGCACTGACCACATATGCTGAGCTACAATAGATATGGCATTTGATCTGGTAGCTGTAATCAGAATTTTAAACAATGATGATGAACATGACCTTTGAGTGATGAATATGACCAACTGAAGCCACCCGACAGTTCATGGACAGGATGATGAGCGCTGGATGGAAACAGCACCAGTCTGTGGGTAGAGCAGTGAGACAGGATGATGAGCGCTGGATGGAAACAGCAGCAGTCTGTGGGTAGAGCAGTGAGACAGGATGATGAGCGCTGGATGGAAACAGCAGCAGTCTGTGGGTAGAGCAGTGAGACAGGATGATGAGCGCTGGATGGAAACAGCAGCAGTCTGTGGGTAGAGCAGTGAGACAGGATGATGAGCGCTGGATGGAAACAGCAGCAGTCTGTGGGTAGAGCAGTGAGACAGGATGATGAGCGCTGGATGGAAACAGCAGCAGTCTGTGGGTAGAGCAGTGAGACAGGATGATGAGCGCTGGATGGAAACAGCAGCAGTCTGTGGGTAGAGCAGTGAGACAGGATGATGAGCGCTGGATGGAAACAGCAGCAGTCTGTGGGTAGAGCAGTGAGACAGGATGATGAGCGCTGGATGGAAACAGCAGCAGTCTGTGGGTAGAGCAGTGAGACAGGATGATGAGCGCTGGATGGAAACAGCAGCAGTCTGTGGGTAGAGCAGTGAGACAGGATGATGAGCGCTGGATGGAAACAGCAGCAGTCTGTGGGTAGAGCAGTGAGACAGGATGATGAGCGCTGGATGGAAACAGCAGCAGTCTGTGGGTAGAGCAGTGAGACAGGATGATGAGCGCTGGATGGAAACAGCAGCAGTCTGTGGGTAGAGCAGTGAGACAGGATGATGAGCGCTGGATGGAAACAGCAGCAGTCTGTGGGTAGAGCAGTGAGACAGGATGATGAGCGCTGGATGGAAACAGCAGCAGTCTGTGGGTAGAGCAGTGAGACAGGATGATGAGCGCTGGATGGAAACAGCAGCAGTCTGTGGGTAGAGCAGTGAGACAGGATGATGAGCGCTGGATGGAAACAGCAGCAGTCTGTGGGTAGCGCAGTGAGACAGGAAACCAGCTTGACCTGCTCTCAAATGAGAAGGTGCTGCTTGCCCTCTCATGCAAGAGGACATTGATTAAAGTTGACTTGCCACTAATCAGTTGCACAATCCTGACTTAAAAGGTAGACACATTTTATCTGATTGCATTGCTCCCACTCGTCAAGACGCTCCACCAGACTACCCTAATTCAGAAAGCATTCACAATTTGTTGCAGAGCAGAAGCTAAGTTTGCAAACTTCAAAATGAATCATTCATAACTTATCATTTGAAAATCATGCTGTGAATACCAGCAAATGATGAAACTCAATGTACTATTTTCATAAACTGTACTATTCTGAATAGTACTGTACGCAAGCAGTAGTGTCCACTCACTATCTGAAGTGTAGTCTAAGAGTGGATGAAGTGCCAAATGTGATCTTCAACATCACTTCTCAATGGTGCCAAGTCTTGGAGTCGGCTGAAGAGATTCTTCACAGAGATGACAGTTTGGATGAGTGCTTTCAAAACAGAGCCAAAACAAACAAGACCCATCCAGATTCACACTCTTTCACTCATCATCGCAAGTACAGTCCTGCAAGAGCACTGCGATCTGACAGATCAGTAGACCGAGGCTGCAGTCCACCCTAACTGTAACAATGTCAACTTCTGGCCACTCAATTCCAGCTTAGAGGCCTAATAGTTCTGGCTGTTTCACGTTGGTACTTTCCAAGTTCTGCAGATATATACCTCCTGCCAAGTTACTTTCCTTTTGACCCCATATTTAGGCTTGGATGATGGACTCATTAGTAGAATAATGATGTACATGGTAGGTTGGAGGAGAAGAGAGTTTGGAATGATTTTTTTGTTTTTCAGAATTAGTGCCATTAGGGCTACGGATTTTGTCCAAGTTGTAGAATTAAGTAGGACTAATAGATTCGTTCATACAGTGCATGTGCACTATATTTTGAAATATTCAACCTGCACTGTCGAAATCCAAAACAATGTGGGGATAGTTTAGAGGCTATTAATACTGGCCCAGGTCTGTATATCTCTCTGGTTTATGAATCTATTAATGTCAAAGGAGGACTGCAAAGTGTCTTGCTAGCCACCAGAGCCAGTATACTAGATTATGAGTAAGATACAACACTTTGACATTTTCGAGTTTTGTACACACCCACGCTAGAGCATTTCAGTGCATTTCTGAACAGGCAAAAGATACTTTCCACTATAAAGATCAGAGCAGAATGAATCCAGGCCATGTCTCAAGAAGTCCATCTCTATGGCAGCTGCGATGAACAATTCACAATGAGCTTTTCAAAAAGGAGAGAAAGAGTACAGCTGCAATGCCAGACACTTCATTGAGAGTGATTTCAACTGTGGCTTGACAGTGGATCCATAGGTCAAGGAGGTCAGTCTTTACAGACTGGCCTGTCACCAGACTCTTGCTGAGGACACGAGACATGATGCTCTGCCATGCTCTTTCAATGCCATAGATTTGAGCATTCACAATGAGGATTTATCATTCTGAAGACCCTACTAGATCCTGCCCAACCAGTCCCTTATTCTGAAACTGACAGGGCACCAGACGAGTGTCAGCTGAGACTCGTTGTCAGATGCATCCCTTTTATAGGCTGTGTAAGTGACTGAAAGGAACAAGCCTTTCTGACCCAGTTGTTGGTCAGGGGAAGGCTCTACTTGGAATATTCATGTTGGACAATAAGTACAGGGGACACTCCTCTTTCGTACATCAAGCACAGAACAGCAGGGATGCCAAGAGATCTTCTCAAGCACAACCACCACTTTCACACACTAAGGGATGCTGGGCGATAATCTCAAGCACAACCACCACTTTCACACACTTAGGGATGCCAGGAGATGTCATTTCGTAATGTTTCTCCTTTGTGCGTCAAACTGTTTTGTCATACAAGTTAAACCAGTGTAAAGCTGAACCACCTCATCAGTATTGGATGAGATGCCACACACACATCAGAGAACACGTTAGAGGAAGGTGTGACACACAAAGACACTATTCTCACACTTTTGAAGAGTTAGTGGCCACAGTTTCCGTGGAACATCAGCCTTGTTGTATTATCTATCTTGTTGTAACATCTGCTTCCAGAACAGTCTGTAATTATTTAATAATAAATAATAATAATAATTTATTTTATTTGTAATGCACTCTTCATTCAAAAGAATCTCAGAGTGCCAACATATTAAAAACTAACTATAATAATACAATAAAATTAAAATGAATTAACATAAGCATAATAGAAAACTTTTTAACATTTTAACAAACGATTTAACACAAGGCCAGAAATGCCTTCCTGAATAAAAATGTTTTTAGTCCAGCTTTAAAGGAGTCCAGCATCTGCGTTGCCCTTAGGTGGTCAGGGAGGCTGTTCCATAAGCGTGGCGCTGCCGAGCAAAAGGCCCGGTCGCCCATGGTGCGGAGCTTTGTTTTGGGGACAGGTTACCATTGTCTGTAATTTAAGTGATGGTCAGTGTTTAGAAAAATGATAAAGCTATGACGCCTCATTAGCAGGTGACATTGATTGTTGTGGTATGTAACATTATGAGAGCCATCATGGCTACTACAGACATATCGCTAACACAATACTGCAATACCACTGGACACTTACTGTCATGATGATTAATGACAAAATATTAAAGTCATAGCATGTTTTTATATGGGCACACAAACTTGATCATTTTATGGTCATCTTCAAAATTGTTCTGAAAGTTCAAATTCTGGGAGGTTGGCTAATAATAGGCCTTTTCTTGGATACAGGAATCACCCTCTGAGCTGCCAGACACACACTTGGTTATAAGTGTTTAGAAATTGTGTTTTTCTTGTTGCACAGTGGCATCAGCAGCTTTACTTGACTTTTTTTATTCCTGGAGGTCATTGCACCAGTCTGAGGTGGCTCTTAGGGTATGATGCTGCTTTCAGTGATTTATTTGTGGGTTGAAATGGATTCTGTGGCATCATCTGATATTTTAATACTCAAAGAAATGTTTAAACTTGTCAGATATTTGCTGACTCCAAAGACCTATTGCCAACTCTTAAATGGGTGCCACCTTTTAAGGTCAAGCTTTAGACCTATTACGACAATGCACAACAGTACTCATTCATTGGTCAGAGGATATATTCTTGTACTCCTACTCATCTGGAGTATTTGAAAATAAATGATACATACTCTGAAATTAGTGTGTACTATAAATAAACATGCTGTTCAATAATGCCGTGACTTGTGTAAATTAAAGCCTACGTTTTTTTACTGAAACCTTTTAGCATTTAACTCTGTTTTTTGACCTTATGGAAATGGCTTTCTCTTGGGTCCTTGCATGCCCTTGGTGTTGAGAAAAAGTGTGTAAAAAGTGAGGAACAACCAAAACAGTTCTTGACTAATCTTACAGTTTCAGTTTTCTGACTGTCGTGGACACCATTATGCACAATGTACGAGATGTGCAGAAATCAATATACCGGAGGAGTAGTCAGAGGACCTTTATCTTTGGCTGCTGATGATTTGGTGTGATGAATTATTCAATGCTGGAGAGCTAAGGCTGCAGCTGGTGAAAAGCGAGGTTTGCAAGTGCAGCTTTACCTTATCACTCTTAATCTTAGAAGCTCCTGTAATGCAATTCTCAACATTTAGCACTTAATGGTGTGTTGGGGCAGGGAACATGATCTAAGACCATTAGGACCATCTTCTGTTCATGCTCAGAATGTCACTGATCCACTGGTCAATCCCTTGCTGCAGACATCAAGACAAGACAGACAGACAGACAGACAGATGTTGGCACCATTTTGGTTATAGCACATCTGAGATCATTGCAAATGACTGATTTTGCAACTGTTTTGAAGTATTTGTGTCTATGAAAAGTCACACAATCATTTATGTAGCATGAATAATGAAATAGTATTGAGAGCTTTTACTTTGGATTACATTTTGTTTATGAAATCGTATTTAATGCCAGAAATCAACTGACACAACATGACAAAATTGGAAAGCAAAAATAGTTCCTTTTTTGTCTGCATCTCTGAGGTGGATTTCAGGTTGCAGAAAAGGACTACCCATGATGTCTAATGCAGAGCTGCAAATAGGTCACAGTCCCTTACTAACTCAGGATAAGACAGTGTGACTCTCTCCGGGTTTCACTCTTGGATTTCAGCTTGCATTAGGTTCACCATGAGTCACTTTTCCACTGATTAAAAAAACAACCCCACAGAAAGCTGATGAAGTCACTTTGAAGTTCTGACTTGCTTCTGAAACCTTCAGCTTTTCCTACATGTTACATTTGCAGTTTCTTTCATTTTTTTTCTTTTAAATAATCAAAGTACAACACCCTCATCCAATGTCATTCTCTCACTACAACAGCTACTAGAGCATAATTGTGCTTTGTATTTATCCTAACCGTGTTGACTTTTTTTCTTTTTTAAACTTCATAAATGCTGACTAATGTTACAGTACATGAGCACAGTTTTATTGCTAGCTGTAAAAAGAGGTGTAATGATCATTTGTGCCACTCATTTTAATGGCAGTGAGAATTTAATTCTGACAACCTCAATAAGGAATATCCCTGAAGACCAATTAGAAGGTTCACAAGGTTGTTCTGCATATGCCCAATGACTTTTTAATGAGGCTTTTTCAAGCGCAGTCCAAATAAGGCCCTCTTGTTTAGCTGCCGTCTGCCTGGTTAACAGAATATTGCTCTCTCATCGGGGAAATGACAACAAATTACCAGTTTTCAGGCATCACCTATCCGCCATAACTCATTAGAACCCCCCCGCCCCCCACCCCCCCACACACACACACACACACACCCCTTCCTCCTAGAAATAGATGCTATATTCAGCACGCTCACTCTATTTCAGCTATAAGCTCTATATACAGCATGTCATCCATACCCAGAGGCTACTACACGTTGCTAGTAAAGAGGACGTTACCACTGTGGGTGAGTGTTTGCTTTGTATTGCTTCATGCTTGACTGCAAATCCCCTCCCAGGACTGGAGCTACCTGATACCGCAGCATGCCTTCTCCCTGCTGTATTGCAAGCTCCACGACTCATCCCTGGCACTCACCCTTGTTAGCGGTGTCTTCTGCCGGGTCTGTTGCACCAGCGTGACAGCGGGAGGGAGGGGACGGGACCGTGCTGCACCTGGAATGGTTCTGAAGAGATGGGTCGTGCTACAGTGAGTACGGAAATAAGTATCAACGCCTCACTCAAGGGTGATGGGATGTCACGTTTTAACACAGTACACTTCTTCACCCACCAACCCACCAACCCCCCAAAACACACACACACACACACACACACACACACACACTTTCCACTGCTGCTTATAATCTTTCAGAATCTGAAAAGTCATCTCTGTACCTACTGAAGCAACATGGGTTTATCCAGCATGGCTCCCGCTGTCGTCTAACTCCTGCTCCTCGGAATGAAGACTTTAATCTGAAAAGCTCGGAGTGTGTTCATATTTTTTCTTCCTCCCAAAAGTCCCCTATTCATCTAATACATGATGTGCTCTGCGGAAGAGGATTCATTTTTAGCGGTGATGTTTGGAAGTGCTGCAATGGGAATTTTGGACACTTTGTTATTGGTTCTTTAATGAAACAAATCTGTACTTGGTGTCATTAATCTCCCATTTGGGGAGCATCGCTCTGTAATGTTAGCTGCCCGTTTCATGTTTACGGTGCAATCAGATAGCAGCTATTTCCCTTCAAATGCACTGAGTGAGGGAAGGAGAAGGAAATGACATTGTCATTGTGGCTAACAAAATGAGGCTTTCAGTGGGGCTCAATATATTCTTTCCAAGAAAGCAACCAGGAAAAAACATGGACATCCCTTTTCTTTGTGAGGACAGAAATCACATCGTGGTGATCAATTTCTTTGATGCAGGGAACATCAAAGTGAAAATAGTTTTTAACAGCAACTGTGTAACTCTAAAGTGTCCACTGAAAAACCTGAGGTTTTTAAGCACACCGTTGAAATCACAATGTTGCTAGATTTGTGCATTAGTAAAATGTCTACACTCATTGCAGCAAAATACACCAAACTATTCCAGCTCTCATTTGTGTCTTACTTATTCCAGGTTCACTTAGATTTCAGTGAGCTAAACCTGAAGTACATGAGGAATCCTAACATCTGACCTCTACAAACAAGAGTCTCAAATCAGCACACACACGGAAGGACAGTGAGAGGACCATGTGAGGAGCAATTCACTGAATTTGATGAAAAGTGTATTGGATTAGTATCGTGGACTGCACCTTTCACAAAGCTAAATCACATTTAAGAGTGACATGCAAAAGTGACATGCGAAGGACACATCCAGCACAACATTATACATGCTAAAATAAATGAATGAATTACCACCGGCTCTAGTTTGACATCAAACAGACTGGACAGTCTGTGTAGCTGAGAGAAATTACTTTTGAGTGTAGGCTGCTGGTGTTTGGGTGATTGCCAATAAAAAAGCTTCCCCTGGAAAGTGAACAGTATTGGCCTAGTGGGGGTGTGCAGGGGGGGGGGGGGGGGGGGGGGGGGTGAGGCATGTCCCCCTATAAAAGAGGCAACTTGCTAATGACTTTTTCAGGAACTAATTTTCTGCATTGAGGCACAGCCCATAAAATGAGGTTATTTCTTCCATCCAGGGATAAATAGAGATTTAACTGTCTTTTCTCTTTACTGTCGACAACATCAGGCTTTATGTGTTATACACAGGACAATTTCAGACGACTGCTTCTCCATCTGATTTATTTTGTTTTGCCCCCTTCAGGGCCAAAAATATTTTAACTACGGTGAAGTGTACCTCTGAACCCTGGCACGAGGCGGCTCCCATAACACATGAAATTAATTGTGGTGATAAAATGCGAGAACCTTTAGATTTGCTTGTGTGAAGAGCTACTATCCCGATGAGAATCTTTCTCATTAAAGCTGTTGAACATTCTCTAACAGCGTGTGCTCACTATTGCCTCACTTTTAAAACTGCCAAGAAAAGGGACTGCGTTGTCTGTTCCAGGGACATTTCTTTAAGTGCCTCGCACTCGACAAGACAGGCCTCATTACATGCGTGTGCCCAGACACCACTTCTAATGGTCACCAAACTCAATCACCATTGACGCAGCACGTATCCTAACATGGTGGATTTTACATGAGTTAGTGATGAATGTGCTCGCTGAAACAAATGTGATAATCAGCATGCATTCACACGCCCTTGTTATCTTGTTTGGTGGAAGATGATGGAAAATAAATAGCAATATAAACAAGCCATACAGATGTTTTGAACTGGACCTCATTTTTTTTTTCATGTCAAACAGCAAATTGTGTTGCCAGGCCTGCTTTTTCAAATTAATCTCACTTTTAATGCTCCTCAAAGGGGCTTCTTTTAAGAGATTTTTCACAGCTGAATTTTAGCAATCCAGCAGCATGAGGATGACACAACTTTAGTTTGCTTCATCTTTTCATCTTTCAAGTGATGGTATGCGACAATTTGCCACTTTCTGAAAGCATGTATTAGAAGCAACTAGAACTGTTATCATCTTAAAATGGTACCAGTTGATCCATTTTCATGGTATATGGTTATGTGAAGGAGAGATAAACACACCCATCGTTCCAAGTACCTGCTTGGGCTATGCACTATGCGCTATGCACTATAACCACCCTGTGAAAATATAGTGTTTGCAGCACAACACACTGTATCGCTACATGAGTTAGCACGCTAGCAGGTGTGCTGTTGTTGGTGTTTGTATGGCTTTTGCATGTCTTTTCAGTATTAAACTGCTAGTTTTTCGACCAAACCTCTGCTTTAAAACCACCTGCCATTAATTACTCAATGTTCATACATTGTCAGATGCTGCATTATGCACACAGAGGGGTACTTAAAGGGGTATTATATTCATGACATGATTTTCAGGCCTGAATTTGAAGTGATTACTGAAGAACACAAGCTTCTCTCTCTGCAGCTGCAGCTTATGCCTCCAGATTCAGATCTTCATCGTGGCAGCATATATTTTGTCACGGTCTATTCATTTACATAATATCAGTTGTTATATCTTGATGATATGCCAGCAGAGTCAGGTCCTGTGTTGCTCCTGTCATATTTGAAACCGTGGGGATCACGACATACATTTATCACAATGCAGACTGCCTCTACAGGGAGGCGCAAACGTTTATGGATTTAATAATTTATTTATTTTTAATTATAATAATTCATAATTTTCTGTAATATAATAATTAAGAATTTTTAGTGTACCTCATTCCTACCTGATTACATCAGCTATTGAAGGTTGATGCAGACCTATAACTAAGCCAATACATGGTCCATTGGGGTCCGTTCTGGATGCTGACTCAATTGAAAGTTTAATTGGTACAAACAAACTTGCGACCTCGCTAACTGCACCTCATAAGTAGCACAGGGGAAAATGTTGCACCCTCTGCAATAGAAATATCTGGAGTTATTGACTTAGTGGTTTCTGGTAAAGGTGACATTTGGTGGAAAGACATTCAGGGAACCCTATTCAGAACCAGTGTCAAAATCTTAGTTACAATGTAGGCCTATATGTTATCTCGATATGCTGGGTTTTGTGGTAGTAATGGTGGAGGGTGTCTGACACAGGTGTAAATGTGGGTGTTGTGGAACACCACCGTTGAGCTTCATAGAGGTGCCCATTTGATTATTTGGAAATTCTCACTCTGGCACTCCCTAATGTCGCAAGTTAGAATAGACCAAAGCCATTTGTAACTTGGAAATGGATTTTATAATGGATTTTAGAAATGGCATATGTATAATGGCACTGTTACAGGCCTCTTCCTTGGGCGTGGCAGCAAAACGGTTAAATGGACTAGGCAGGGCCTTTGTGCACAGACCCCAAATTATAAGCACACAGGTTTCAACGTCACATCCTGTGCAATATTACATGTTAAATGCCCCCATCTCATGTCATACATAGGGCAATTTGGACTTCCTAAGGTGATAATATTGACAACTGCAAAACATATTACTGGTTTATTGCGCACATCAATATGATTCACAGACCGATGCTCTGGGGAACTGTAAGGGCTTGAGCTAGCGGGAGTAGGATCTGTGGCTGTGTGATGCCGTATAAGGCTCTGGACCATGGTAAGGGATGATCTGGGGCCCAGTCACAGAGGGAGTGAGCAAAGCCTGCTTGAATAAAGCAAGAAAAAATATACCATCCCGGGTGGCATCTGCTTGAGCAGCAAGAGCCTCGAGACCCTGCAAGGCACAAAGCAATTCAAAAAACCAACAACTGGGATGGAGAATCTAAAGAGCTGTCCTCAAAGGTAAGTATTGCAACTGAAGCCCAAATGACTTGGTGCTGATTTCATCGAGTCAATTTAAGAAATTTGGGTGAGGAACCCAAGAGTCCTAGAAAAGTGTAGTGGTTTTTAAAGGACTATCACCGTGAGGATAGAAGATTGATAGTCGTGCTATGAGTGCGTCCATAAGAGAGAAGAGAAGCTCTGGTTATCTATCCTCTCAGCAATGTACTCTAAAAACCACATAACAAGTTGGAAAAAACACACATAGACACTGGATGGCAGAAATCTCTTCTCCAGTAGCCTTAGAATAAGAGCCTTGACATTCTTCCTCTGACTGGATACTGTGCCAAAGCAGGAACAGAAGCTTTGATCATGACTTGGTTCACCAGAGACTTGAGTATGACCTGTCATTCAATGAATTCAATATATTGCATTGCATTAAAATAATACATAATGTTCTACCTGTTCTAACCCTACTCTGAACAATGTTTTATCTATGACTGAATCCCCTCTCCCACAAGCATAACTTAGGCACATCACCCAATAGACTGAGAGCTCAAGATCACTATCCTCAGTACTAGTATGGCTTTTGGGGATTGCAGGCAAGTTTTACCGCATTGATCGGCCTTCACTGCCTGACCTCCACTGTAGTTAGGCTGGCTACAGTCGACTGGGGAGTGAACACACACAGAGTTCATAATGTAATTGTGACAGGAAGAAAAAAAAAACACATTTCCTATTAGCTGTAATGACTTGGTAGCTATTGATAAAAAGGTTTGATAAGGGCTTACTTCCTGCATATGGCTGCGTAGTGCTATGCCTGCAAGAAAAATCTCTGCCGATTTAAAACCATGCACCATATCAAATTGTGTCCAAATGGCTCTGTAATAAGAGGTATTTATAAATCACAGGGCCCTTGTTTGGATCTCCTAAACACATCAGGGAAAGAGAGCAGAGACCCAAGGGTTACTAGTCTTTATGAGCTGCTTGAGGCCAAATGAACCCATGCTGACACAAGAGAATGTCACTAATCTACCATCATGAAAATACATTTTAAAAAGTCCGTCCAAACAGAGACCTGACAGAATAGAATAACCACCCACTTCGTTAAATACAGCCCCATGTAAGTAATCATGGATGACTCAATGCCTCCTGATAGTGTAAGTCAACTTCAAAGACCTTTCTAGTGGTATTTATCCTTGGATTCTGTAATGAGCTGAATTAAACGCACAAGATATTTGACACAGCAAATTTCACATTGACACCAATTGTACAGACTTGTGAGGCAGTGACCAGGGCTGAAATGAAATTATAACCACTAGACATTTCTAAACCAGTTGTTTTGACAACATTTAATTCTTGGGTAAACCTGAGCATGTTTGCTTAATGAAATGAATATAAAAACCGTAAAAATGATACAAGCTGATACAATTCTACTGACTCAATACACAAATACACAAATGACAAGCAGGCTCTTAATTTAATACCACATTGTGGAAGGCTCAGTTAAACAATCCTGTCTGTCCTCTGAGCTACGGCTCTCTCTCTCTTTCTCTCTCTCTCTCTCTCTCTCACTTCCTCCTCACTAATCCCATCAGGATTTCAATTTACTTCCTCACTAATTATCGCCTTTTCCCATTGACCATTTTAAAAGGAGTAGATTTTCTTAAATCTCACTTACTATAATTAAGGCTTTGGTAAAGATAATGATTATATATATATAATTATTTGTATTTTGTTTTCAATGACTAATTAAGATAATTCTGTATATTTACTTGATTTTATATGTATATCGTGCATATTTACTTGATTTCATTGTGTGCATATAGGCCTATACATTGCTGTACTGAGCTGAACATTTATCACATCAGAGATACCACTTTCCCATTGCAGAGCGGGTTCTCTAACATCTACCTGTGCTGTTTCATTATCCCTGACCTTAAGTAGGGTGAGATGGCAACTCACTTGTGTATTGCCACCTAGTGGAGTAGTGGCTTTGGCATGACTACTTTAATTTTACCCAAGATTATTTATACATTTATTTATCTTTTTCCACACATGGTGGTCTCACTTTGGGCTATATTCTATTAATTAAGATTGTGACGCCAAGTTATTATTAAAATTTTTGATGTTCACTTAATTTGTTTGTACATGGCAGGCAGTCTAGATCACTGGTATAATTAATCACAACCACCATGGTGAGGACAACAACCGCATTTGTGAGTCTGACAGAAACAACAGGAATGCTAATATGTCTGTGCATTGCATCGGTAAGAGAACGTACAGAGCATTCTGTGGTTTGTTCTCTCACCCTTCCAGGTGGACATTGAGCCTTACGCTGGTTTGACTGGCTGTGCCATATGCAAATGTATGTGGTCCCTGCACACTGAATATGCACAGCAGTGTTGACAAGGGATTGTCAAAACATTTCACAGTCAAGGCAACCAAGGGCTGTGGCTGTAGATGAACCTTGCCACCAGGAGTTACAGTTGTCAGTAAAATGTGGAAAAAGGGGAACAGAGATGCAAATTTCACCAGTGTGTTCAATAAATACTATTCTGATTCTGATTCTGATTCTGATGTCACCAGTGTGTTAAAAAAAACTCTGCTCCATATCACTGAAAATCTAGAATATGTTTTAAGAATAAAAACAGTAGCCAAATCTTAAAAATACAGACAATGGTCTTTACTACTAGCCTATAAGTTTTCAGTGTACTGAATCTTGCTCTCTTTTGAGTATGGGCTAACGTGTCTTGCCATGTGTCAAATTCATTTGACGAGCAAATTAGATGTTCCACATATAGGCTACCACATATACCTTGTTTACCTACAATCGCCAAACATACACTGCGATTTTACCAGAGCTGATTTCAGTTGACGACGACATTATCAACAGCGACTCATTTCAGATAGACTCTTAAGGGTGATGCGCTTCATCCAATCCCCTGAGTTCAGAACGTGGGAGGTGCCCACCTCATGCCACTGCGAGCTCAGGGGCTATGTCGATATGATGAATGCACCACCGGCACCGGATAGTACAATGTTTCCTGCTTAGTATTGCCTTGGATTGGTTTACAGCGCGGTAGTTGTTTAGTGCTGAGTCCCAGCTGAGAGGTTCGGTCCATTATATCTCTACCGCTTGGACAACCCAGAAGGGTCTCTTCCGCTTGAATGATCGGTTCAGTGAGAGCTTCGCAAAGACACTGCTCCTGTACAAGCACTGGTCTAAGGAGGAGAGTCCAACTGATGTATTATAGTAAGTGCGTCTTTACTTTACAGTCGTGGGGCGCTCCATGTTTCGAATCTGTCCTCACTTTGGCTGCTTATAACCTACGTATTTTACTTCGAGAGAGACATATGGATGGTGTTAGTAAATCACTGCACGATTTAAATGTTTTGGCTTGCCAGAGACATTATCTCTCACTTTCTCCGGAAAGGGTAGCCTATTTATAGCGCTTTAAAATGTCCCGAAACCCCGCAATTCCTATAACGAACAACCTGCCATTTGGGTACAAAACGATTTAGAGTAAAATCCCACCATGTGGTGCTATTATTATTATGATTATTATTATTGTTATTATTATTATGCCCGTTGTTGCTGGCTATTATCGAGTTGCGTGATATCAGGGATCTTAAGTAGCCCGGCTATTATACGTTGAACACAGGGAAAAGTGGAAGGCTACTCATGCATCACCAAACTGCCTACCATGAAGCTGTCTCTGTGTTGAAGTAGTCTGTATAGCATTTGATCGAAAATCTACCATAACCATTTGTTGGTAAAAGAATAACTTAAATTCAAGTTGTCTTGGATTTTGTAACAGTCACCAAGAACGATACATTGCGGTGCATTTGGCATGGTAAAGTGAGGGCTGATTTACTTAGAGGGTGAGTGAAATTGATCTATGGTGTTATTTGCCCTCGTCTGTGAGACTGTTTGAGAAGTGTCTCGGTTAAAGTGGGGGACTATATGGCGACTCAGATCAGTGCAGATGTTCGCTAATCTTCGGCTCTCACGCGTCCTATGGCATAATCCGCGTGGATTTCATGATTATAGTTGACCACTGGCTGTGAGGACATTCAGGACGTAAATGAGTGCTAGTGCTGTGGAAACAGCAGCAACTCAGCCACAATATTTAGACCTATAATAATAGGAATGACTGGTTTATGTCTTGAAAATGTTTGGTGAAATGTTCTGCTTCTTTGCTTTTCGCTTTATGTCCTCCAAAATTGGAATTCGCGATATTGGACCTAAAACCCAATTTCACCAGTGGGATGGGTTTGGCTAATGCCTACATCTGTCCCTGTGCCACAGCCAGTTCAGTAGTCTGTGCAACTCTCTTTATCATGTCGGAATGGTGGCCAAGCATTCACTTGAAATCACTGTTGTGAGAGGTTTCATCAAAACCCAAATCTGATGTTTATTACATTTTAGTTTGGCCTCTGAAATGCTTGGTTTAGACACCTCAAATGGTCTACGACTGCAAAAAGATCTCTGATATGATAGGATGGGCATTTGTATAGGTTCTGACTGGATAGACCTGCTGTATCTTGTATCCAAGAATAAGTTCTTGTGTAATTTTGCCAACAGAGAACTGTGAAATGGTTCTAGAAAACACAAGCACCACAGAGAGATGACATACGTGTGATTGCATAAATTATTGTTATGACTCCATAATTCATTGTTAGATTAGGCTTTACACATGTAACTATTAAACACCTGTGTGACTTAAAGTCTCTATGATAAGTGTGTGGTGAACCTTACGCCGTGACCTCCGGGTACATTTGGTAGGCAGGGATGGCAGTTGTCATGCAAATACTGCAAACCAAGGAACAGGAGGGGAAAAAAATTCATGTCTGATGGTAAGCGTGCTGCAACCTACCAGTCTGTCAGAAGTGATGTAGTGCAAAAGTGACATTAAAAAGGTTCTGGGCTAGTTACATTTAGAGACATGTCATAAAAATTTCATTGGATGGGTTCTGCTGGTAGACGTTCTGAGAAAATGTAGCATCACGGGCATTTCTGTTTCACTTTCACCATTTTTTTTTCTCGTCCTCCTCATGCTCTGTCGAAGAAAACATGCAAAAAAAATATATGTGGAGAGGGAGAAATCTCCTAATCATTTTGCACCCATTTGCATCTGGTATAGGCTGTGTGACAGCTGAAGGGAAATAAATGAAGTGGTTTTTTTTAAGGTGTGCTGTTGCACCACAGCAGGCTTTATAACACAGACAGAAAAACTCCATAGTTTCTTTCAGCACAGAAACAGTCACTGCATGGTGACAGAAAAATCCGCTAGCAGCAGCTTTTATTTCCTGGAGCAGCAGCAGTTGTGGCAAGGATGGCGGGGATGATTTATCAGTGACTTTTTACCAGTGACTTTTTAAACTTTTTTTAGCATTATTATTATTGTAAAACAAAAGAGCGTTTTTCTCCCTGGATTTCTTACGGCTGTGTGTGTGTGTTTGTATGTGTGTGTGTGTGTGTGTGTGTGTGTGTGTGTGTGTGTGTGAGTGTGTGTGTGTGTGTGTGTGTGTGTGACAGAAGTTCAGATGCGACAAATGAAACTTTTTATGAAGTTAAGTATCAGTTAAAATATTCCTCACTCTCAAAAAAGCTTGAGTCCAAGTTGCTTTATTATTTTCCTTTTCAAAATTGTTATTAGTAGTAATATCTCATGGCACTAGAACTAGTACTCCAAGTACATACTGTCATGTCTCTAGAACCTAAAATGCTAAAAGAAAAACCCCGGGTACACACTTACTAAAGGACTCACAGGTACACACTTACTAAAACAGCATGAAGTTTTACTCCACTCAAAAACATGAAATGGTTGACAGCAGCACCCACAACCCATGTCTTTTTTTGTGATGGAGAAAGCCCTCTTAAGCTGCATAAAGGCATTGTGGTAGCTCACCATAGTTGAGCGCCATTGAGCGCAAATGCCAGAGGGATCAAGTGTTGATAAAGTACCTTGCCAGAAGAAGCCTGCCTTTAAAACGTATCTCGTGTTTCCCATAGACAGCATGTAGTTTGCCACATTTAGATTTGTTGAATTTGTCATTTTTATTTTGAACTTATGTTCAAGAAGAAGCCATGTAAGTAGCATGTAACTTAAGCACAATTGCCTTACATAAAAGTCAACCAAAAGCAGCTGGTGGGGGTAGGGATTTAAAAAATGATAGAAGAACAGCTCCTACTCAACCCCTTCCAGTGATTGCAGGAAAACCATGCACCACATCTGTCATGTACTCTGTGTGTGAGAGAGAAGTGGTCTTAAGTATAAATAGCCCTGAAATGATGTTAACAGGCAACCACCCTAAAATCTCAGGTAGAGGTCCTTCCGCTGAGATTTTGTGTGTCTCTGTGAATTAAACGAACACGCAGTATGAAGCGGCCACACAAGGAGTGCTCTAACCAACGGTTTAATCGGCATCATCTGGCTGGGATGTGCTGTCTGTTAAGTGCTACTAACACTCTAAAATATGACCTCATGACTTAAAGCTGCATATTTTCAAACTTTATCAGCAACCCATCTGATTGGTGTCATCTTGATATTACTAATGATACTGTGTCATTTCTGATTATCTGTGTTGTTTTTGTCATACTTCATACAATTATGTAATTTTAAAGATATAATGAACAGTCTGGGACGTTTGTATTTTATTTATGTTGGAAATGTTTTTATACATTCAATTATGATGGTTGAGGTTGATTTTCTATGGGCATTTCCAAAATGTTGTTTAGTTACATGTGGGCAGCGACTGAGCAGTTAGGCAGGCAGACACAAGCAGGCAATACACATTTAACAATTAACCCTTGTGCAATCTTATTTTTGGTGCCTTTTCAACTCCCACGTTTTAACTGTTTTTCACGATATTGATTCCATTGACACAATAACTGGGCCATCCTAATGCTTTGTAGTGTGCTTATACTCAGCTTATTGATATGTCCACTGGTTTTGTTTTAATTGCCGTTCTTAATTTCATTGATCATTTTCATTGATCATTTTCCAATTTGAAATGAAGATGGGGGGGGGGGGGGTGCTGCAAGTCATGTGTGTTGGTGGTGTAGTGGTTAGTATTGCTGCGTTCTAAGCAGTTGATCTTAGTTTGATTCCTGGGCACGACACCCTAGTAAGTAAGGTTCGTAAATTCTCAACCTATAATAGCATGTTGAGAATTAGCATTTTGTCTGATTCAATGGTCAATGGTAAGTCTCTACTGGAATGCTCAGGATGTGCATTTCGAAAGCAGCAAGTTTCTGTTGTTGTGAACATTCAGCCAACTGCATGCTTAAAAAACAGTGTTTGACTAGACACCAACAACCATTCGTATAACACCAGTAATCGGATGGTACGTATAATTAGTTTGTTACAGATCAGGGTGCTGTGAATATTTTCACATGGTGTTTTGTAAGAAGAGAATGAACTTTCATGTTTGACCTAATGTTACTGCAGAGTTGGATTGGTCTGTCTTTATCATCTTGTCGCAAGTTGTGTAGTTTGACACGTTTCTGAAAGGCTGCAAGTTCCTGTCATTGGAAACATTCAACCAACTGCATGGTTAAAAAAACAACATTTAACACCATGTTTTGTAGGGATTTGTGATTTGTTGTAAGCTTGCAATCAAACACAAGCTGGCTTTTGTCTCATGAACCAACACAAAAATAAATCCGCTGAAAACCTTGCCAATAACTCCATGAATTTCTGTGCTATGAAATTTATAACATCTAACTGCAGAAACATTTAACTGCTTCCTTTCAAATGTAAGAATGTGCTCTGTGCTCTGAAAATTGTTATGGATTACAAAGACATGGAAAAAGCATGCAATGACTGATGATCTTAGAATATAATATGGTTAGGATATACATTATCCTATTTCAAAAGGTGTGATAATATTATGAAAGAAACATTAAGAAACCAATGGCTGGTGGTTTTGTTATGTGTGTCTCTGCCAACTCTGTCTAACTGGCGCAGTTTCCCTGTAATGATACTCCATTCATTGCTCATCTGTCTTCAAACCACATGTGCACAGATACTGTGTTTAATAGAATATACAAGAATACAGCAACAGATTGCTCTCATACCTACATAAAATGTGTTGATTAACAAAAATCTGTATTTTGGAGAAACAGAGAATGTACAATTATGTATCTGTGCACCCCTGTTCAACTGGCACACTGTTTTACCAGTAATACTATTGTCATACTGTCATTTTCATGTATCAACAGAATACACACATGCACACACATCTACAAGAATACACCAACAGATAGCCCTGAAGCCTTCATAAAATGCATGTATTATTTAATTAATATCAGTTGGTCTTAAGACTCAAAGGATACAAATGGTTATGGGGATGCTTTTGTCCAAAGTGACCTACAAAATATTCACAACATCCAAAGCGTTATACTTACAACACTACTGTGTATCAGATCATAGTCAAATTAACAATAACAATAACTATGATAATATAAAAAAATTGTACCATGGCTGTCACTTGATCGGAAAGCACTAGGTAGGTCATTCCACCACTGAGGGCCCACTTATGAAAACAGGGTTTCCACGGTCACGGAAATCCTAGAAAAGTCATGCAATTAAGTACATTTACTGAAATTTGATTTTGTTTTACAGTGTTTCCCCTATGCTTTCAACAGCAGACACACTGCTGCTACTGAAATTTCACATGATTTGTTATTCGTATTCTTATCTTATCCTAGGTCTAATCTATGGGGCAGATGACCAACACCAGTCAGAAGTTCAGTCATTGAGTAGGCCTACTGGATAAGACGTGGTGCAGTGGGGTTTTTTAAAGACGGAGATATTAATATTGAGTCTAAACGGTTCTCTGTGGGTTTCAATATCCAAATCTGACAAAACTCAATGCTCAATGCTTGTACAGGGTTATCCACATCCACTATACCCCGATATAGACAAAATGAACATTTTCTCAATTATATTAGCATACTACTTTAAAGGCTAGCCTAAAAAGTTAAATCCAGACCTAGCGTTAGCATCTGATCTGATCTGTCATCCATCAGTGTGTTGAGAATGAAATGTTGCCAAGTTTATTTACCACATGTTGCAGTCCTGAAATAAACATTTGAACAGCTCAGTTTGGGTTGATGAAAAAAATGATGGACTTGCCTGAATCACGTTCATGTCACATCTCAACATGGCAGTACACCATTAATCAGTATAGGCCTACGTCATCGTACTCTACTTTTCTTTTTGCGTGAATATAAAATAAAAACTCACAGTGCATAGTAACCTACTCAAAAGTACACAAATAAATAAAACTAATAATGATTTTAAATAACACTTGTCTGTACATATTAGTCTATTTAGAATACAAATTCTAGGTTAACATAATCATATTATATAAACATAATATGCATTGATGAAAATATTACTTCTAATAAAGTAAAATATATTCTAGTAAAGAAAAGTGGAGTCGTGTCCGCTCACACAACTGCACTGCTGCTGAAAACAAATCATAGGGGAAACACTGATGTATGTAGGTCTAATGAAATTAATTATATTATTGTACTTTTCTGTGGATAATATTTCGTTGTGCAAATGCCTGCAGCGTGATTCAGTTTCCACTTTGGGTTGACCTAGCCTATTAGAAAAGGAATGGTGAAGGTTGTTGTTTCATTTTGTGTACATGTAGGTTGTAAAAGGTCATGGGAATTGTATTAAGTGTCCTTGAAAAGTCATGGAAAGGTTTTGTTGTCAATGAAAATGGCTGGGAACCTTGAGAAAAGAGTCTTGATTGCCATCTCTTGCTGTGGACAGAAGGAAAAGAGGAAACCGACGTTCTTCAGAGGAACAAATTAGTCAAGTTCCTCCTAGATGTCGATAAGGTGCATTGCACACACTGAATGGAGACTATCAACTCATTTTGAAAATTGACTGATTAATAATTGAATAGCAGAGTGTGTGTTGTCTGCCTGTGCCAGAAAGACAGTGGGTCACTGGTGTTGGATAATCGCTGTCCTGCGCCTTGGTGTATGATGCATATTGCTCATCCAACAGGTGAAAGGAGAGTCAAACCATTTTGTTGTATGGCAACATGTTAGCATCCTCATAATTGCATAGATTTCATTATGCAATCTCATCTCACTATCCAAATAGTAGCCTAACACAAAGTGAAACATTAAATGACATAATTTTGCCAGGAATAGCAGGCATCTCATCTCATCTGGGTCATATGTATGTGGACAGTTCCCCTATAGTAGCGGCTCTTTAGGAAAAGGTATCATAGTCAAATATTCATTCAAAGGCTAAAACATTTTTTTATTATGATGATGTGATTAAAGAATGTTAAATAAGAACTACCTCCGCACTATTTTTGTGACATTTTTGTAGTTCATTAGCTCGGCTGTTGTGTCAATGGTGGGGTTCTTAGAAATGTGGAAAAGCTTTTTTTATTAATTTGCTATCATAATGTTTCTCAGCTATTTATAGAGTACAGTATTAGGATCATCAAGAACATTGTTTTTGATATTCTCTTAAAATGTTGCATAATACATAATACATTACATCAGCGCCTACAATTCCATCCATATAGTTCAAGTTATGAAGAGAATATTATTATTCTAAATTACTATGCTACGCCGTGCACCCATAATCACATACTTCTATCATGGGGCTAATTTTTTAATGAAGCTGTGAAAAAATCAAATAAGACACATTATTAGCCTGTGAAGGCTTACAGATCTTAGGAACTATTAACTCCAGTGGAAACAAGCTAGCAAGCAAGAGCAGCTTTTCAGGCAGACTCAAAAAAGGGTCAGCTTTACATTTTATTCGTCTCTCAGATTTGCAGTCCATTAAATCACACAATGAGACCCCAATTCCTGTATCCTTTCTTCGTCGTACCACAAGGGAGGATTATCTTGTTTTACAATTGTTTGTGAATGGAAAATGGTGTTGTCTGACAAAGTGTAGCACCATGAACATAACCACAGTTCAATAGAAGCATTTTATAATTGATAAATAATGCCCTAATGCCATATGACCAAATTTGTCTTTCCATATTAACCTCATTAAGGAAAAGAGAATTCCTGGGAAATTCTTCACTTCTTTTTCTGTCTTTGGTTGAGATTAACAAGAACATTGAATTTATATGGAATGGCAAGGGTATAGGGTAGATATTGAAGTATTGAAGTATATTGAGTTTCTCAGTTCCACATGTGCACTGTAGAAATGTCCTGTTGCGTTTTGAAAGATTAATAAATGTCTCATTCTCAAAGCTTGCATGCAAATAGGAAAATAATCTTGTCTCGGTGTCTCTTTAAGAGATGAAAGAATCACTGCTTCCTCCGTTGTGCAAACAACAGTTCTTCGCATTGTCTTTGCATGATTGACATTCCTCATTCCGACTTAATTAGCAATTGCTTTTGTAAGCTCCCTGAAGTGAAGCTTCCTTGATATGTTATTGTCATGCCAGTATCATTTATGATCATGATTTAATTAGTGGTTATATCAATTAAATATTTCTTCCCTGATTAACATGCAAACAGCATGACAGTTGGACAATGACTGAACTGGCTACATTGTTTATACCGGTAGTTAGATTTGAACAGTCAGCAAAAAAAATCTCTAGATTAAGTTGTATAGTGTACCCAAATTTAAGTGGATTTATTTATGTATTCATGTAGTTAGTTAGTTAGCGGTAATTCATTCCGTAGATTACATTAATTCATTCAGTTGAGTAATTTATTTAAAATGACTTTGGGCTCAAGTATATGTATAAATACAGATATAGAGTGTACTCCCCAGGAACTGAACCAATGTCCTCAACGCCATTAGCAACCAGCTCTACCTTTTGAGATGCACAAACACTTGTGAGGTGCACGACGTATACATAATATATATAAATATACATAACAAGGTCTGTGAAATTTGAATTCCATGGTCCTTGGGTAGGCTTATGCATTATGCTCAAATCCTTATACCTGTCCGGTGATGTCTATTTTAGGGTAAAGATTTGAGTCATAGCTAGTTCAGAGAATGAAGATAGAGGGCGTCTAATTCACAATCTAAAGTTCAGGATTTTGTGAGTACATCTTATGAGTGATAAACCTGCAGTAAAAACATCTAAAGAACTCTGTGAGTAGCAGGGATGCTAATCAGAGCAGCCGGCAAGGTGATTGGTAATCCATAAATCATTGGTGGAGAATATTTTTCAAACATAAAATGATACCTCAAATGATGGACTTCATAATTACGCGTTTGATATGAAAAAAAGGTTCTTTGCTGCATTTAAAATAAACTGAATAGTTAAAAATGCATTAGCGCTGCTGAACATTGAGCTGGCACAGTCATTGATATATATGGCAGATGTTATTTACTTGGTATTACTGAGAAACTCAAGGTCAGTGGGCAATATTTTGCTATGGTAAACAAACTAGTCCTCTACTCAGACGCACCTCCATTGCGCTAGTCACTGACACAGAGTGGGGTCAATTTAAAGGCCTATTGTATGACATAAGTGTGCCTTTATCATACGGTATATTTAATAACAGGACTAACTGTGTGTCCGATTTTAATCACATCATGAGGCGTATGTTTCGCTCAGGAAGGCAGCAATTTAATGAAGCGGTTCGCATTTCCACTCAGACATTTACGGCTTAAAAAATAAATAAAAAAAAATTGATTCTGAACCTCGTTTTGACCTTCCACTGATGTTGAGTCTGTAGCCTGACCTCAGCGAAAGTGTTGCTGAATTCCGTGACCTCATTACATGAGGCTGAATTACCTTGCACTGTTCAAGTTGTGTAGCCGGTGTTGGATTTCATCACAAGAAATAAATTCAGTGCCCATGAAATCCCTGCACAAAGCATGGTTTAAAAGGGTGATGGTGTTAGAAGAAAGGATTTAGTGGTATCAGTGTCTGTGGATGATTGTAGAGCCACATTGTATATAGAGTAGCTCAAATATCTAATTCAGACAAGAAGATTTTTGTGAAGCTCACAAAAAGGGGCCAATGAAACTCCAGGTATTGGGCTGTTTATTGTTCATGTTTAGGTTTTGTCTTTGCACATTTAACTTTACTTTTTCAATTTAACCTTTCCCCCAGTTGGCCTGTATTGAAAACAGAATTATCGAAACTTGAAAGTGCGTTTTAAAAGAATGTTGGCTTAAACGTACAACTTGACAACGATACGTCATATTTATCGCCCACGTGTTGTCAAGGAACAGTTTCTGTCTCTCTTCAATGCATTCATTTCCACAGACTCTGTGTCTGAAATTCACAAGCTTTGGCTTGTTGACAAAGACATGGCACAGTATTTCTGAAGTCTTTTGCACATTTGTTGCTCTACTGGAGAGTTGATTATATGTGTTGTGGTTATATAAAATTCCTGTGTAAAGTGACATGCTGTCTGTAAACTGTGTGTAATGGACTTAAAAAAAACACAAGGTGTTTCACCCGTGAAGGTTACATTAAATGCAGAATGCTTTGTAGCAGAAATAGAAAGGACTTTTGGGTGCTGGGCTTTTCTATGTCATAAGCACAGTGCTCATTCTAGGTCATTACATTTGAGTTGCCACTGTCCCTGCGGTCAGTTCAAACATTGACAAAAGGGAGGTTTTTTTCGTAATTGTGATGAAGTCTTTGCTTTGAACAGCAGCATTAGATGGATTAAGCAGGTTGCTTCTATTCTGTCTAGCCGCTGATTCTTTACATCAGTGGCACATGATCTCATTACTCTGCTCTGGTTTGAGTTTTGAACGTATTCTTTTATACCAGGCAAGACAGGACTATAAGGATTTCAACATTTCATTTTTGTGTTTTACTTTTAGACATTTTATTCACAAATTAAACATATAGGGCTGTATGATGTCCACAATACAGAATTGCAGAATTCAGTAAGCAAGATGGAAATTCAATAGCGTTATCGGCAACATTTTTGACACAGGCACTTCAAAGATGTTGTCAGAGACAGCTAGCCAAAGTTAATAAAACAATAACTTTGTGAATGTCATTTTGTCAACCTCTCACGTTCGGTGGTTTTAAAATAAATGGAGAGTTTGCCACTTTGATGGTATCCCTATGCATTGTGAACCGAACAGGAAATGCGGTCACTCACAGACTCACACAGGAGACCAAAACTGGCCAATGGGACAGCATCTGAATATTCTTAGAATAACCCTAACTTACAATGTACATGTGGCCTATCATAACACAAGTGGCTTACTGACTCAGTACAAGGAAACTGGAATATAATAACCACAAGAGTATACATGTAAGCTATCATAACACAAGTGGCTTACTGACAGTACACGTCTTGTAACCAGAAACTGGAAGGTCATCTCCCTCTAAATACATTTGCAAGTTTTTTCATTCTATAAAATTGAATTGAAAAATGTAATTGTAGTTTTTGGGGTTATACTAGTATTGCTACCCTCCACTCCAAACCCTATTACAACAAAGGTCTGTCACCTAGATGGATAACAAATGTATGTAGCCTATGTCCTGAGTACATTTTTTGTTTGAAACATATGATTTGATAATCAAACTGATGAAACACTGAACCTGGCAAAAAATGAAAACAGATTTCATAGGGCCCTAAACATACATACTCTAGCTTTTCACTTGATTGCGGTAGATATTTAAGCCAATATCATCTTAGAGTAAAGTGTGGTCATTCATTTGTCTTTTTTTTTGCGAGACCTGGCACAATTGTTGCAGTGTGTAACGTGTTTTGGGCTTCTGCATCCCACTCTCATTTGTTTTACAGGAGACCTAATAAGTAGGGAGGGTATGCGGTCTCCATAGTTTATCATTTAATTCACTTTTATGCTGGGTCACAGTCTTACCTGCAAATGAAAGGCTGAAACAGAGATCTAGATTCCTTTGATGAAAAAGCCCCATGGCTCTGTTCTAAATGTGCTAGCTGTCCTTTGACCTTTTGAGGAAATTGAATGCCTCTCACTGTAGAAAAATGCTCTCCAGTATTTTTATCCCTTTAATTTATGAGGTATCATTGTAGTACCTTGTCATTATTGCGCGGTTTTAGCCTGGGCTATTAGGAAGATTGTGAATAGGCTACTCTTGCTACATGGTTTCTTCTTATTTCGCCTGTTCATCTCTACTGTTTTGTGAATAATAGAACACTTGTATCACAACTCATTAAATCATCTGCCTCTATTAACCTTTTCTTTTTTTTTACGAGTGGATGCATGCCATGTTTGTTTTTACATTTGACTAGAGACACTATTAAGGATCTCAACTTATGAAATAATGATACCTGCAAATAATTATGTCAAAGGCCTAGGCCTGCCTGCCATTTTATTGATATTTTAGAGCAGCTCGAACCTGGCAGTGCAAGCTATGTGAAGGGAAGTTGACGTCGGCTTGACAGTTACACATGAATGTATTCATGTCGTGCATATATGCATGCTCTGCATGAAGGCTCGTGTTCATAAAGAGAGACAAACCAAACTGAAAAACACTGGATTCTGTACAGACAGAAAGGCTGCACGCACTGCATCATAGGCTGTACTGGTAGAAATCACTACAATTCTTGTGTGTTTAGCTTATCAGGTTGGGCTTGTTTGCTTCTAGCTTCTGTGAGAGGCGACTCAGATGAAATTCACTGCAAGGCCAGTAATCTGTTTGGTGGGCAAAGGTGTAGTGTAGATTCCTGTGACCAATGAAAGGGATTATCTTGCCAGTAAACATGGTGAGGTGAAGGGCCCCAACTGCTGAATCACTAGTTGTTTCAGAGAGGAGATTAATGCATGGCTGGTGATTTTGAAGTCAGATAAGATATTAAATGTGTTCAGCGCAGACAAATCCAGGCTGGAGATGTCGAGTCTCGACGTCACAGAATAGGAGTCAAGGAGCCATGACAATGTGTTCACTCTTAGGCCAGCTATGCCTTGTTAGTGTAAAAGATAGACATGTTTTGGTCTTGAGTGAACTGAGAGTAAATTTCTTTAATGATTTCTCTGAGTTTTAAAAAAGGATGCAAAAAGAGAATGTTGATGTCTTTCCCTTAATCTGATGACATAGCTCTCCCAGCAATGGTGTTGAAACTGGGAAAAGTTTGACATGTGCATTTGGCGGCATTTGGCTAATGTGCAGCTTCTCACTAATCGACTGCTGTTGCCGTGTTAATGTTTTAAGACTGTTCTCACTCCCCCGAGTCTTGGAGAAAATATCATCAGTTAAAACAGTGAAACTTTGTCTTTGAAGTGTGAACATTATGGTGTGTTGAATCTAGGCTGCTGAATGCCAGAGGCTGTTTATTTAAGCTGTTGTTTACTCATATGTGTTTGACTTGGAGGGCTTGTAATTATGTTATTTTTTTAAAGATTTGCAAAAGGTACCACTTTGATAAGGTTACTGATTGCATGACCCCAGTGTTTAATTATATAAAGCAGGCCTATGAAATTAATGTACATGTTTTTAAAGGAAGACTGTATTTTAGTAGCTTATCATTTATATGTCATGACATGTGTCCTCAGGCTATCAGACTTTCAAATCTAACCATTACTGTCAACTGAACATCCTGTCCTTTATCTAACTTGCTGATTTAAATAGCTGCAGGTCTTGACAGTATCCGACCATGATTTATAAACTGACTAACTGCACAGTATAGCTTAACAAGGAAGTCACAGAAACAAAGTCAAAACAAGGGTTCAAAACAACACCGTCATCAAAAATCTTGCTAAGTTTGTATGAGGGACCTGTTATGTAGATGGCTGTATCTTTTGTCTTTGTGAGGCATTTAAGGATGTTGTCAGTATAACTGTCTCTTACTGTTAAAATGACCTAAGAAGTCAGACAGCCTTTGGCCCTGGTTGTCCTCACGCTGAGGTTGTTATTTTCCTGTGTTTGTGTTATGCAATTTACCTGCAGCCAAATACACTCCAACCTACGCTGACTCATGTGTCTTGTCTACACCCACCAAAAACATTTCAATTAGAACTTGTAACCATCTTTTAATGTAATGTTGCAATATTACCGTTCCAAGGACTCTGTTCATCGATCAGGTTTCAATGTTTTGTCAGATTTTATGTCAGGTGCCTGCAGCTTATTGAGAATTACTTCCCTTGAGCACAATGCACTCTTTTTACTCTGGGTTCTGACTCCATAATGAAAGCCACAGGATATCTGCCTGTCATACAGTACTTTCTTTTTTTTCAGCATTTTGTTTATTGTGATGTTCTTTATCTATCTATGTATTTATTTATGAAGTGGAAAAGTCTCACCTGACTTATACAGTACCTGTCCAATGTGTCAGTAAATGCGCAATAAGGGATTAATGTTGTAGGAGTTTTTTTAAGACTAATTATAAATGCAACCAACATTACAAGAAGGACAACTGATTCCTTTCGGGCACAAATTCATATATTACTAGTGCGCAAAACCAGTCAACAAGTATACACACATACAAGTTTGTGGATAGGGAATCCTGATATGCCACACCAGCATAATAAATTAAACTTCTAACATGTTGGTTATGACATCAGCCTGAGACATTCACATGGCACAATCATCCACTGACTCAACTCAGTGGACATTCATGCTGCAAAATTAATTCTGGACATGTAAATTCAATTAGAAGTGCAGAGCAGTGAAGAATGGTGCTTTCACAAGCATTTTTTAGCACATTGTTGCTCCACTGAGAGTCTATATCATACCCACATACACACACAACATTTTGTTGAACTACCTTGTTTTTAATAACGCAGTAACGGTGTGATTTTTTTTCCATAATTTGGGAAAAAATCTGAAGGATTTAAAGTAAGTGTTCTCCGTGTTCTGCAAGTTATGTTTTTTTTCAATCTGTATTAATAGGCATCTAATTATGTCCAGCTGTGTTATTGTGACACACAATGGTGGACGGACACATGATCTATTCATAGTGAGATTGTATGGCATTTTGAAGTAGTGCACAATACCCAGCATAACATTTTCAAGTTTGCTGTACAAAATATGCGTGTGAGAACTGAGATCTCTGGCTCAAGATTGACCTCACCTGATTGTGCTGAATTTCCTTTTTCTGAAGTGGTAGTAGTATGTGTATTAGGCAGTGTTATAGAACATTTCAAATGGCACCAGAAATCCTTGCGATTATTGATCAGACATCCTGAAGTGACCTTTTTTTTTTAGAGCAATCTCTTATACCACATAACTGCTTCAGTATGATACTTTAGAGAGTGAAAACTGTTCAAATCCCACATCTGCTGTCCAAGGAATAGAGGATTGATTTGTGAGCGTATATATGAAGTTGGCCTGTCAAACATAAAAATAAAGACTGATGGTATCTAAAAATCTCACAATGATCCTAATTTCAATCTCTCTTTGTTTCCAACAGAGTGAAGACCAAAACGAGTGCATAAAAGGAATCCATACGTTTGTAATTGGATGTGAGTCTGCTTTGACCCCACAAAACTGAAGATGATGTTGCTATGGAAACTGCTGGTGCTGCAGTCATTCATGGGGTGCCTCGCAGGTAAAGCATCTTATTAAGAACTTTTGACGCACGCATGCCAGGCTCTCTTTGTGAAGTTTGTGTCCTTATTCATATGTATGTAGGGCAGGTTGCAGGTATGAAAGGTAGGGTTTAAACACGAGAGAACTCAAATGCACGAGCCACAGGCAAGTATTTTGCGATTATATTTTCCTATTATGATACAAATAATGAGGTTGTGCAATTTATTTAATAAAAAAGACGTTTGTTAAAGTAAATAATTGGATCTTAGGGGTGGCACTCTGAAATGGTTGACTGCTGTTAGGTTAATCATTTTGAATATAAATGAAGAGATTGAACTGTAAGATATGAAACTAAGATGAAAAATAATAAATTGAATGCATTGATTGCAAAAAAAAGTGTGAGATTTAATCAAGAAAAGGGGAAAAAAAACCTAAATGACATTGGTTCTCTGGCAAGCTAATACACACATTAACAACTTATCAGCTGAATTTATTATACAGTAAAGGCTGGCTAAATTGAGCAACAAAGATTTGCGCTCTAAGACTTTTGGCTTGTGACAGAAAAATAATACAGTTATGCAGATTGTGTCATACATGTGTGCTTTGAAATAGTTTTTGGTCCATCTTCTGCAAGTATCTATCATCCAGTTCAACTGATCATCCGGTTGTAGAGATATACCGTAACTCATACAGCAGTGCTCAGGATTGTCCGGGAATGGGGGAGGCGCTAACAGAACTAAGAAAGGTCAGGGGTCTGTTGATTTCACTGATAACAGATAACACCCTGCTGAGCCCTTGGACTGAGTATTTCTGAGCATCCCTGAGTATTTCAGGTTTACCCCACTGTCTCCTTGTTGACTCTGGTGTAGTCTATAGTCCTTACGTTAATGTTGGCATGCGCAAGTTTACGTCATATAACAAGGAATCCCAAGTACAATTCTTAATTTGTTAGAATAGTAACAAAATTAAATGTTTGTTTATGTTGTTACTTCAGCAAAATGAGAATTAAATTCTCTCCAGGCCTCTTGTGAAAGCCACACAGTGGCCGACTCTCAGCACACACAGCCATTAGCGCCATTGAAAGAGCAAATAGCGACTCGTGAGAAGTGCACAAAGACTCCCTTTCTCTGTCTTTAAGCGCCTGTGAAAAGAAACACAGGGAGGCTTAGTATCTAATTAATATACAGCAGAGGAACTGGGGATAGGAGTCCGGCCGGACAAAAAAAAAAAAAAAATCTTATCTCGGATTCTGAGAATCATTCCTGCCTTTACAGTAGAGCTGAATGCTGTCTTCATTAATGTCTTCTTTATCCCCTCAGGCTCATTTACATTGATCATGATTTGATGAAGAGGTTTAATTTGTCTTACTTAAAAAATGACAGGGTCACATTAGTACAGTAATTGAAATGGTTTCAAGAGTTTAATCAGACACTATATCCGCATCTGAATTGTTAGAAGGGGAGGCCGATGATGATCATTGGAGACCTACCCCCATGTCCAGTTATAGACAACCTCTACAATCTGCAGCTTTTCAAACTTAAAATAGGAGCCGCTCTATTACAGACATGTATCCCCCTATGGTTGGTCTATTACCAAGAGAGTATTCATTTTCAGATTGGATCCTAGTGTAACATCACGGGCGAATTTTACAGGGAGGGATTAAGCCAGGTCTTGTGCCAAATTGCATGTTGAATGAAGATTCTCTATTATAGTCTATTTCCACCCAGAACAGGTTTTTATCAGTACTTGTTAAGCCCCAGTCACTCTGGCAACCTAAATTAAATCCGTTCTGAAAGTCAGAAGCACTTCAGTTTCATTAACATCCTTGTGCATATTGTATTGAAAAACCATCTTCATCGTCAACTCCAAAACAAAAACAAAATCAGTGCAATGATTAGATGATACTCCCATCTTCACTCTGTTTTGGATAGGGTGTTATCAGTCACAATGGATAAGTGATGCCACTTGTACACTTGTACTGTCCTGTGACTTCATTGCGTAAGCACGGTGTCCTCTGGCTGTATCCCCTAGTCCGTGTAAAGCGCCTCTCGTTAACAATCAGTAAGGCTGAACGCTGCCTCTGGAGCTGAAAGGAAAGGTCGTGCAACCTGCCGAACGCCAGCGAAAAGGAAGGTTAGCCCTCTTGAAAAGGGAGGGATTCACGGGGAGAGGAAAGGCGACTGTAATGATCCCTGTCCTCTAGCAGGCGTGTTCTTTTGTTCTCCCGCAGCACAGTGACAGGCTAGGCTCCTGTTCTCCGCGCACGTCACTCTAACCCTCCCTGTTAGCGGCTGATTACCTCAGAGCCACACTTCCCCCGGACACACACTGAATGCTAATTTTCTTTTTTTCTCTTCTCCTTCCTCTTTCCTGCATGCTGCCTGCTCCTCATCTTGCTCACTGCCTTGCTAAGATTCCTCTCTCTCTTTTGCCTCTTTCTTTCTGGCTGTCTTTCTTCCTTTCTTCCTTCCTCTGGCTGCTGCTCTAACAGGCAGACATGTAGCACATTAATGTTGGGCCCTCTTGCTTATGCAGTCAGCCCTCTCTCGGCAGACATTTTTTTTTTTGTTCTTTCCCTCCCTTTCGGAGTTGTTTGATTTACACACCTGAGACTCTGCCTTCGGAGATAAAAAAAAAGAAAATCGTATCTCTCCCTTGATAGGTTTTGCATTTCACAAAGAAACTAACAAACCCTCTTAAGTCTCAGAACGACGGGGGGAAAAAAACACAAGAAAGCAGAGATTAGGGCGTCAGAGGCGATGGGGAGGTTTTCGGGGGCTAAATGGTGAATAACTTTGCATGTCAACACATGAGCCCAGAGAGGGGTGACCTTGGTGAGGTGAGACGTTAGCATTTTCCCCAGTAGGGTCTCTCTGGAGATCCACCTGTAGAGTGCCAATTGCAGAGCCCAGAGTGTCTGCCCTCGCACAAAGGCGCTCTTGACATTTTGGCGTCAGGCTCGTTCCAGGGCAAGAAAATTAATCAGCCGCTGTCTTTGTGTGCGTCCGGCCTCCCTGAATGATCCTCACCATCGCTGATCAGAGGTTGCTGATTGTGACCTATAGAAAATGGGAGTAATTGCGAAAGGATGCTGGCTTGTTAAAAATATAGAAAATTGCACATCGTGTTTGTTTATTTATTTATGTATTCTTTTAGCTCTCCCTACAGTGTGCCATAGTGCAGCATGTTGCCTGCACTGTAACTGCAAACCATACGCTATGCATTATGAACTGTGTATTTCTGATGTGTAGTGAGCCTAAAGACCGTTATGAAGCCTTGGCTTGAGAATTGAGTTGATTGATTCATCAATGTTTTATATAAAAAATGTGCTATCTGTAACATTAGTTTAGACAGAACGGAAGCATAATAGCATCCATTGGTACCTGGCCTATTTTCTATTATACCCATATTTATGATTTCCTTCTCTTTCCACAATTCAAACAGCAAGGCCAACCAACACCAAAGCCTAGTTATTGTATACCTCGAAAGCATTGGAATTGATTAGTTTGAGATTAGTCACTCCAATGTATAAGCACATCATTATTTTCTATGCGATGCCCATTTTGTGTATTGTGTTTGTTTGTTTTGCCAGGTGACAAAGTAAAGCAGCGGGGTTCTCCAACAGTCATTTGGTGACCTGCGTTATTCATGGCTCGGGAAGCCAAGCAGAGCCCAGTGGGCAGTCGCAAACAGTGCATTTTCATCAGGCTATTTTGTCTTCCATGAGGGTTTTTACGCTCCAAAAAAATATGTTTTCCTCTGACTCAGGCAAGGAATAACAAAACAGCCGAAACACTAGACTAGCGGCTGTCATAGCCTCCAAATAACTGGTGTTAAACATGTATTTTAAGACCATTTCCAGTCTGGTTTCAAAGAGAGGCATTATGCTATGTGTCCTGTGGTACTGATACCTCTCCTAAGCAAGCCAACATGTCAGATCTGCTCATTCTGATTCTGATTTTTCAGTGTTTTTTCCTTGTCTGGGTATACATCTGTAATAGGAATCTTAACTGATTCTGTTCCAGGGAGCCCAGAAAGGGCATTAACTCTGTCTTTCCATTCAAAGCGTTTCCAATAATATCTTATGTGGTGATAGTAAGCAACAGGAAAGCCCAAATGTGAATATCTTACAGTGTTGCTATACTCGTTTAGCTGATATTTGTCCTCTTTGCTCTTGCTTTGGAACTGGGAACTTTGTATAGCTTGGCATGATGGTAACAACAAAAAGCGAGCGTGTTTCTTTTGTAGATGTATGCACAAAGAGATTGTGCTCACATGCAGAAATGTATTTTTGGTCTTGGGAAGGGTGGTTGGTTTGCGGAAAATAAATTGTGTGTCCATTATAGCCCAAAGTAATTTGAAGTGGGATGCCTTTGTGAAGTGGCCCTGAAATTGTCCTCCAGTGTGGCGAGCAGCATAACCATCTCTTTCCCTCTCTCTCTCTCTCTCTCTATCTCTCTCTCTCTCTCTGTCTCTCTCTCTCACTCACACACACACACACACACACACTAGGAGTGATTGATTCGGTTATTAAAGGGACAGCCCTACAGGGTGTGGTCTGTGGACACGCTAGAGTAGGCAAGCGAGACCTTCATTCTCATGGAAGACCAGTGAGCAGAGACAGAGTTTGAGTTAGCCAGAGGATTCCATGCAAACTACTCTCCCCATACATGACACCATGCAAATGTCTGTCGCCCTGAAGCATCCAGAGGTCACATTCAGCTCACTTGCTAGGCTCTTCCCTTAGCGGCAGTTTCAGGGTTTTGTATACTTTTGCGCAACTTTGAAATAGTGAAATAAGCATGACTATAAGAATATAATGTAATTCATCATTATATTATAATCACCATTAGTTACGGACTGACTGAGGCAAAGTATGTGTCCCGCCCTTACTGTCTTTACCTTTGAGTCTAAATGAATGTAAAGCTTAAAGAGAACGTCTTCAGATCAGGAGCAGTGACGTCAAGTTGCAGGGCAGCATGTTTATTCCCAGTGCTACAGCAATAGAAGAAATGTTACTGAATGCCATTTTCTGGCCAAACACAGACAGCATGAGGCAGCATTTGATCCCTGTCTTACTGCCCAATAGCTTCATGATCCAAATAGATGTATCCCTTTGGTGAAGATGTCTGCAGGTCAGGGAACAGTGCAGTCAGGGTTCAGAGCAGCGCGCGTCTTCTTGGTGACCTGGAACAGAAAAATAATATTTACTGTATGCTACCTCCTGTCAGGTTTTCTTACCTATGCCACCCCCCACCCCCATCCAGCCACCTACCTCTGGCCTGGTTTCTCCCATGTGTGTTTAAGAATGTGGAAATGGGTTATAGCAGTGGTTAATGCATTCCGTATAAGCCATGAGTATCTCATCTCCACAAGATGAATAGAGTCTTGTCCCAGCGAGGTATGTTAGTGCAGGAGAGCTGGGCTTATTCTAATAGCTCCTTTGAAGCATAAAAGATAGGAGCAGCCTTCCTCTTCGCCTTGACCTTGAACCAATTTATATTGTGTTCCACACTGTCCATTTCTCTAGATGCGTGCCTAGATGACAGAGCAATGAAGAATACACCGTCCTCACAGTTTAAATTTGTCCCATGAGGACTAAATAAATAAATAAATCTTAAGTTAAGTTAAGAGCTTACGCCGCCAGAGAAACAAACTTAAGACACAAAGGCACTGGTGCCTTTTAAGAAGTATATGCTGAAAGTGTTGAATAAACTGGAAAATGATGGTCTGTCAGACCTATAGCGTTTTTATAATTTGGACGTTAGAACTCGCATGAAAGATTCTCTGCTCTTTAGGCCCCTCTGAGGGCCTTTGATTCATGCTGAGGTAAGCTCGCCAAACTTATTTGCTGTCATCCAGCAATGGACCACAGATTCATTTTTTTTCCCTCTGCCCTCGACAGGCAGAGCATGAGGCAGTGAACTTGAGTGCTCAATCTAAACGTGACATGGCAGGAGTAGAGGAGAGAGAGAGAGAGAGAGAGAGAGGCAGGGAGAAAGGAGGTTGGAAGATACCGAAATGACTTAAACATGAAGCCCCTTTCCACCCAGAGGCTGTGTGGGTCCTGGCCTCACAGAGGGTACTTGCTCGCATTGCTCTGAAGGTGAATATCTCACCTACACAGCAGACCAAATACGGCTTATCAGTCTTACCTGCAGCTGTTTGGAAGCTTGTTAACTGAATGAATGCTTATTGCCCGGCTCAGGCCTTTGGAACGGGACAGAAATGCAAAAAATCAAAATCTTCCAAAGAGTTCCCACCCACCAACAGAGCCATGAACTACAACCTGGCTCATGCTTATCACAATCTATCTGTTTCATTTTTAAACTCTTTCTCCTATGGGGGAGTGGGGAAAAAAATTAAACTTCTATCCCTCAACTGCACAAGTAAATCTCTGGATAGTAGTTTGAAATCCCACATATATCTGAAAGCAGCAGGCAGTATTAAAGTATTCAGAAACACTTTAGCTCCTAAACAAAAGCTTTGTACCAGCCTCTTAACCCACAAATAACATCATCATGAATGGCAAATGCAAATGAACATGTCAGGGGTACTTTCTCTCCAGCTACATATATATTTTACTACCGTTCAGTCTAAGAGCAAAAGGAAGTCCGCTGTTGTTTTTTTATACATTGGCTCTTAGAGAGGGACTCTATTAAGCCATGCCTTGCCGAGTGTTATCTCCGGGTGGGTTTGTGTCTTTAGCCCAGAGGTGTTGTTTCTCAGGTGCGCTCTCTGTTGATGTTTGCACCTTCAACCCCTCTGAGGCCAGTGGGTCTCTCACCACCAATTCCTTCCCCCCTGGCGCTTGGCCAGCAAAGACTCTTTGTCCCTGGGCCAGCCCTTGCCTTGGCGACCCCCTCACCCCCCCCCCCCCCCCCCCCCCCATCTCCCGTCCTGCCCCTTTGACCGGCCGTCTGGACGTCACAAGCGACGCAGCTGGGCCCCCTTCATTACTGTGAACTGATTAGGACCAGGAGGAAGATTTGGGCGGGGGAGGCATCTGACGTTTTATTTTCTCTTTATGAGAGGGTTTTTAAAAGGATGCAATCTTCCATGGTATTCCCGTCAGATGGAGTTGGGCTCCTTAATGTGTAATGTGCTTTACTGTGGCATCACAGAAGGCGAGGGAGGGGGGGGCGGGTGGGGGGTGGGCGGGGTGGGACTGGAACCAAGCTATCATTTTTATGAAACACCTCCAGTGCGTTTGATATTTTAAGATCTCCCCGGCTGTGTGATGAATAATATCACATAGACACAGTGGCTTCTTAATGGGGTTTGTGTTTTGCTCTGAATGTCGAGTGTGACTCCATTAAGGTTTTCATTAGCACAGATATCATGTTGATGACAGTATTAGTAGGAGTTGGGGTCTTGTTGATGAAAGCCAACACTGTATCTGAGTAACTGCAGTCAGGATCTCCAGGTGGACTTACCTGCAACCCCCCCCCCCCCCCCTCCCTCCTCTCTCTCTTGCTCCCTCTCTGGAGAAGCAATTACTCTTCATGTGGCAGGATGAAGGAGTGGTAGATCTCCAGGGGAGCACACTGCCAAGCCCCTGCTAATTGGTGATGTCAGCAAATCAGAGGCAGAGAGTTGCTCTCTGTTCTCTCTCTCCTCCCCATTTTTTTTTTCCTTTGCACCTACCCGAACCCCCACCTCAAACCCCCCGCCGCCGCCACCCCACCCCACAACATCCCACCACACCCTACCTCCACACCAACCAAATTTGTATTGTTTTGCTTGGTCAACAAATTCCTTAGATATGCATATCAATAAATGTTTTATTCATATGATTGGTACAGTCGGCTACACTCCTTTGTTGCCCTTGTTCCGCAACCTGGCTCAGTCCTTGTTCTGCAACACACAGTCCTTTGTGTGTGTGTGTGTTGTGTGGATGATTTAAAAGTGTTTTGTGTGTTTTTTTTTTCATCTGTTTTTGAAAAGGTGATGCAATTAGGCAACTTGGCCAGGGGGCAGAGGGAATGAATGTGTTTGCCACTGTGAAGTGTGCGACAGCTGTAGACCGACCGCACTCACGGTGCTTCAGAGCGGCTTTGGACGGTGGCGGGTCCCTTTTTTAATGAGACTCTGATGTTAACACAGTAGATGGTCGAGAGAGAGACAGAGAGAGAGAGAGAGAGAGAGAGAGAGAGAGAGAGAGAGAGAGAGAGAGAGAAAGAGATAGAGGGAGGGAGAGAGAGAGAGAGAGAAAAAGAGATAGAGGGAGAGAGAGAGAGACAGGGATTGATCAGTGCCCCGCGTGAAGGAGACGAGCAGAAGGCACTCTCTCACGCACAGCGGTGAGCAGACATGGCCTCCCAAAGGGCGAGTGCACCTGTTCCGGAATAATTGTCTTGCCTCTCTCATTTAGCAACCCACTAAAGATATGAAGCCAAATTTAAATTTTAAATATGGTCCATCCCGTCATGTCAACAGTAAATAATACCTGTATGGGTCATTACAACAGAAGACGCCCTCTAATATCTATCTATCTATCTATCTATCTATCTATCTATCTATTTATCCCCCCCTATCTCTATCTCTCTCTCTGTAAATATATATAGACACACACACACACACACGCATACACACACACACACACACACACACACACACACACACACACACACACACACACACACACACACACTGTGTATATAGTCACCAGGGCTCGGTTGAGGTGTGTTGCTTTCGTGTTGTGCACTCAGCCTGTTCAGAGTTACCAAGGGAGGTGACATGATGCAAGCTTTTCAAATAGGTGAGTAATCCACTTGTGTGGGCTGGGGATGTGTGTGTGTGGGCTGGAGATGTGTCTGTGTGTGTGTACAGTATCTGTAGCCATGTTACCGGTTAATGTTGAGCAACACAGGCTCTGTTTTCATGGGAGAGCTTCCAGAAGGCCCCCTCTCCCCTTCCCTTCCCTTCCCTTCCCACCCCCCGGGCCTGGCTGTCCACTCTGGTAGCCCTGGTGGCCCTCTTTTAGTTCCCTTGCTCAGACCTATGCTGGACCTCTCATGCATATTTAGTGTGTTGTCTTTCTGGTCTGCTAAAACGGGTGGCTCAGACATGGAAACAGGTGTCGTTTCACTGAGGGAATTAATCCAACCAGTATGGACACGTCTGATGCACCCGTCCGGGTGGAAAGAAAACAGAGTCAATTATTCCACCTGAACAGTATGGTTTTATCGATGAGCGGGTGAGCTTGGTGGCTGGCATTCTGAGCTTGTTTTGACTCCGCCACAGAGAGAGAAAAGTCTGGCACCACGTCATTCTGCCGAGCTGGAGGAACTGACACGTGCAGACGGAACACAGATGCCTGCATGCTAACGCACATCCGAGCTACCTGTTGAAAGGCCTGCGAAATGACTTATTTGCATCCTGCTCACTACAATATCTCACCACCCACCAACCACTCAAACACACATAAATCACCCGAAGATGAAGAGAAATAATGCAGACACACACACACACACACACACACACACACACACACACAAACACACACACACACACACACACACACACACACACACACACACACACACACACACACACATACAAACAAATATAGATGTGCCCACATTCTCATGCATGCATAAAAATATAAAAATACAAGGAAACTTTGAATTTGTAATGTGAAAAATAAGCAACATATTGGGTTAGCATATCTTTGAACCTTATAGTGCTTTTAGCAGGCACCTTTCTTGAGCCTCAGGCGATAAGATTGACATGTCATAAACACGCCATGGCAGATGCCATGTCATGTCATTAGTTGTTATGACATTTAATGTACAATGATAGAGCGGTGTCATATTAGCATTTTATGTAATAGTCATATCAGCTGTCATAATGTTAGGTGTATCATGCTGTAATGGTATGAAATATCAAGGGAGCTGTCATGAAAATTACTGATATTATTATATGATTTTTTTGCCAGTGTATAGTGCCCTCCATGACATGTGTATGGGATGGTTATGTCAAACTGATGACAGACAAATAAAAAAGCCTGAAAACACGTACTAAAATTATCATTGTAGGATTATTTTTAGCGGAACAGTCAGTTTTCTTTATCCTCAAGCTACTTCACCCTGGCAGATGTATGCAATGCTCTTTTGCAGATTTACTTGATTGGCAGTCCGTTTCATTTTGCCCGTGCCACTTCACATATTAAAACCAAAGCCAATTGTGGGCATTGCATATACACAAGGGAGACCTCCATGGGTCTCATCTGCATTTAATGTGCTATTGCTCTATAATGGGGTTTCACAAGACACATTTGCTTTGCTACAGCTTTCCTTTCATGTGACCCCTGTGTCCTTGAAAAGTGCAAACTGTTGCTTGTTTCAAGTAAATTGAATTAATCACAGATGCCAAGGGTAATCCCTGAAAATCAAAATCTGATTATTCATTTCCTTTGGGAAGCGGGGATTATGTCTTGCTTATGTCTATGAGCTCTTATCTGTATTTACTGGAGCTCTGTGTGCTGGTTGCCTGTAGAATTCCATCCGTTTAGTCCAATGCGGCGAGTGATAGTGGTATCTGAGCCCGGCTTCTTCACACTTTGTTCCAGTGTTGTGTTTATATTTAAACGGTTCTGTGGTTAAATATAGCCATTGTGCTCAGGCTTTTGCATATGCCATTTTTTTTTTCATCCACAGTTGGGGCAGCAGATGGACTTAGATAGACTGAGTGTGATGAATGGTCCCCCCTATTGTCCAGATATCATCATTAAAATCAATTATGGGACAGCACTGTTGGTAAGAGTTCTGTGGAGTTGTTGTTGTTAGTGAACTGCAGGCTCTCTGCTGCTATCACTGGGCATTACATCCCATTATTCTTTTTTGTGTGTTTCAAACAGGGCTGCAATTAGACAAGAAACGTTTAAATGTCACACTGACCACTTTGCATGGATGAGATGAACAGAACTTACACAGAGTCAGTGCTCAGTGCTCAGTGCTCATTGCTCCTGCCATCCACGCTGCTGTGGTACTCCACTGCTTTAGTTTGACCCTACTTCACGCTGTCCTAACTCACCTTCCCAAGGGACTGGGGCCTGAAATCAAGCTAAAATAACAGTTATTTTCATGTTGCTAGCACTTTTTCTATATAGAATTCAATACGCATCTCCCAAACCCACCCACACACACACAAACACACACACAGAAAGAGTATTTCCTGCTTGTTTTAAAAAAAGACACTGTGTAATTTCAGGAACATGCAATTGGCCAGCGCACTACACACAAAGGCAGGGGCTCGAGGGGCAGGAGCGATTTCCGCAGCGAACCGTTTTGTCTGTCATTGCCTGCTTAAACAATACCTCACAAAAATAAATGCAAATTGTAGTTGTTTTATTCTTTGGGGTGGTGGTGCTTCTGTGATCTCCTGCAATAATGTACGACTGCGAGGAGGCGCTTTTGTTCTGCTCCGAGGCACACTGGGTGGCCCTGCTGTCAGTGGTGTAGGCATAGGCAACAGCAGAGCTCACCCGCTGGTGTTGGGCGAGCCCACTGACCTCTGGTGCTCCAGTCTGTTCAAAAGAACCCCAACTCACTCATGACAAAGTTGGACTCACCTTACATGTTTCGGAATGTACTGCTGTTGGCTTTTGCTGCATTTTCTAAGGTCTCATTTTCTAAGGTCTCATTTTATTCATCACGCATGGGTTTTCCCATTCGGAAGAGTGATAGCAGGGTATGGTTCTCCTCACCTGATCTCAGTGCATTAAACACACCTCTTTGTTTACTGTAGTGCTTACAGGTTATAAAACGAAATGACAGATTTGCAGTCTGTACTGTGATGCTGTGATTGTGATACTTTGCTACGGTTTCATTTGTGCCATGCCTGTTTCCACGCATGTGACGAGACAAAGACAAAAGCAATTATATGGGTTTTTTTTTTTTTTTTTTACAAAGCTTGGCCGCTCTGAAGTGCTTTGCCAAGCCATGCAGAGCCGCCGTAATGTCCCTGGGACCAGCAGATGGACAAATGAAGATTTGATGTCTGTGTCTCTAGCACGGCGAACACAAACCGCAATGGAGGAACACTAACCACCCACCTAATTGCCTGCGCAGTGTCTCCTGTGGAAAAAAAAGGCCACAGGTTGACAAAAGGCAAATGAATACGCATCCGGGGCTGCTGTTTGGTATAAATCAGAGCTGGTCCTATTACAGCTTAAATAGCTTTTGAAGACACGTTTGCACCTCAAATAATTCCTCTGGCTGGCACGCTGTTCTGGCAGGCGGAATTAATTGATAAGTTTGGTCTGCTTGCGGTTTGATTCTCTAATGGTTTACCAGCCCTGGCCCTGTTTGCCGGCCCTGAGTAATTGCTTGTTTCCGTGTGTAAGTGGTGTCTGTTGTTGCGCGAGTAGATCTTGGTGGTGTGCAAGCGTAGCACGTTTGCCTGTACAGATGGGGCGGGCTGTCAGCATATCTAAATAGAGCGCCTGGCTTTGGAGAGGACATTTGCTGTTCATGCTTGGCTTGCCCATGTCTATGTTTTATGGGTCTGTGTGTGAGTCGATTGTGTTGTTGTTTTGGAAGGCTTGTTTGCTTTGGTGGATGTGGAGCTCGAGTCTCGAGAGCTGTTAGCTGCTGTGGTATCAATGGGAAGTGTAATTTTAGCTACACTAGGGGTAGAAATGTATATGTGAAAATGGAGTGCATGAAAGCGTACTGGTGTGTGTGTGTGTGTGTGTGTGTCTGTCTGTGTGTGTGTGTGTTTGTGTGTTTGTGTTGTGTGTGTGTGCAACTGTGTTACCTCATATGCGAATATACATGGTTGTGTATATTTCACAGTGACTGGGTGGTCTTCATGCCATACCACTGTCCAGGTTTTGTCAGATATGAGGTGCACAGTGTCACAGTGTAAATGATGCTTTTCTTTCTTTGTTTGTTTGTTTGTCTCCTGCAGTGGGCAGTGGCCTGCAGAGCCCTGTCTTTACCAAACAGCCCGGCAGCATCGTGTTTCCCGTGGACTCCCTGGAGAAGAGCAGGGAGGTGGTCTTCAGCTGCGAGGCACAGGGCAGCCCGCCTCCATTTTACAGGTCAGTCTATCCACTCCGTTCCTTCCACCTCCACCTGCCTGCTTCCCTTCAGCCACTCATTCTGCAGTGTGCCGTATGAATGTCACATTGAAATCTAACAAGAAAGAGGAAAGATACAGGATCCTTGTTGGTGTGTTGTTGAGTGTTTTTATTGTTCTCTCGTCTGAGCCGTCTCTCTCTTGTGGACCCACTGCACTGCCTCACCTCTTTTTTACATCCTGTGTTCTCTCGCGTGAACCATTTCTGGAGCACTTTGATGTTTTGGGCTCTAAAGCATTCTCTTTCAGCGAATCCCCCCCAAAACCCTCCTCCTCAGACTGGGGAGGACCTGCTGCTGCAGCATCTCTGCGTCTGACATCAAAAATGTTTCCATCACACCGGCGCTTGTAATTGAGCCTCATTTTCAGCTGAGTGTGCAGCGTAGCTGAGGGGTACACACTCATCGCTAATACATATAGAGCCACAAACATTGCTTTTTGAAAACAATATCTCTTTGAATGGAGGAGACGTTTTGAAATCTAATTACTTGTGTAAAAATTACTTAGAGTAAGTAGAGGTTCTGTTACAGCATAGAGCTTCTGTGTTGGCAGAAGACAGGATGAGCTATTGTCTGAAAAGCTCTCCTGAGAGGGAGCATTAGCAAAGCCTTTAAAGCACTAACTTTCTCCTGCTGCACTGTTGAAGCTGCTGCTGACATCCGCGTGCTGCTAGTGTAAGATTATCCTCACATTACATCTGATAGTGTTTTCCCTGAAGAGGGATATAAAGTGTTATAATCTAACAGAAAGTGGGGCCCGCTTCCTACCTCCAGCGAGGGTCTCGCTCTTCCCTGCCTGTATGGTTCATTAGTCTATCGATAGGTTAGTATGTCGTATCTCTGGCAACTACAAGGTTCAAATCAATCATGTTTGTTCACTGAAATTGCAGCTGCGAGATTTAGAGGGATTGGAACGTTTAATACTTGGGATTCGGTCGGCTTAACGGATGACCTAATCAGCTATTTCCTGTCAAGGTTGCTTCGCTATCCTGTCAGGGTCTTCCCCTGCATCTGGTGGAAGATGCCTTCCTGCGGGCAATCACCGACTGTATCACCTTCAGAGTTCATTACCGACCTATCACACTGTCTCAATGGTAGATAATATGTGGGACCTCAGCAAGCTGGCCAGACGACTCCAAGCGTTCATCGGCTGTAGATGTGCCGTGAGGAGCTTCCTTATTTCATTTTTTTCATGTCCTCGTAAATGAGTATGCCTCCCACCACCACCTCTTTTGACATTTTAGCAATGGATTTACATCACAGAAGGCCTAAGATGTGGAACAGATCGTCAAACAGTCTACAGACTCAGGACCAGATGGCTGTGTGCTACGCAGTGTAATGCCTGTTAAAGCATGATTGCATAAAGCACGTGCTTAGCAAATCAGGTCTGCGGTAGAGGGGCCCTGCCTTCAACAGTGGTGGGGTAATGAGATTATAGTAAACCACACATTTGTTTTATTAACTTGATTAGGACTTGTTTTTTCGCAGTCTCTCTGGTACACATGGCATTTAGACATGTGTTCACCTTTTTGCAAACACTGTTTTGCACATTGGAAAGAGCAGGGCAGACGGAATGAGAAACAATTTAAGCATAAGCCAAACATGTTTACACCCTGGAAGTCGAAGGGGAAAGGCGGAAGAATAGGATGAAGTGACAGTTTTTGACTCACCTGGGGCTCAAATTGAGCTATTTTAGATTGTAACGCTTTGTTGTTTGTCTTTGGAAAAGATGTTAAATTCCTTGTGCTATTGGTTGGGGACTTCCCACAGAGGCCAATCCTCTCACTGTCACATGCCAGTACTCATAGCCAGCAACCTCACCTAACCAATATGACAACTGCACGACTATAGATCTTGCACAACAGGATACAACAACCAACGCACCCCTGGCTGGAGTCAGTCGCAACACGTGCCACATGTTGTACCTGGCATCCGTAAAGGCCCTCCTTCACAGTACAACATGCGCTGTCTGTAGCCCACAAGTGCTAAACATAACAACATAACTGCCCAACCATAGAGCCTGAGCGGCAGGATACAACAACAACAAAGCTACCTTTGTGAGTATCTCACTGGGGTTTTCAATCAGTTTTCAATCCTTTATCAGTGTTTCGTTGAATCGGGCTCACGACACCTCCAGAAGGCTCAACCGTGGTGTCTGGCGTCCCAGACCCACCCCCCTCCATACTCATGATGGGTTACAATACATGCCACTAACAGATACAATAACAGATACACCTCTATCTTTTGGTAGAAAGGTGATGATGTAGTCTTCAAAGCAATTCTACACCTCAAACCAGCTCTGGTTGTCATGCCATTGTCTGTTTGTGTGTGTTAAGAAAACACTGCACAGCGTAATGACATTTCATCCATTACAATACTCTGTGTAGGTTATTTTCAGCATATAAATGTATATATACTTCAATCATTTTGACTGTATTGCTATTTGTCTCTACTATGTGTGTGTTTGTGTGTCTGTCTGTGGCTGCGTGACTAGGTGTGTTTACAAAAAAAGGACATCATCAGTGTGACCTTCAAGGGTCTGTCCTCACGCAGTCACATCACGTCAACAATTTGCACAGTGGCCACTTACAAGCACTTGTGTCTCTGAACAGTGACTCACGGCCCTGCCCCTTTCATATCTCTCATCGTTTACTGCACTTATTACCAGCATGAAGTGTCATCAAACATTCAAAGGCAAAGTGTAATGATTTGGGTGCTAGTTAGATGTGTGAAAGCAAACAATCAGTCTTAATATTATAATGATGACAACTGACAATGCTATGCTTTTGCTGTGTGAACACATGAAATCACACAATGTGCAGAACTTCAAAATGAGAACATGTCTTTAGAGAGGCAAACATCAGTGTAACATGTTTAGATGTAATACATGTTAGTCAATATCAAAGTGCCTATCACGCTATTAGTTACCATTTCAGTTATAATCTGAGCAAAATTGTTAATCAATTTCTGGTCAAATATTTAGCAATGTATATTATAGTATACAAATATATTATGTATTTAGACCTGTTGTACCATGCAGTGCTTCAGTGAGGGCTCTGAGTTATGTTAAGTCCACATGCTGGTCCGCCTGCTTTGGCAGACTGCTGGTTGCAGACTGCTGGTTGCAGTCTGTTTTCTTTGTGTGCGCACAGCTCCTCAAAATTTCAAGGGTACTTGATTTTAGCTTAAAGTAACAGTATGCAACCCCTTACCACTTTTTCAATCATACATTTATAGGCAACTGGTACTGGTATCAACTTCAAGTTCATTCTAAGGGTATATGGTCATGTGAAGGAGAGATAAACATACCTGTCATTCCAACTAGCCACCCAGACTATGCACTTTGCAGTTCTGTGCTTCAGGTCAGATTACCCCGCGAACATGTGAGAAATGCTTTCACAGCACGACATTGCCAGCGTTGCCAATAGACACAAGTTAGCATGCTAGCAAGCCTTTCATCAGTGCCAACTGTGCTGTTGTTGGAGTTTTTATGGGTATTGCATGCCTTGTGGGTAGATAGATTGATAGTTTTTGACCAAAACTACTTCCTGCTGCTTTAAGTGAAATAAGCAGCATCCATACCATAATGCGGATTTGCCTCTGGATAGGCTACATTAAAAGCTCTGAGATGATCAAACTGAGTTCTGAGATTTCTGATTTTTTTCCTCCTATACACATCAGGGGTGGGCTAAGACGTAGACTACTGCTGATGCCTCATAAAAATGTTGTAGCTTCAGCCGCCTCGTGTTAGCAGAGGAAGGGAGAGTGATTATGAAGATCTAGTCCCTCATAATCACCGTATAATGGTGAATGATACTTTTTAAGGAGCTGCCAGCACATGACGCTCAACAAAGCATATGTGTAATGTTCTGCTACATTTCACCTCACAATGGCTTCCTCAAATTGACATTTCTTGCACTGAACAGCAGTTACTGATCATTTAAAACATGAGGCCATCAACAAAAACGTCTGCTTTAACCCTGAAGCTCATAATTAGAGTAGTAATAATTTCATTGTATAGTGTAAGGTACTAAAATGTACCATTACTTCATTTTATAACCTCAATTCAACACATTTAAAAAAATATGTCAGACTAATCTGATAGTCTTCACAGAAACCTTCTTTAGACCAAGGACTTTCTGCTTTCATCTTATTCAGGATGGAGGGAGCTGAAGGTTTTGATTAAATGTATGTGCGCCGAGCAGCTGTAAACTGCTGATTAGTCAGTGATGTATAGTCATTGGCATTACTCATATGCGCATACCTTTGATAGCCAAGAGACTTCACATCACCAACTGCTGACAAATAATAAGGTGAAGTGAGGAGGCTGCTTTCGACTAATTTGTTAATCGGTTTTGGAGCCCATCAGGAAAATCAATGCTTTCACTCCCTCTGATTAAATAATCAGAACCAAACAGGCTCTGGCCCCTTGCCATTTCTGGATTCCTTGAAGATGCCTCTCGCTACGGCACATTTTTGGAATAAGCCTGAAAAGTATCTGCCTAATGCTCTTTTTGCTGTTTGGTTAATGGGGTCAAGTCGTTGTACTTGAAATGATGAGTAATACACTTAGGAGGTGTGCATGAATTAAATATTTCTGATGCCTCAGAGGCACTTACTGCATTTACTGTTTGTTATATATGAAGGCCTGATCTGAGCTGTTTTGTGAACTAGGGCATCTGTCAGGTGGGGAGAGGGGTTTCTTTTGGACTAGTTGATTTTGTATCACCGGATCAACCACAATATTGTCATCATGTCACGATGAATGTAAATTATTATCGCTCTTCGTTCCTCGTTCATCAAGGGAACTCATCGCTCAACTGAAATATAGAAACACAGTTAATATTTAAACTTGCACATGAAAATGATAAGTGATTTGATTTTGTTTGTATGAGTATCTTGCTTGATGGATTGTAGAATGCATTTTTAGTGTTTTTATTTATTTTATTATTTGCATTTCTCCTTAAATTAAACCCTTTCTGAATGTGTTTAGAGACTATTAAAAGAATACAAATGGAAATGATGCCACGAAGGTGCCATTATATTCTGTGCTAAAGGCATTCAGCCACGTGTGCTTAGGATTCGGATGATGCATTGGAGGGAAATTGATGCTTATGCAAATATTAGTTTTCTCTGTGGTGAACCATTGCCAGCCATTTGCATCAGCCGATCCAGTGGGTGTAATTGTGTGTGTCTGTGTTTTCTTTTTCTTTTCTTTTTTCAAGGTGGAGGCTGAATGGATCCATTATCGACCCAACATCAGGCTCCCACTACACCCTGTCTGGAGGAAACCTGCGCATCAGCCACCTGAACAAAGACCAAGATGCAGGGACGTACCAGTGCCTCGCCTCCAACTCTTTTGGGACCATCATCAGCCGAGAGGCGAGTCTAACCTTCGCATGTGAGTCACAATCCTTATTCTGTCCTTATTCTGTCCCCCCTCCCCTCCTCTCCCTTCCCTCCCTTCCTTCCCTCCCCAGCCCAGACAAGCAGCAGATGCCATGTGCGAAAGCGTGCGCGTGACATGAGGGATGTTGCCGCTGGAGTTTCTGATACCTCCCTGTGGCCCCCGTTTGATAACGTGATCAAAAAGGAAATGCTTCCCTGTGGGCAGATAGCTTGCAGTGGCGTGGCCCAGAATCTGCCCTCTTGTCAGCATGCAGATCTTCTTCCTTGATAAAAAATGGATGCCAAAAAAAAACAACATAAAATAAACCCTCACATTTTAAACTCACAGTCACAATCTCCTAGGGCTGGTATCGCTCTATGACACAGTGCAGTTTTCTACCCCCCATAAACATTGACCCTACACCATGCTTGCTTGCATTACCCCCCAAAAAAACTTGCAGCCTATCAAAGTAGTTTGCCAGAAAGAGGCTAGTGCCCAAGCTGACACGTTGTAATTTGATTTTAATGTGGTCTTTAGATTAGTCAGCGGGGATATTACTGATTGACTTCAGACAAAGCCTGACACACACACACTGCGCAGCAATTTGTTTGTCAAGATTCTCTGTTATTATTTAGCATTAGATAACCTGTCCATTGAACACTGGAATAAAATTAGCCAAAGCATCATTACGACACCGTTGAAAGGCACTAGCTGACTGATCCGTTAACGGATTACAGTCCATTGGCTTCTCCCAGTCTTTTCTTGCAGTGATCCATTTTGTTGAAGTGATTTGATGCTACTTAACCGACGGAGCATCCTGCCTCTGAAATGACGCCATTGACAGTGGTTTGAGTGATGGAATCCTAAGTCCATATGCGCACAGACCAAGGCCACTGGATCTCTGGCCCGCCATCTGTTTGCTCCCCCGGCGCGCGGCGATGTTCCCTCCACACCAGGTCAGATCAATCCCACTCCACTGGGGACCCTCCACTGTCACCAGCGGGCAGGCAGATGGACAGTTCCATCAATCGCACGCCGGCAACCCTTAAGCCACGTGTTGGAGACTAAGCGCCATCCATCTTCTTTATTGCTCGTGGTGCGGCTTAATTAAGTTATGCACGATTGAATGGCAGAAGTTCAAGAGACTATTTTAAATCCAAATGTAAAAACTGGCTAATATTATAAGAACGTGACGTCGGAGATTTGTTGTAGGATTTATCAGAAATGAGAGGATCTCCTGTCCATCTTGTGAGGACTATGTCCGAGTATTATCCACGTTATAAACTGCTTGAGTGCATGTTCGGACTGGTTGATGGCGCGTACTGGATTGTCCATGTACCTGAGAAGTTCTAATCAAGATAGGCATTCTCTTTATAAATCTTGGTGAGCAGAAGTAGTCACGTGTCAGGATGAGGGATGAGGGATTTGTATTGCACACAGAGGCATTTCCAATACCTAAGTAATGCTGAGCGTTTGTTCAAATCAATAATGTATTCAGCCTTTGAAGAGATTGAGCGGATACTGAAACATGACATTGCTCTTCCCGTGGAGTTTATTATGCATATTTCTCCAATAGGGTCTAAAGCAAAGGGGTGGGACCGAGATAAAAGCATATTTAATAATTATTTTTCATGTGTTTGACCTTGTCAGCTTGAAGTGATAAAACAGGACTAAGAGTAATGAACAAGAGATATGTTTTACGTCCTTGAGAGAGAGATAGTTTCTCGTCCCTGCGTGAATTGTGTTGCCGTAATTGCACTGATATTGAAAACCTTGTCAGTAGATGCATAGGAAATGAGACTGTCATTGACAATGCACTATGCTGATCAGACCAAGGTTTCTAATGCAGTAATTAGGACCGGGTATTGAGGACTGCTTTTAATTTAAATTGCATTGCTGGTGGAAATCATGCATAGTTTCCTAATCATGTTTTTTATGTATAATTGCTTCAGTGAAACACCAGCTAAATTAGTGTGTGCTATCAGCTTGTCTTCACCATTGTAATGTTTTTATTTTTATTTTATCTCAGCGAAGTTAGATATAAAAAAAATAAACATAATGTGCAGCACAGCATGTAATTCTGATGATCATGAAGATAAGTTCTAAACCCATGACCTTATTATAATCAAATGCCTATTGCCATCTTAAGATTCAAGTTTTCTTTCCTTATTTTAATCACAAGACTATTGTCATCTTAAGATTCAAGTTTTATTTCCACGTCCGTAAGAAGACCCTGAATCCCTGTGAAATAACTCAGGAAATGTAATGGCTGCAACTCACCAAATGTCTACCAGACTTGGGATTTTTCACTGTCTGTAAAGCTTGCCAAATACAATGCCAGAGACCAGCCCTTTTTCTTCACATGTCTTATTTTCTCAGGTTTTTCTAAAGGCGCTGTCAGAGTGCCAACATCATTGCGTTTAAAGGCTCTCCGTGGTGACACTTTTACTAAGCCACCCTAGTACCCTTTCACGCGCTCACTGAACGAACTCCTCTGCTGTGGAGCTTAGAGTGCAGTAAATCTGCGTCTTGATGTGGGTGGATTTAATAAATCGCACATCGTTATGGCAGGACAGCTCACTTGAACTTATAATAAGTTGTGCTGGCATTTAACACACTCCTTTCGCAGAGATGCGATCATCAGATTAATTTAGAACGCTGAGTGTACTTTAATGCCATGTCACTTACGCAAGTTTGGCACCGGGTGTTGTTTTTTTTTGTCCTTTGTAGTGGTTGATTTATTGTAATTGGGTGCAGCCATTTTTCATGCCATCTCACCCCTGACAATGCTGCTGATCTTCACAAACAACACATTCCTCATCATTTTTAAAATATTGACTCTCAAGGGCGTCACATCAGCCAGTGTCTGAACAGCATCAAGTGCCCGGTTAATAATCAGCAGAATGGAATCAAGTGCTTTCCAGTGCCTCCTGAAACAAAAACAAAAAAAAAACGGAATTCATATTTTTTCAGTGCAGTGCACTAAGCCCTATCTATCGCTGTTGCTTTTTTCTGGGGCAGGGTGGATTCTCAGAGGTGTCCCTTCGAAGCCCACACTTGACAGGGTGTGCTTTTATGATCTCCGCCGACCAAAGAAGAGCACACGCCGGTCCAGCTGCGTGTGTTCAGAGGGGTGTGCATTTGGCACAAATATACGTCCTCTGCACTGGCCCTCCCTCTCCCCACGGGTGCTTTTTAAAAGGCATCAGCTGCATCCAACCCAAGAACCTCTGCTGAGAAGAAGGGCTCTTTGAGCTTTTTGTGCAACAATGGTTCCTTTGCTCTTTTTTTGGTAAGGAGGGGTTTCTGAGAGGTGTACTTTATCTACATGGAGTAGATTTTTGGGAGGGGGGATGGTGGTTTTGGTCCATCTGGATGTTGGTTTGGTGTCCATAAATGCACTGGGACGTGGACGATCAAAAAAATGGTCTTTGGCCCATACCGTGGAGTGATGTACCCCAGGATGCTTTTATCTCAATCCAAAATGATCCCCAAAAAAGATACTTCATTTTAATTAATTCACTACCTCAGATGTCTAATGCCTTTGTCCACTTTGTTCTCACTGGCTCACAATTTTCTGACTTCTGTGGGCCTTTTATCTAACATACAGTTGCCCAATCACATGAAAGTGGGTTGCAATGGGACTTGGAACCTTTGTTGCCATGCCCAAATAAGATGCTGCGATGTAAGAGCCACCTCAAGGGCTGACGTTAATCAGAAATTTGGTAGGAGCATCTTTGTTCTTTCTTGAGTCATCTCTAGTGTCCTGATTATTCTGTTAAAAAAGTACACTAGGAAAACCTGTTGTGTCTTTTAGAGTCGACTGGGTGTTACGACTCTGTCTGTACTCTTTCTCATCTAAGTCTTTCATGAAACATTAAACATATTTCTGCCGCTTTACCATACAGTTTCATTAATGGCCAGGCAAGACAATAAATTCAAAGGAAAAAAATTATTATGGAACTAATTTTCATTTTGGAAATTTAGAGCTTCCCCCAGCACAGGTGGTATCATTTTGTAATCGTCCTTCTAACTATAAGCTGGTAATTGAAGCTCCTTGGAAGCAAAAAAAAGGGCCATTAGATTACTCACAAATTATTTTTTTTAGACTTTCTCATTGCCAAGGTGGATGGACAAAAGGGATTCTTCATTGCAAAAATCTCATTTTAATCTGTGTGGGAATGCAAGAAATTGCTTTTTCTAATAGGCCTAAATAGCCTCAAATTACCATTAGCAAAACTGGCTTCCTGGGACGAAAGGTGATTTATGTTTTAAGAAATAATTAAAGCTGGCCTCTGAATAGACTTGTCCCTCGGCCAGTATGACAGATATTAGCTGACCTTATAGTAGTCTAGTAGGCTAGTTCTTTTGCATTTAAATCTGCTCCTGAAGCAGAACCAGTCAGCCATGTGGTCTCCCAGCTAAAGAGATCTTTAGCACGAGAGACTTGCCATTGATCAGCACCAGATGGAACGCATTCAATCCTTCCGCCGGCGCTCAAAGTGAAACTACAACATGGAGGATATACTCCACCTATAAATAACATTGAATTGAATACTGGGGGTTAATTGGAGTTAATATTTGGGGATTCATCAGTGCGAGCGCTCCCACTTTAGATAGCATTCTTCATCTCTCACATAATGATTGCACTCGCTTGCTGGTTCTTAAATAGAACCCCCCTAGTGTGATTCCATACCGAAAGTTTTCTTCTTTGATTCTGTGTTTGATCTCTAATTACTTAGCAGAACAGTTTTTCTTCAGTGTTTTTATTTGAGTAATACATATTAAAACAAAGTTCAAGGTCTATACTGTATCTATAAACCTACAATGTAAGGATGACTTATTCTACCCTCTCTTGTCCGAGCTGTCTGCAGGACTCAGCGTTTGCATGCAGTTTCCTCTCAAAACTAATTTATAATTTTGCTCTCTGATCTTTTCATTTAGGTGCTGCGGCATTATTTTTATATCTAATCGATACGCACTGGCTGCTTAAGAGCTTCCGTGAAGTTTCCAATTTGAGCACGTTTATTCCCCTGGCCCGTCTGAGGCCGATATTGGCCTACGTGCGCCGTGTGTGCCCCACTCTTAGAGTTACCTCCACAAAGCCTCACCGGGGCAACAATAGCAGGGAGGACACGCAGGAAGCCGCTGGCGACATGTTTTTGTTTTCCATCAATTGTCAAACATAAATTAGTTTCAATGAAAAGGTAATTTCAGTTTCTTAACCATTCTGGAATGAGTTTGCACTGTTTTTTTGGGGTTTATTTTTTTTTTGCGGCAATGAATAAAACTCAGAGGAAACCTGATAACCACTGGAGCCATTAAAATCATTCATGTGTGACTTATGCCTCACAAAAATACTCCCTGCATACCAAAGGGTGCGCTGAAATGCAACGGCGCTCATTTCTTTTGTAACTCGTATTGATTTTGCTCTCATCCTTCTTTGTGCCCTATCTTGGTGGATCCAATGAAGCCACACTGTATGCCATTAATGTTTCCATTTGTTTGTTTTGATCGCACAGAATTCATCAAGGGGTTGTACAAAGACTCTGAATTTTGTGAAGGCTCTTGTCATCACAATGGTATATTTTATGCAGTTCCAACCCCTCTTTTGTTTAATGTTTTATTGAAGACTCACATTTCCCTTATATCCATATAATTAATCTTTGTCCAGACATGTAATTGTTTCCTATCTGCCATTTTAAATTTAGAAAAAAAAAAAAAAAAAAACATTTTTGTTTTGATCCTTTCTTTCTTTGTGATGCACTATTGCAAAGGCACAGACCACACGGGGGTTCCATACCCGAAAAAGTGCTTTTCAAAGATCAAGACGTGCGCCGTGATGACTTGTGTCATGTTTACGTCCTCTACCTATGTTATGAATTTTTATGCTTGAACTCGGCTTCTTAAAAACTTTCTAGCCGTCGGTGTATTTTTCTGTCATTTTGTGAAGCCAGAGCCCCCACAATAAACTCACGCAGTAGGGGGTAATGTAGCCGGGGGCAGAGCCTTGAGCTGTTTTTTCCTTCCTTATACACACAACAGCAGCCAGCCACAGCTCAGCATGTCTCATAGTATGGCTTCTCGCTGGCCTTCAGAAAATGCTAATTGCCTGAATCTGTAATTTTGTCTGTGCCATTTCATTATGACCGCCGCTGTGCCAGCTCTGGCAGTCATTTAGTGTTTGTCATAGGTTTTCTTCTTGTTCTTCTTCTACTTTTTTTCACTAATGTTTGTTCGGCGATATCATATACATACTTACACTTCAACCATCCACATGAAACTTGGCATGGCTGATATGGAATAGAAGGTTTGTGTCACTAGGTGTGCATTTTGTTTTGTCCTAGCACGAAAAAACGTTTGCCAAAGATTCTGAACGTTTATGGCAAGCGGCCTCTAGGAGCCGCATTACCTTAGCTCATTATGACTCATTTTTGGAGTGGCGCCACCTAGTCAATATAGTTGAAAGCAAAAATATAGTAAATGACTAGCCAATATCTTGTGATGAAATTTGTGAATACAATTTTGTGCGCTCATTCGAAATGGCATATAGAAGCTATGTATCCAATTTCAAACAAATCCGCCATAAGATTGCTACAACAAGCTACAACATGTTTTCCTCTGTTCCTTTGACATGGTTTGGTCTATCTTCAAATTCATTTTGTCTTTAAAATCAATCAATCTTTCTCTCTAGAAATCATTCTACCTTCTCTTCTCAGTTTGTACATTCTGCTTGGACCCCAATGTCCGCTGCTTGCGGCTATATTTCAACGTATTATTATGATAATGTATACCCCTGTCCTGTTATAAATGTTGATACTTGTTTGCCTATATGTAGCAACACTACATTTTACTATTGTATTCAAGCATATTTTTGCCTTCATATTCTTGCCTTTGTAAATAAATGCCAAGTACAGTTATACAATGAAGCTCATATGGTTGCTTATGTATGCATGTAAATTTCACAAAATTTAGAACAAGAATGTCTGTTATAAGGTCACACTCATCCTCACGTTCACTAGGCATGTCTCAAAACCACAGAACGTAACTCACAGGTACTCCCACAACCACAAACTGTAGTTCCTAAACATTTTACTCAGAATAAGATATACAACAAACTTTTGATTCTATTGTTGCAAGAAATGCAAGATACTGTAATTCTTGCTATTTACTGTGTGACTCCTAAGATCACATTACAATGAAATTGTACTGTATATCAGCGCATATGTTTAATGTGTATAATTCTCCTGGTTGCATGTCATGGAGGAGGTTGCTGGTGTGATATTCTGTGAGCTGTCTCACTGTTCCTGTGACTGACCCTCTTGTCCTTTTTGTTTTCCAATCTTCCCTTCCTTCCTTCCGTTTAGACCTGGAAAACTTCAAGACCCACAGACGGAGCTCAGTGTCGGTGCGTGAAGGACAGGGCGTGGTACTTCTGTGCGGACCTCCCTCCCACTCTGGAGGTAAACACAACCAGAACCGGACATGATTTATGAGCCCCTGACTCCCGACTGCCAGAGCTCTCTGCGACATTTGTATTTTTTTTACTCATATTTTAAAACTGCATCTCAATTTGGAGGAGAAGCTTTTTTAGCTGGATGTACTGGAAATACCCGAGGCCCGGAGAGCTCTTGGCAGGCAAGCTTGTCAGTGCCATGCTGTTATTTGCCTGTGCACAGAGCTGCCTGATTTTGTCAGCTTGTGTAGGCTAGCCCCACTAGCCACTTGAGACTCGATGCATGTGTTAGTGTATGTCTGTGTGCGCGTGTGTGTGAGAGAGTGTGTGAGAGTGTGTGTGTTTGTGTGTGTGTGTGAGTGAGTGTGTGTGTGTGTGTGTGTGTGTGTGTGTGTGTGTGTGTGTGTGTGTGTGCGTGTTATTGCGTGTGTGTTTGTGTTATTGTATGTGTGAGTGTGTGTATATGAGTTAGTGTGCGTGTGTGTGTGTGTGTGTGTGTGTGTGTGTCTCTTCACTCCAGCTCCTCGCTGGTGGCAAAAGAAGTTCTCACACCATTTGTGCGACACCACTGAATCAGCCCTCTCTCTTTAGCCTTCTGCCTTCTGACATCTCCTCACCCGGCCGATCCTAACAGTCTTGCTCATCGCAGCGGTGCTCTCCCTTGGCTTGAGCAGCTTCCTCGCTCCTATCCTCCCTGTCACCGGGCTCGTCGCGCTTCATTGGCCTTCCATAGTCACCTCCCCAAACAGAGGCGTTCATTTACAGTCCCCTATCTGCTTGATGGCCTCAATTAATTAACACAGCAGCGGGCGTGTGTGTGTGTGTGTGTGTGTGTGTGTGTGTGTGTGTGTGTGTGTTAGTAGCTTATAAATGGCAGCGGCAGTGCGGCTCGGTCAAAAACGCTTTATTAACTCCATATGCAGATGCAGCCCTTGAAAGTGCCACATCCCAGGGTTCACTTGTGTATTAATGCTTTGAAAATCGAGCCACGCAGCGCTGGGAGCTGGGAGCTGGAGCCAGCACTGGTGCCATGAAAATGCTAAATTGAGGAAAAAAAATACAACTTGTTTTCCCCCTGCCTCTGTCAACAGTATATTTTCCAAAGATTAGACATGGTTTGTAGGCAAAAGTGGTTTTCTTGTGTGGGCCTATTGAAAGGCTTTTTTTTTATTCATTATAAATGTTGCTGTAGTATATTATTACAGGGCGCTGATAGGGTATGGTGTTGATATGTGCTGGACATGGGAAGTCCTATCAGTGGAAACAAAGCAGGTTTGATGGATGAGACCTCAAACGTTGAGACAGCGTGTAAGCAGCGTCAAAGAGAGCAGGGAGATAAAAGAGTATCTGATTAGTTTCTTGGCTGCGTCGAAAAGCCGCTCTGTACTTTTTTTATCGGCATGTTGCAGAGAACCACAGGGTTGTCATCTCCATTTTGCACTGAGGAAGATCTCAAAAAAACAAAACAAAAAAAACTGAAAAACTTTAGACACAAAACACGCAACTCTTTGAATGCATTTCTTTGGAGCCCAGACGACAATGCGAGCATGATGCTTTGGGGATTTTTTCCCCCTTAGAAATATTTGTCCTCTCATTCGCTTAACACTGGAGAAACTATGCTGCAGAGACAACAAAAGCGGCGAGGCACAAATGCACCCTGAAAGGCCTGCCTCTCTGCTATTTGTGTGTCTGTGAATATCTCAAGCAGCCCAAGCCCATGGTAATCTAAAGAATTGCCTGCCAGTTGGGCTGTGAATTAGCGTGCTGACAGCTTTGAGAGAGAGATAGGACTATCCCTCTTCTCTTCCCCCTCAAGGCCTTCTCTCCATCACCAGGTCTAAACAGAACCTTTTGGCTTTCACTGGCTTTTACCGTGATTGACACATTTCCAAAGACTATTCTAGAGGAAAAGTAGAAATAAACAAGGGCATTAAGTCCTCATTACATAACGGTAAAAGATGTTGTCATCTTGCATGTTAATCTTGCGTGTTGTATGTATTTGTCTTAAGGATCATATTGGTGTGCCTGGGGGGTTTTGGTATTCAGGGTAAGATTTTCTATTTGACTGCAGTGACTGAGTCTCTTTCTCTACGAGTTTCGCTTAGTGACCTCTTCAACCATGCATATCTATATCTTCTCCATTCATTTATTTTTGTAGGCTACTCTGTGAAACTCTATTCCACCTTTGGTTTTGGGGGGGGGGGTGATCCGCAATGATTTCATTCCGAGTTGATCGTGATGTTTCAGACCTTAGGGGTTCTCTCTGCATGCAGTCCGGCGGTGAGTCAGGAGAGATGAGACATTTGGAAGTTGTCAATTAAAAGAATGTTTCATCTTGAACTAGATGTATGAGACTTTGTGTCATATTATTACCAGACCCAGACTATAAAGCCTGTAATGCTATTGTAATACTATAAGTAGCCCAGCACTTTGTCTTCACACTATAATCTTAGGTTTATCTGGGTCTGTTTGGTCTGCAGTTAGGGACATAGTGTGGGAATTAAGTTAATATAACAATGTGTCATGCATTTTCATTGTTATCCTTCATATAGTTCTGGTTAAGTCTGTAAAACTTTTTATTTATTCACTCTTAAGTGTCTTTTCTAGTTGTGTTTTTCTTTATTGCTTTGTTTTGTTTTGTTTTTGGAAAAGAAGTTCTTTTAAATTCCCAAATGCTGTTAGTGGCAGAAAACTGGGAACTTTACTCTTCCTTACCACTTTATCAAATGCTGAGGCACTGAGAGGAGTAAGAAACCTGTCAGTAGCACATTCTCCAGACGTTAACCCCCCACCCCCCCAAGCAAAAGAGGTCTAAATTAGAAAGCTGAGAATGGCGAGCCCTGTGCACTAAACATCAGACACTTCTCCAGAGCAATCATAGCGCATGTCCCAACTACACAGAGCGTGTCCACCGAGCAGAGACAGACGGCGGCAGGTTTGACGTTGACGCTGACCCGCCCTGACGTGCCAGTCGCCGCGGCGAGTCCTTCGTGGGCGCCCGGGATGCTATAATGAAAAGGCCCATCTACCGCGGCTGGGTGGCGCCTCTCTCTATCGAGCATCACGGTGGCAACAGTGGCAACGCTGGCTTATTCATTACCGTATGTTCTCAGGTCTTAAGTGATAGACCCCAAGACTGGAGGGAGAGGAGGATGAGGAGGAGGTGGAGGGGGGAGGAGGGTGGGTGGAGGTGGAGGTGGAGGAGAGGGGGGTGCCCTGAGGATGTTCCCCCTGAAGCCGCAGCTCGAGGCTGGGTTAGGATGGGATAGGATGGGCGGCCAGACAGTCTGGCCCGGGGATGCGTAATTCCTAGCAGGCAGCCAAGGCAGACAGCTGGCCAGCAGCTCCCCTCCCCTCTCCCCTCTGTCTCTCCCCGAGCCACCCGCCACACTCTGAGCCCACTCCAACATGCAGATTGAGCTGTGTATAATCTACAACGGGCCAGGGAGACGGGGGCTGGGGAGAGGCAGAGAGAGAGAGAGAGAGAGAGAGAGAGAGAGAGAGAGAGAGAGAGAGAGAGAGAGAGAGAGAGAGAGAGAGAGAGGTGAAGTGAAGAGGAGGGATAAGAGGCAGAGGAAGAGGGAAGCCTCATGAGAAGGTCTAAGATTGGAATATTATTTGCAAGAGTAATAGTTGATAAGCTTTGTAAACCAGGCCAGGGCAGCTTGTGGGAGAGTGTGTTTGTGTGTTCATGTGGCTGTACAGGGAATCTGTTTGCCAATGAGTTTGCCTGTGTGTGTGTGTGTGTGTGTGTGTGTGTGAGTCTGTGTGTGTGTGTGTGTGTGTGTGTGTGTGTTTTTGTGTGTGCGCGCACACACGTCTTTGTATTAATGTGTGGCCCACGCTGTTTGCACATTTGAGATCGGGCTGCCAGGGCTTCATGCACAATTAGATTGGGGGATATCACTTTTCATTATCTCTCTCCACACCCTGAAAGGACTCCGAGGTGCGTAGTCAGAGGTGCAGACTGATTTCCACACGATGCACGGCATTCTTTCAGATTCAAATCTTCAAAGATGGTAATTTGCCACACCTGTTTTCAGAGGCCGCCATGCCTTATTTCACTGCCAGCGATGAACAGCGTGAATATTTCTGAGGGGATTTTCTACTGACTCACCTCATTTAAATGGTGCTTATGCTCAAGTGAGAGGCCATCTCAGCCTGGCCCGCAGTGGCACGGTGGTACACAGCTCACTGGCTTTACCCAGGCTCTGGGCTGGACGGACATTATGATAAACAGAGATTTGTAGAGCTTCAGCCGCATAATTCCTCTTGGGGTTACTTCAGCTGAGCAGTTGACAGCATGGGTGGCTAATGTAAAACAGTTGCCAGAGGGGTTGGCTGAAGTACCATTAAAAAGGCTAATTGGGAGAAAATTAGGTCTGTAGTTTTTCAGTATACGAACATACCTTGAAAGACAAAAAAAGATTTACTCTGAATTTAGACTGAGTGGTAGTGTAGCCCGTTTAGCATCACTGAAATATTGACAGTACTCAAACATTTTGACATACACGTGGAAAAGTAGCTCCCGTAGCTAATGTAATCCCTCAAATAATAGCGTAGTAGCGCAGTTAAACTAGCACAAGTGGAAAGGCAGCCCCTACTATAAATATCAGAGAGGCTTTTGGAGCAGGTGCGGCAAAGCAACAAAAAGTCTGTGGCACCGTACCAGATGCTGGAGATACAACTAAATGTGTATTTCATCATCGGTCATATGACACCAGAGAACGTTAAACTCATCATTGTGCCTAGTGGTTCTCACCGGTTGAGTTCAAAGATAACATTTAGTTAAGAAATTTATATTTTTATAGTGTCTTTTTAATACAGTGACTCCATATCAGATACCATATTCGTTTTTTTACAGAGCCATTTAGATTTCAGTGTCATCTGCTATTACAGTAAGAGTTAGCCTAGTGGGAGCATGTCAAAGATGAATAGTGGTTCCAAGAATGGAAACCTGGGGGATTAGATTCATGGTTTGGCCAATGAATAACAATATAACGACTTGTCTGCTAGCCTGAAGAATGGCTTGAAGAATTTAACCCAGTTTTCAGAAACTGATTCAGGTTATCATTGTAAAGGTTTACAAAATACTGGTAATTGGATGTTGTGATGCAGCCGGAATATCAGCCCATTAATGGAAACTGAACGTGGTCTTGAGTACTGTTAAGAGGGCGCTTGATGAGTTAAGAGCTTTCTGTGGTACATTTGATGAGTTTTCAGCTTTGTTTCATATCTGAATTTGGATGTATTTATCTCACATTTTTTACATTTATTTCACATTTTGCCGTTATATACTGCTTTTACTATAATATGACTGGTAAGGGAAACGTATACGTTTATATAGTGTAAGTGAGTAGTTCTTGCTTACTGTAAAGATGTTCATACCTTTTCAGAGACACACAGTAACAGTAATATTGATTAATGGTCGTGTTTTTCCCTTATCATAGCCTGTACAAAATCTCCCTGAGGCGTGAGCCCTCAGGCAGTCGCCCCAGCAGTCGCCCCTTGACACCCTACCAGTGGCGATTCCACTGATATCTCACACAATCCGTATTGCATCATTTGAAGCGTCTGAAGCGTCTAGCCTATCAAACAAGGCCACTGATATGTTCTGAGACAGAGGCTCCCCTTCAGCAGTGTGTATATTGGGGATGTGAAGCATGTGAAGACACTCTCTTTGATAGTCTATGTGTGTATGTGTTTGTTTTGTTGTGCACATATTTCTGTTGGCTAAATGTATCTTCCTTTGTGTGTGCGTGTATGTACAAGTGTATGTTATATGTGTGTGTGTGTGTGTGTGTGTGTGTGTGTGTGTGTGTGTGTGTGTGTGTGTGTGTGTGTGTGTGTGTGTGTATACTCCAGCGCCCTTGTGCATGCGCCCCGTGTCCCACAGCACGTCCCTGGGCCCTCCTGTTCCAGTGCGTAAACACACACACACACACATCCCCCATGCCTCTGAGACTACGGCCCATGGGGACAGCCTGCGCCCCTGGCTCTGAGAGGGAAAAAACAACCAATCATGACTCAGGGTCCAGCAGCACAGTGCTGGGTCCTCTTCTGTGTGTGTGTGTGTGTGTGTGTGTGTGTGTGTGTGTGTGTGTGTGTGTGTGTGTGTGTGTGTGTGTGTGTATGCCTATGTGTGCGTGTGTGTCTGTGTGCGTAAGTATGCATATGTGTGTGTGTGTGTGTCTGTGCGTAAGTATGCATATGTGTGTGTGTGTGTGCGTGTGTGTGTGCGTGTAAGTATACATATATGTTTGTGTGTGTGTGTGTGTGTGTGTGTGTGTGAGCGGCCAAGCAGCAGCCTTCTCTTTTACATTCTCAGGCCAGCATTTCCCAGTTGCTCTAATTACATTCAACACTCTCATAAACAAAAAAATAATTGCTTCTCATTCACTATTTGGGGAGAGGGTGTGAGGCTCGGCGGAAATGTGAGAGGTGCGGAGACGGAAGCCGAGTTTGCTCCGCAATCTGTCAGTTACCAAGTGACGGAACGCCGTGGTCTGATTAGGGCAGCACTAGTGTCAGGGGAAGGGCAGGCAAAATTAAATCAAGCCGTGAAATATTCACTCGAGTGAATGATTGATGACGACATGGAAACATAGTCTCCCGTGTGGGAAGCTTGACACAGATGCCTTGAAGGTATATCAAATGGAGACAGCCTTTATGTTAGCAACATAGGCTTCTGTTATTTGCATTTGTTACTTTTTCCATACAGTGATCATACGGTATCCTTCAATTGTTGGCGTTACGAGAAACGCCATGGTTGCTCAAGGTCAACATTTGTTGTAATAGAAGTATATGCCATAACAGCCTAGGTGCACCCTTGAAATGCAGTCACTGTAATTCTGACTCTCCCTCAAAGGATAAGACCAGTGTGGCATATGATCCCAGACAGCCTAGCGAGTCGATACATCCAGCAATTGCTTCACAGGCGTTCAAAGCTGCGGCGGTGAGGGGGGGGGGGGGGGGAAGTGTGGTCATCCTCCCTGGTTTGAAGTTACACATGTTCCCTCCACTCTCTCCGAATGCCATGCTCCTACCCCCTTGCTCTGTCGCCCCCCCTTCTCTTGGTGGCTCACTCCTTTGCGTTTAAGAGGTCGGCCATGGGGAGGGAGGAGCTGTGTCGAGGCCAGGACTGATGTGCTCTGTTAGGGGGCTGATGCAGGGCCAGCAGCCTGAATCACCCCGACATCTCTGCGTGGCCGGCCGTGTTGTGACACTCCGGTGTTCCTGCGGGAATGTTATTTGGGAGCATTCTCATGCTGTCAGGTAATTACTGTAATGCACCGGCATCTGAAGAAGGTGGGCATACAGTGACACTCTAAACATTTCAGTAATGTGCATGCAATAATAGATATTGGACAGCATGTGTGACTGTGTGATTGTGTGTGTTTGCATGATTGTGTGTGTGTGTGTGTGTGTGTGTGTGTGTGAGTGTGTGTGACTGTGTGTGTGTGTTTTGAACATGTGTGTCATTTTCAGTGCACTAGAGAATCAAATTATCTTCCCTCGGCTCCCTCAGTCACTTTGGATCAGGGCAGTGCAGGGAGCTGAAAGCCTGTCACTTTCTCTACCCCTCTCTCTCTCTCTCTCTCTCTCTCTCTCTCTCCCTCCATCTCTCACTCTCTCTCTCTCTTTCCCCCCATCTCAGAGCATGCCACATTAATGGGCTGCCTGTGTGACCCAGCCGTGGTCTTTGTATTACTCAATTACTCTGTTTAGCGCAGGACCTAATGCAGCTGACCTCCATTTCCTAATGGAGGGGAGACCTTTTTAGGTGCACTCAAGACTGAAATCGCCCCTCTCCCTCACCAGAGACACACTAAGAATAGAGAAGCTTCCTCTGGGCAACTTTTTCCTCATCTCTTCCTCCTCCTCCTCCTCCTCCTCCTCCTCCTCCTCCTCCTTCTCGGCCCCTGGACCATGTGCACTCTGCTCTTGTAAAGAGACATGGAGAAAAAGAAAAAGAAGAAAGGGAAAAAAAGACAAAGAGGAAATTTCTCTGAGCCTAGAGCGAACTTAGGGGAAGTGCGCTCTGCGCTGTGGCACAGTCGGAGTGGCTATGTGGCCTTTTTTTGTTGTTGTTCCTATTTATTTTTTATATACTGTTTTTGTTGCAGATTCATCTTAGCTTGCAGCATGAGTTTGTTTATGAAGGGCTAGAGTTGTTCTACCTGTTCGATAGGCCCAAAGTGAAATGCCCTGCCACCCATTCCAACCCCTCCACCCCTCCACCCCCCACCCCACAATCACAGAATCCTAAGGGTAATGAGTTAGTGTTCACTCAACGCTACTTGGGGTTGTTAAATTTTCAACATAACAATTAGTACCCTTTTTGTTCTGGCTTTTTTTTTAAGATAATTCCCAGCATGCGGCGTTGAGCAAAGTAATTAAGAATTCACACATTGTTGTCAGACGGAATTTTGCATTTATTATTAATACCAGATGATGATCAGGCAGCTGCATCAGAATGAATATTTATTAGAAGCTGACATTGATAATACATAATGAGGATGAAAGGATTTTCCTCCCAGACACAACCCCAGACTCTCTGAATATGGCCTGTCGTAAACAAACTTCCCAATAACCTCTGCCTTTCCATTGTGATTGGACCCACATTCCACCCACCCCTGCCTATGGCTTTGATCGATGGGTTGTTTTGTCTGTTGATGCAGACCTACATTGCTTTTGTTTCTAGTAATTATTCTTCCCGTTGAGATGAATATGTATTGTGTTTTTAAAGCGCTGGCTCTGCACAGGTATCCCAGGGGGCCTTGCTGCTGGGCTGGGCCTGGGGGGTGGGGGTGGTTGGGGGATTTGCAATGTCCCGTGGAGTGTAGATATTAATCGCTTTAGATGCTGTAAGCAAAGCCAAGAGGCTGCTTTTAATTGTTGGCTCAGAACACTGACACTAATAGACACATTAGGAATGCTTGTGCAAGCATTTTAAATCATTTGTCATTAAGCCTAGATCTAACAGTTTGCCCTGGTCATGACGCTCCTTTGTAGAGAGACTGCTTTGCTCCTCTCCGCACTTTGATTAGACTTCTAATGGGAAAATAAGAAGTCTCTCTACTAAGTGTTCGGATTTTCTCATGAATTCAACATTTGACCTCCAAATAGCAGCGTATCAATTTGCTTTTATCCCTAAACTTACTGGTCAGACCTTACAATAATACCTAATACCTACTAATACCTAACGTACTGGTCAGACAGCAGAGCGTCTTCAGTCGGAGGCTCCTTCGGGTCCGCTGTAATAAGGACCGTGACAAGAGGTCATTCCTGCCCACTGCAACAGCCATCTAAAATGAAGCCCCTCTGTGCCAGGATGGGAGACTCCTCTGAGTGGCCGTGCACAATGCACAATGCACATTTTATTTGCACAGACTATTGCACATTAAATAGTAATAAATAGTATATATGTTATATTTTATATATTATATTTTATATTTTATAAATAATATTATATTTGATATAGTATAGGAATAGCTATGTATATACGTACATACATAACTATATATATATATATATATATATATAACTATATGTACATATATCTCTATATATATATATATACATACTATATACAATATACTATATATATTATATATATACTGTAATTATGTGTACTGTCTTTTTACCTACCTCATTTCATGTGTTTTTTAAAGTTATGTATATTTTTTGTCATGTATGTGAATTGCTGCTGCAACACTAAAATTTCCCTTTGGGGATAAATGAAGTACTCTATTGATCTTTCTATCTATATATCTATATATCTATCTATCGATCTATCTATCTATCTATCTATCTATCTATCTATCTGTCTGTATGTTTGTCGAAAGCTACTGTTTTTTTTTTTTTTTTGTTATGGAGCCCAGTTCTAAGCAAAGTCTACAAGCTTGCAGATGGAAGCCCGGCCATATTATGATAGATTCTCTTGACTGTACTCGATTGTAGTAATTTCATAATTTCAGCATTTCTGTCCGAGAAATGCAGCCCCCCTCATTTATTTCTCTTGGTTTGTACATTTGCAGCAAGTCATTTAGGATATTTTACTGCCTTTTTTCATTTCATGTTGACTCCTCAGAACGGTTTTGCAACCTTTGCAGTCTCTGCCATAATGTGCTCTGTATTTTGTCAGCATCTGACAAGTCTCTCTGGGGACTCTTCAAAGTGAAAACTCCCACTTCCCTTACATATCATCTTTTAGAGATAGAGAGAGAGAGACGCTTAGACACCTTCACACTGTGTGGAATAGTCGATGTAGCATTTGTATTCTGTTTTAGGATGGTGAGAATTGCTTGGGCAGCTGAGCTTGGTCAAGGAAAAGGAAAAGGAGATAAAAATGTTTGGCTTTTTTGGCAAATTTGTTGTTTTAGATATATTGTACTCTGTTGTACTGTAGGCAGAATTTGCCAATATATGTATATATATATATATATATATATATATATACATCATTATTTCAAACCTTGACTGTCAATGACTGCATTTGCTATTCATGGCAAACAAGAATATTTATTTGTTGTGTGTGTATATATATATATATATATACAGTATATACTGTATATATTGGATTTGGGCTGCTGTTTGAAGCAATAGTGTTGCTTAGGCCATGTTACCATGGTGATGGTTTACAAATACATCTACATGTAAGCTTCACTAAGTTAACTTAGTTCATTAACTCTATTATTAGTGCAGATTCATTCTTTAGATTCTGTAGCACAGGCATGTTCTCATGGGATACAGGAATAAGAACCCTTGTGCTTTCTTGACAAACAAGGACTTTGTTAATTTGCATTAATATTTCAGTGCTCAAGGACCTTGACTATTAAGAGTCCCCTCATAATTACTTTCCGTTCATCTGTAATTGCCAGCGACTTTTCAAACACAACACTTATTTCCACCTGTAAACAATCAAACCAGGTGCATGGCAGCATGATCGTAGCCACCCATTAGCAATGCTGGAATATAATGAACAATTACGGTGAAATTGCTGTTTACCTTCTGCGGTGTACACCACAGTCTGAATTCAGCTGTGCATGTGTTTCATACCTGAGCTGAGATTGTGAAAGGAAGAAAAAAAAAATGCCACAGAAGAGCAGTGAAGCAAAGAAAGCTCAAAGAAATAAAAAAAATAAGATCAACCCTTCCTGCGAATCAAAGTGACGCTCAGGAGAAATTAGCGCTGACGGGGAGGCGCCGGCATCCCCTCGGAGCGTGCGCGTGCTGTGCAGTTGCTAACACTCTGCTTGCCAGCGCCCGCTGACTGCGAGCGCCTCTCCATGAGAGAAAAAGGCGCAGGGAAGCGTGTTGCTCCCAGCAGGTGGGGGAGAAAGGAGAGGAGAGGTGGCCTGCTTTTGAACAGACTGCTCCACTCCCCTCCCCTCCCCCCCCCTTTCAACCCAACTCTCTGTGGCCCTCACCTTTGGTGTGTAAGTATAGCGCCCGGGCCCAGGTGGACGCGGTCCTTGGAGGACGAGCGCTCGGCCCCCGCTCTCTCTCTCCTCTGTGGTCTGGGATGAGGAGCGGAGCGCTGGTGTGCATCCCGTTCCCGCTGTGATAAATGACCAGCCAGTCAGAGGGAGGCCAAGGAAGGAATCCTCCAAGAGTGTTTTGTTTAATTACTGGCCCGCTAACGAGTGAATAGGTTTGATTAGGCCCAGCGGGGGGGGAGGCGCTACGTGTCTGTCAGTTAGAAGGGCACTGAGCTTCATGGCTGCTGATTGGAACGTCACGGCAACCAGAGGGTGAGACGGATTATCATGCAAAGCCAAGCTTCACGAGGAGGGCTCAGAGACATATATACACAAACACACACACACACACACACACACACACACACACACACACACATACACACTCAGAGAGCTAAGCCTTAATCAGTGCCATTGATGAGTTCTCCAGGTACGGTGTGCGTTACAGATGAATGCCTGTGAATGAGAATCTTTACAGTTTGACTTGCTGTTGCCCCACAGTATACCACTAGCTATGTAGAGACAAAATCCCATGTTGTTTTAATGCCAATCCTTTAAAACACGGGAGCTTTCCACTTATTCTCCTGTCATTACAAATTCATCATGTAAGGGCTCCAAAAAAAAACCTGGCACCTCTTTGCTGCCAGTTGTCTAGCATGGATGGAAGCACTACGCAGAACATACATACTGGTGTGATTCTCTCAAAATAGTATTTGTTGCCAAACAGCCATCGTGACATGCTTTGTGCAGGTGGATTTTTTTTTATTTCCATGACAATTAACTTATTGGGTGTTCATTTCTTTGACGAGCAACAAGCAAAGCAACAAGCAACGAACAAAATGTGTAGCGCATGAACTAAAGCTATCGTGTGGCATGTGGGAGCAGTGTGCTGACCCACCCATGTCACGTGCGTCAGAGTTTGCTCGATGCTAATTGCCCGTTGCATTTCGTTTTTTCCTTAACAAATAGCTGTCGTCTTCTTGATAACCACACAGGATGTCAGGGTAGTGTGCATATTATCCACAGAGCATTCAAAGGTACCGTAAACACTTTACACTCAATTATTCTAGAGCTCTGTAGTTAATTCATGTAATTTATGTAATATAATTAATTAATATAATATAATGAATATTAATATAATTAATGTACTGTACAAACATCATGTATGACTTCTCAGAAGCAGAAGCAGAAGCAATGATACTATCACTAAGTTACTGAATTATTCATAGTAAGCTGTTTCTCAACGTTATTTCAAAGACAGTATTTTCATTTCCATAAGACTACCAGAAGACTTGTTTTGAAGGTAGAATAGGTGATATGCTGGAGAAACCAGCAAGAGTAGGCTAGATACAACTGAAGTATACAACCATAGAAATCCCAGGCCCTTCCTTCAGGCCCTTCCAAAGCCACTCCTCCAAAACACATGCGCACTGTCTGACTACTGCTGAAGGACGAGTCCACGAGAGAGAGCTTTGGGGAGTGGAGCACAGAAAATGGCTGCAATCACTGACCGTACCCAACTACCACATGTCTCATTTACATGTCCCATTCTCACAACTATAAAAACTCACAAATAAACTTAAATCACGTAAAACGTCATCAAAGCCAATATAGAGTAAGAAAAGATAAATACGCTCAAATGACACTTGCTCACAAGTAACGTTACAATGCAGGTGAACATATAGATTACTAGCGTACTAACGTTATTGTTCAGAAAATAACAAATTCCCCAAAAAACAAACCAGATTACTTGCCCAACAGAAATACAGCAACCATGATGTCACTTTTCAGGCCTTTCAACTCCCTCAGTTGTCGCCATTGTAACCTCATGACCTGTTGGGGCTGTGTTGGGTTGAAGAGCTAGGTTACAGCTCCTTATGTTAACTATGCCTGCGCAACTCCCATAACCCACATATCGGACTGTGTTTGTGTTTGTTAACTATGGAGGCCTTGGTACACAGCCCTGCCATCTTGCACTTTCTCTGCCATTCTGGTGCAACTATTTCGCTAGCTTTAACAATATGTCTGCCTAGCACAGGCAGAGAGTGTGCAGGTAGGTAGGTGGACAGGCAGGTACACCATCCAATCATTTCATACAGGCCAAGATGACAGATTTGTTTTATTTTTATTGTTAGAGCATTTGATTTATTCATTGCTGTCAGGAAATGTAACAAGAATTTCAAGAACTATCAGGCCCTGGGCTGTATAAAGTGTCTTGAGAAAATTGTAATATTTTTATGGTAAATACATAAAATTGAATTGAATTAAATTGAAATATAACAAAAAATGCATCTAAAATAAATCGCTTACACAACCTTTAATTATTGTCGTTGTTGTCATTGATGCTCCTTTATTAACCCTTCAGACCTTAACTTAGGCTAAGAGAATTACATGCATATGTAAATATAAAAAGAATCCTTGCTTACATTACAGTGTGTACACTACATTGTTTTCTGTATTCTTGACACAGATGCATGCATGTTGACATTTTATAAAAAGGAGGAATAACAGGCGCCTTACTGTAGTGATCTTATTTACTGAATGACACTGTTGTTACCGTAGTGATCATATTTACTGAATGACACTGTTGGTCCTCCCTGTTATGTAGAAAATAGAAAAAAATGAAAATGGCTATTTGGTTCACTGTGGTTGTTACATTTTTCAAAATTAGAAAAGATGTTTTACACCCTGAGACACTACCCAAGCTGTAATTTCATCCCTGATATAGTCGATTTTTTTTGTGCTGCAGCTTAGTTATCATCTTACTGACCCACACTGACATTCATTTTCACCCTGGCATGAAGCCCCTCTGGTAATTTGGCAGTTCACGGGGGGGGCAGAGTGCTCTAGAGAACACCACACATCTGCTGCCCGGCAACAACACTCGAGCAGAGGAGAGAATAACGCAACATCCACACACATATATTTTGCATTTTGTGTTTTTTTTGTGTTTGTGTTTTTTTTTTTTCAGATCTGTAAACTTCAGTTGTGTCTTGATTTCATGCCACATGTTTTTTCTATGAGAGATCCTGAAATGTATTTTCTTGTTATGGGCAGGTCTGACGTTTTCCTGGATTTTTAACAAGTACCCGTCGGTCGTCAAACAGGACAGTCGACGATTCATATCCCAAGAGACGGGTAATCTCTACATCGCCAAGGTGGAGCCATCTGATGTGGGCAACTACACCTGTGTGGTCACCAACACCGTCACGAAGACCAGGGTAGAAGGTCCTCCTACTCCACTAGTGCTACGCTCTGATGGTGAGACCCATTTTTCAAATCCTTTTTCACGTCACCATCTGCACTGTGTGTGTGTGTGTGTGTGTGTGTGTGTGTGTGTGTGTGTGTGTGTGTGTGTGTGTGTGTGTGTGTGTGTGTGTGTGTGTGTGTGTGTGTGTAGTATTGTTCTGGGTATAGTTTACCAGATGTTTCTAGAAAAGACGGCTCAGTGAGAGGCATCTTAAATATCAGTATAAGAAATCAAAACACCAGCAATGGCCTTAGCTTTTTCTTTTTTCTTTTAGGAATACAAATTATGACCAAAGGTTAATGAGCTGTTTCTTTGCAAATTAAGGATGGCCTGGTAGCATGTGTTTTGCTGTTCCTAGGCTGGCCTTATCAAAAAGCTCCCTAATGAAAAGGTCATTTGTCTCAGGGTGATCTTAAAGTGAACTCCTCTGGTTTGTGCTTTGATATGGTTAAGTTAAAAATAGTCCCCATGCTCATCCACATAAGGCCTTAAAGGGACAGTAGAAGAAATGTATGCTATAGTTTACTTTAGACATTTTATAGTTTGTGTTACTGCATTGCTAACCCTACTCATCACTGTCAGAATAGTCATGGACCAGAACATATACAGTATGTCTTGCTCAAATACACGAGGTTACACATGAGACACTGACTCTTTTGTTTAATACAGCACTGCATTCCAGTCCATGCAGGTAAAGTCTTCTTCCATCACAAACAAAACGGGTTGTGTACAGTATTCAGTAGTGTAATGGATCCGGAGCCTGAACACAGATATCAAAACATGTCTAGACTGTGAGACAGCCTTATTGTCTGTATGGGTATTTCTCTGGTGAAGAATTCAGTCATTGTTAATGGACCGATGAACATTATTGTGGTGTTTGACATAGACCTCAGCTTATATATTTGCTAGAATGGGGTTGTGTAGCTTCCCTTGTATAAAAAAAAAAACAGTGTGTTCGTTGTATCAGAGTGCCACGGCGGAACGCGCCATTTGAGCACCCTGCCTCACCCACAGAGGAGCGCGGTTTACAGTACGTGACTCTCTGGAGCCTCTACCTCTCCGGAGGCCAAAGCAGACGCTTGTTCACATAAGCAGTTCTTGAAGTGCCGCCGCCGAGTATTATTCCTGTCTGTACTCAAAAAAGTGAGGTGGGAATTGCCTAGCTTACACCAGCGCACGCAGTGGCGTGTTGCACCATATGTTTGTGTGAATTATAATTAAGCAAAACAAGCTGCGGTCTCAGATCTGTCTGTTTAATACAGATATTCCTAAGCCCTGGGGTTTATGCTTTTATTTGTGGGAGATTTTTCTTTAAAAAGGGCTGCTTGTGTGTTTGCCACCCCTAATCCTCTATTTACATGGCTTTTCTCCTTTCTTTCAACAATTTTTTTGTAATGACTCTGTTTCTTTCGGACTATAAAATCTGCGGAAACATAATCTGTTCTTTATCGAAAGCTAACGCAAATCGATCGAGTTGCCAGTCTTTCTCTGTGCTATCTGCTCCAGGGCGGGTCAGAGTTGGCTTGCGGCACATAGAAAAGGTTCCAGGAGGAGACGATTACGTCTGTTCAACCTGTCTCTTTTCACAGCAGGTCTAGTTTGGCTACCGTGCTGCATCAGACACTGCAGATAAGGATCTTAGCTCTCACAGCCGCGCGAGAGGCAAGATAACATGTGCCTTGCGAAATTAGGGTTGATGTGTGTGTGTGTGTGTGTGTGTGTGTGTGTGTGTGTGTGTGTGTGTTTGTGTGTGTATCCATGTGTGCTTGTGTGTGTGTGCATGTATGTGTGTGTGTGTGCAGTTCAAACATGAGCCTGAGATTGTTTGCTGCGGCCCCGATTCTTGAGCGGCACTTTCTTTCAGAGTGATGAGGAACAGTGCCTTAAGAGAGCCACGATTGGAAAGCTATTTTTAGAGAACTCAAGTAGTCTGAGCTCTTGTATTTCATTATGAAAAAAGGTCTACCCCCCCCCCCTGTTCTTCAAATGCCTTGTGTGGATTTTGTGTTATTGAAATTGTCTTCTTTTTCACATTCCACATTCTCTTTTTATTCCTAGGTGTGATGGGTGAATATGAACCAAAGATTGAAGTGCAGTTTCCAGAGCTGGTTCCAGTAGCCAAAGGCTCCACTGTGAAGCTGGAGTGTTTTGCCTTAGGAAAGTAAGTCCTGTGTGGTTGACACACCATGATTTATGGGTACAGTACAGACCTGCACCATGGCTACCTCTGATGATACCGTTGAGACTCTAAATTCAAGCAGTCATTGTAAGGGCCACTGTATAACTTCGATTCATCATGCTGTTGAGCAGATGGGCCTCTAAAAATAACATGTCTTTAGAATCGAATTTCTATCCTTATATATTTCATTTTCGCTACGTTACCTGGAGGATCATCTCAAAATGTTACTGAGATTGTCATTGAAAGGTCGCAAGGAGCCTTTTTACTGAGGTGCACATAGTGTCGTGAACAAGACAAAATGGTGTCACTGTAATTCTAAACCCTTTTTGCCTCAGATGTAATCATTTTAGTGTTTTTGAACCACTTGTCCTCTTGTCCCCACAAACAGCCCGGTCCCATCCATAACATGGCGGAGGGTGGACGGCGTCCTCTTCTCTCGGAAGGTGGACATGCGCAAAGCCAGCGGCGTCCTGGAAATCCCCTACTTCCAGCAGGAGGATGCCGGGATCTACGAGTGCACAGCAGAGAATGCGAAAGGGAGGAACGCGGTGAAAGGCAAACTGTCTTTCTATGGTAGGTGATCCCATCCTGGCATGGGCGCATGAATATTTGAACCAGAAAGAGAGAGCGAGAGAGAGAGAGAGAGAGAGAGAGAGAGAGAGGCTGCCGTGTCAGACTCACTCAGACAAGGACTCGTCACAAACAAATCTCATTGGTCTGCGAAACCACAAGAATCGCCCCACATGGCTGTGTGATTTTAAGAGGGCATCAGCATGATTAAACCCACGCGGCAATGATGCCTCTAATATTTTTATCCAGATTAAAGAGAGTGGATGAGGAAATGCCCTTGGTCTTGACCTTGTCTCTGTGCCCGATCTAGGGTTTTAACCAGATGGCGCGATGATTGAAACCCGCCGGAGCTTCAGATCAGAGTGGTTAAATGTACTATGGGTAGGCCTAAGGCACATATGCTAGGACTTCCTCATTCACATAATCAGTTGTTGTTCAGTAATTTATGTCATTGTGGATTATTTTTTTTTGTTTCATTAGGCATTTTTCTGTGCTGTCAGTCTATTAGAGTCTCAGAAAAATATCTATGGAAAGAGTACAAAAGAGGAGCGCTGGCACATGAGAGAGTAACACATGCTGTTACAGTACATCTCTGCACATCTATGTTTCAGTCATGAGGCTGCTGATATTCGCCATAATATCACAGTCATGAGTGTATTGCAATAGTTACTGGTTTGTAACTGATTCACCGACGCCACCAAAAATGATTTGGCACACATAGGAAGTGCAAGTGCAGGCATGGCATACCTCTGGTCCAGTCGAATTGTTTGACTGCAATGAAGTATTCTATTTCACAATTACAAATAACACAATGTCAGGTATTTTGATTGACTGTGATAAACATTGAACAATCTCAATCAAGATTTCTCCATAGCTGTGTAATGACCAGACTTACTTACCTCCTTAGCTAGCCACTGCAGATGGATGGATGGATAGCATATTCACTCTCCCCAGGGTATTTTTTGGCATTTTTCTCGGTATCACGTCAGTGTTCTCAGGATGTGCCAAGCCCAGGCTAGAATAGAAGTTGCACAGAGCATTAGTCAAACACTATGACATATTTGCCCAATCAGCATTGGGTGGAATTTTGGGGGATTGACTCATTCTGATTAATGTAAAGGACCATTAGCGCAAGAGTCTCAGTTATCCTTGCTGTGTATGTGTCGCTCCTAGCCATGCCAAGAAAAGTATATTTAATATGGACTTTTAAATGAAGGGTCAGGACCTTTCCCGCTACTGTGGTAATCATCCAGAGGTATTGCTCATACAGGACGGCTTCCTATTAAGTAAGTACCTGTAGGCAACGGACCAGTGAGATTTATTCTCCCTCACGGAGTCCCTCTCTGCTGCATACCCAATGGCCCATTTACAAGAATAGCCTGCACCGGGTTCTCTCTCTCTCTCTCTCTCTCTCTCTCTTTCTCTCTCTCTCTCTCTCTCTCTCTCTTTCTTTCTCTCTCTCTCGTTGGTTTAGCAGCCTTGTTGTCTCTTTGTTTATATTCTGAGCTATGTGGGCCACCGAGAGTCCCAAATGCTGCAACGGAGACAATAGAAAAAAACGCTATTTATAGGATACAGCGGTAGAAAACACGAGCCTTTTGATTGGTATAATAATACTTTTAATAGAACGGTAACCCAGGAATATGGAATCCACGATGGTCGTTCCACATAGTCGTTTCTGTGTTTTTTTTTTCTTTCCTTCCCCTCGCGCTTCGTTGTGGTAACGGTTGCATTGTAACTAATGCGCCGACTTTTAATCTCGCGCCATATATTTAGGCCGGGGCTGTATTTACGACCCATCTCTTGATTTTTCCGCCAACCTCTACCGCTCTCCATTCAATTGGTCCCCTCCTTCCCACACACTCAGCCCCTCTCCGCCTCCTCCTCCACCTCTCCACACTCCTGCTGCTGCGGTCCATAAGTCAGGATCTTGTCATCTGCTGGGGGCATAGCTCATTCTGTGCATTAAACAATTTGCCATTATTTACAATGCTCCTCAACGCTCTCCGCCACCCCTACCCCCACCCCCACCCGCCTCCACCATCTCCACCACCACCCACACCATTACACTGGTAAACAAGGAGGTAGCCGTGTCGCCACCATTGCTGTGGCGGCAGCGGCAGCATCGGTGGCGCCCTGGAGGTGTGTTTTTGTCAGGATTAGCTGCGGGGCCAGGCCTCTTCAGCGCGGCAGTACGCTCTCAGCCCCTGCGATGGCAGGTGATAAAAATCTGTAATCTTATTTTGAAGTCCCCTGGAATTAAGCTGCTGAGACATTGGTCAGCAGAGTGGGGGAATTGGGGGGTGGGGATCGATAAGAGTATCTCATGTTTATCACTGCAGCTGGCAGCAGAGCCTCCATCCGCACTGGAGGAGGGGGTGTAGAGGCAGACGGGTGGGGAGCCTAGTGGGTAGCTGGGTTGGGGGTGGGGGGTGGGGGGACGAGCATGCGCACACACACACACACACACACACACACACACACACATACACACTCCAGGCCTCATCTGCATTGCAAGCAGTTCCAGGCTGAACGTTTCAGTGCGGCCTTTTCTGATTAATATTGGTGGTGTTGTTACAGTAACTTGTGGAGTATCTGATTAGGCCTTTTTCATGTTACTTTGGCCACTTGAAAGGAAAACTATAATTGTGTCTGCACCCCCACCCCCCTTTTGCAAGACTGCCTTTAATGTAGCAAAATTCTGTCTACATCTCCAGCAGAAGCCTGAGTGGATAGAACATACATTTAAATTAAAACTAGCCGCTGCAAACAGGAAGGAGGGAAAGCTGTTGTGGTTGCAGTGTTATTTTGCACAACAATTTCCCGGTGTGATCTTGTGAACCCTGTTGGACGCCCAAACGATCTGGTTAATTAGTATTCCTTGGGAGGCCAGCTATGAGGAGAGTGAGGTGAGGCTCTCATTTGACCCCTGGCCTCCTCTCCTCCCCTCCTGTCTTGAGTTGATTCAGAGTGCCGCGGCTGACAGGCTGCCCACAGGCTCAGGATGGCACAGCCGTGGGATACCTGCTTTCATGTGGGGCACTGGCCCTCAAAGTCAATACACTCACAGTGGATGAACGATGGGCTGAATGGCCATGACAGAGAGGGAAAGAGAATGAAGGAGAGAAAGAGTGAAGGAGAGAGAGAGAGAGAGAGAGAGAGAGAGAGAGAGAGAGAGAGAGAGAATAAACAGCCTGAGTGGGGTCCGCAGAGGTGAGGCGGGTGGGACACTGCCTGCGGACATAGCGTTAAGACTGCAGTGGCACGGATGTGATGCTAAATGACTAGCGATAATGGACTCTCGGAGTACTGCTTTGGCTATGTCTTTAGGCGCTTTTTAAAGTACAGGCACACACATAGCACAGACGCAGAGAGAGACACACCAACACACACCCATCCCCATGCACATATACACATAAGAATAAAAACAAAACTATTGCACACGCATGCACCCATAGTACGCACATACATATACACACACACACACACACGCACACGCACACATACACACACACACACACGAACATACACATACACACACACACACACACACACAGACACACACACACACAGACATATATATAGTATTAATGAACTGCGATACATTGGTTCGTGTCGACATACAGCTTAATCCTTCTTAGAGAATCCATCCCATGGGTATAGGTGGGTGTAGAAAGCAAAAGCTTGACCCGGCCCACTAATTCTCCGTAGCTTGCAGTCAAATCCAGTTATACAGAATTGATCTGCGAGTAGATGAGATGATCAAATAAATCAAGAAATCTCTCTCTCTCTCTCTCCCTCCCTCCTTCGCATGTGCTTTATTTATGTGTTTATCAATTCACCTCATCTAATCAGGTGACATAAATGATGTACCCAATATGCTTCGCAGTTTTTGCTAAATAATTAACTAGGGTTGACTTACATGCACTTAAAAGATAGAAATCGATAGAGCTCATGTATAATTAAACCATACTTTACTTTAATGGGACTGGGTAGGGCTATTTCATACCGTTGGTCATGGGCAAAGTAATACATTACGTGTAATTTCCCTTCTGGCTCTCTCTATCTACCACACTGGCAAATGAGAACGACAGGAGGGTGTTTATATCAACAAGGCACCAGCAATCTAATCTAAACAATGTTTTATTTCAACTTGCAAAATGGGGGTGAGGTATCAGAGAAAACTACTCTGTGTCTCGCTGCCTCTGAAGAATTACGATGTCAGATCATGTGATCATGGTGGGCCCTTGTGTTTGTGTGCTGTTCACTTGCAGCCCCTCCCCAGCTGATCGAGCTTCCTCAGGACGTGCAGAAGGCCATCGACGAGTCTCTGGTGTGGGAGTGCAAGGCCACCGGCAAGCCCAAGCCGTCCTACAGATGGATGAGAAACGGAGAGAATCTCGAGTCGGTCGAGGTACATCTCTCTCTCTCTCTCTCTCTCTCTCTCTCTCTCTCTCTCTTTCTCTCTCGTTCTCTCTCTCTCTCACACACAAACACACACACACACACACACACACATCCTTCTCCCTCTGTCTCCTTCTCTGTCTCCCTCCCTCCCTCCCTCCCTCTCTCGAATCTTCTCCTTTCTCTCCCTCCTTCCCTCCCTCTCATCTCTTGCTGCTTTCTCTTCAGTGGTCCCCAGCTGTGCTAAAGTCCCTCACACCCCAGCCAAGGACAAAATTTAATGAAAGAAGAGAGGAGTTAAATGAAATCGCTGTATTTTTTTTCTTCTTCTTCTAAACTTGTACACCGTGTGCCCTGACATCAGCTCCTTTGGCGTTCTTATTGTTTTTGCCATTGTGTCTTATTGATTGCGGTCTGGTGCACAAAGACTCCTGCAGTGAAATGGAGGAAAAGGCACATCTGGGAGGTTTGGGAGTTGATAGCAGCCCGACGGAGCGGTTTCGCTGTTATCACATGCACTCGACGTCTTCACACATCTGCTTTCAAGGGACCAAACTGCAAACAAGCACACAGTTGAGTCCTGGTCTTGTTGATGTAAGACCCATTGTAATCTGTTAAATCTCCACCGAAAGCCCAGCAATTAATCCTGCTATCCCCAAGGGAGAAGAGAGAGAGAGAGAGAAAGAGAGAGAGAGAGAGAGAGAAAGAGAAAGAGAAAGAGAAAGAGAAAGAGAAAGAGAAAGAGAGAGAGAGAGTGTGTGTGATGAGGTGTAGTAAACACTTCATCTGGCGATGCCAGCCTAGGAGTTACTAGGTTCATTTCTTTGTTTATTTATTTAACTAATGATCCAGCCCTTTTTTATTTACTCCGCCGCATTAGTGAAGCATTCATTACTGCTGGATGTATTGGTTGGTATTTTCGCCATGAATTTCAGCTGCGTGTTTCTCTGAGCGAACAGGGTGGTTAGTTGTGGGTGATTGATAGTTAGCAGCGAGGCACAGCTTGCGTGTAATAAATAAACAAACTTTATGTTAATTTTCCTTCATTAAACAAAATGTTTGCAAACAAAACAGACGGTATTGATCCATCCAAAGACATTATATATGTGCAAGGGATGAGTGAAGCCGGTTTTATTATGACCGCAGGCAATGCTCCAGCAGGCTCTCTTTGCAACATAAAGGCAGATTATAGTTGGTTTCACCATTGTATAATTAACAATCTGTCCGTTCTTAGCATTGCATTTTTAAAAGAGAATGGAGGGATGTGGAGAGAGAAAGAGAAAATCGTTTGTTTATTCATTTTGTTAGAGAGCAAGATTAAAGGTGACCCATCTGTCTGGCTCCAAGACTAAGAGATTAGTTTAAGACAAAAAAAAAGTATTTTGTCCTGAAGTTTGTCCTTACTAATCATATCAGGTTTTGAGTCCTTCTTAAGGTTTTGCTTGATGGGTATTCGTGTCTGATTTAAGATGAGATGCATCAAATATAACTGCCTCACGACCACAGCAAAATGTCAGGATGGTGTGAGGACAGCAGCTCATTTTGTTATGGCATCAAACATCAACTTTTGAAAAAATGTTCATGTGTTTTGGATGAATAAATTAATCAGGAGTTATTAAATCTTTAAATGTCAACATCGTCTCTGAGTGCAGCTTAATCAATCTGATAACGAAAGGTCAATGGCGCTGTGAATGCAAGAAATACTTCATTTGTTCTTATTCATTACGATGAATCAATAAGGACCTTTTCTGTGCTCTCACACTGATTTAAAAGGTAGCCCGTTTCAGCACCTTCTGCTTCCCCTAGACATCTGTCAAGATGAGCTCTATTGACAATCCCCAGACGAGGCGTGATCAAGCTTTATTTCCTGTGCGACACATCAAGTGACAAACACGCTGATTCATGTGGTATGCGTTACATTCTTTTTTTGTCGCTCGTTAGTTTTCCTCTTGTTTCACACCCTTCGCAGGTCTTTGGGAAACAATTCGCAAGAGTTGAATCTGCGTTTGTGGTCGAGCGGGATTTGAAATTTGGCTTTGGCGTGTTTCCTGTTTGTGTGGTTTAGTTGAGGCACAGCAGCGATGGAGGTTTCTTCTTCCGCCTGTGTGCTGCTAGTCATTCATGCACGGGTGCTTTGTTGGCCGCCCTTGCCCCTCGCACTCGCTCTTGCGCTCACGCATGTATGTCCTGTCTGCCAGAGTGACCCAACAGCGTCGACAATGACATTGCCAATCATTTAGATTCGGCATAAGGCGTGCAGATGGTGCCCTCAGGTTGGCACATGAAAAAAGTGCTGATTTAAGTGGAACGTCACACTTAATTAATAGCAGCGGTAAAGTGAAGTGATGCCACGCGTGGACGGATATATGCCACCATGTGCCACCCGTGCCAGGGGGTGCATTCATCCCCCCCTCCGACCGCCCATGCCTGTGCTGACACTGTGTAGCACCGCAAGGCAGTTGAGAAGCTACTCACACACACGCACAAACAGGATTAGCCACTGACGTTTCACTGTGAGCAGATTCGCTTTTCATGTGACACTACCTTAATCCTGGCAGAGAAGAGGCAAACCCAGCGATCCAGCCCTGTGGAAATACACTCTAATGACATTAGGGCTGAGGCCGGCAGAATAACATGATCAAGGGCAAACGCAGAAAATGTGAAAAATGTGAACGTGAAGTGCAGAGCAAATAAAGTTCAGACTAGTGCGTTTTCCCCTCCTCTTCCTTCCTTTTTATGTGTTCCTTCCCCACAGTGCCAGAGGCTGCGGTATGTGTTCCAAACCTGCTATTCATAATTCCGACCATCAAATTATGACCCCCCTACCCACCACTCTAGCCTCTAGGAGCTGTGAAGATACTACAGCCCACCATTTACATGCTGTGGAACTGGTTTAGTGCAGTAAAATATCAACAGAGAAAGCGTAAGCAGTAGCCTATAAACCGGCAGAGTGCCTGCGCAGCTCTCGTTTAGCGACAGCTTTAAAGGCTCCAAGCTTGTGATAGTAATAAGCCCCGGTTTTATTCAAGTCTCATAAACAAAGATTTATTAAGGCCATTTTCCCTGGCTAGCCCACCTCCCCCTCAGTCCCCCCACTCTGCGACACCTCTCCTTTCCCCATAATGAATGCCTCCAGCTACGACGCTGTCAGTCAAGCCGCCCAGCATAAGTCATTGCCTTGAGTGTCCAATGCTTTTATGCTAATCAGCAATCTTGGTGAAGCAGGTTTCAGCTCCCTGTTCCTCTTGTGTTCCGCAGGGCAGAGTGCAGGTCGTCAACGGGGCCCTGACCATTAGCCGACTGACGATGGCCGACATGGGCATGTACCAGTGTGTGGCCGAAAACAAACACGGCGAGGTGTACAGCAACGCCGAGCTGAAAGTTGTCGGTAAGATGTCGGTGAAATGTGTGTGACTGCTCTCACTCGCTCTCTCTCTGTCCCTCTCTCTTAGTCATCCTCTTTCATGCTGCATGATTTTTGTTTTGTCACCGCAAGAGCGGCAGGTCAAATATTCAGGTTTAATTGAACATGGGTCTTAGACCCCAAAAAAAGAACAGCAACAAAGAAGCAACATAATTGCCAGCTCCTTGCACAGGTACAGTAACTGAAGTGCCTTTGAAGTGCCTCGGAAATGATCATAATGAAAAACTAAATGGGAGCTGACAGCAACGGGAAAGAAAAGGGAGAGCACGTGACATTCTCCCCTTTGTTTTTTTTTCTGCAGAGAAAATGAATGTGTGTGGTCGTGTAATTAAGGAGAATGGTTGCATGCTGCTCTCCTGGCCTGCCAATGCAGCTCAGCATTAAAAAACATTGAGCATCAGTCTGACAGGAACTTACAGATTGGAGATTACAGTGGAGTAGCAGCTGAGGAAAAGGCCCTGGAGCTTATTACACAGATTGTCATGTGTGTGTGTCGTTTGGAAACCGTGTTCTGCTCTCTTTTTCCACTGTCCTTGTCCCGGCTGGCTCTCGCTCTGGATTCTTGGGGTTTGGTTTGTGCCGTTTTTCTTTTTTCTCTTTTTTTTTCATGGTTGACTTTGCTTTCTTAAGGCAGGTCTGCTCATTGGATCCACCATTATAATTGTTCCCACAGTGTGAAGGCTGAATCCGAGTGCATTGTGTGTGTGTGTGTCTGTGTGTCTGTGTGTGTGTCTGTGTGTGTGTCTGTGTGTCTGTGTGTCTGTGTGTGTGTGTGTGTGTGTGTGTCTGGAGAGGGATTTATGGCAGGAAGTGTGAAGGCAGAGGTCCTTGACGTGAATGCTCAGCCTGTCATCTCTTTCCCCCCCTCCCACAGCTGTGGCGCCGGATTTCTCGCAGAACCTGGTGAAGACGCACACGATGGTGCGCGAGGGCGGCGATGTGCTAATCGAATGTCGGCCTAAGATGTCCCCCCGGGGCCTGATCTCCTGGAGGAAGGGAACCGAGGCACTGCGCGCGACCAGCAGGTATGTCTCTTGGAGCGCGTCTGATGACGGTCGATTGCTGGCATACAGCGGAGGCCATGTTGTTTGCTCTTGCTAGGGGAATTTGTGGCAAGTGCCTGGAAGGCTTGCAGGTCGCTCAGATGAAACTGTCACGGATCCGGTGCCCCCAGAGGGGAGGGTAGGCCATGATAATGTTGACTTTGTCCAGATTCGGCTTTGTGATTTAATGTCACACTCATATTTCGTCTGTTATTTACACAAGCCCAGCTGTTTCCTTCCTGGACTTCCACCATTCATCTTCAGCCTGGAGCCTGGGCATTAGTTTGTTTCAACCAGACGCCTGTCATCTCTTGACACCACAACATTTTATTTCCGGGTTTTTTTTTTTTTTTCCACTTACCTTTCTCTGGATTTATACCAACATACATTTCCTTCCATCAATTACACCATGGAATTTGTTTCAAAATTCATGTTTTGCTTTTCTCACCTTCAATGCTAGCCATATTTTCCTGCTGTGTTCTCTGGTGTAAATAAAACAGTTGGACGGGACCATAAGTGGCCTCTGCTGGCTTTGGGGAAGTGTCCGGGAGTGCCCCTTCTGAGCTGAGTCGGGGTGATAATGAAGCACTTTGCGTCCCAGTGGGGAAGTTTCCGCTGCCATTATAGCCTTTGCGGGCAACTGGCACGGCCTGCTAGCCACCCAGGCCTAGTGTCACAACCCTGCCAGGACCCGTAGGGTGTCTGCAGTGGAAATTTCAGTATCGTGTGGGCAGGTGCCATTGACACCTAAGGCTCAGTAGGATTTTTTTGCCACCAAGCCTCCTAGGGGGTTGAGGCACAGTCACGCCAACCTCTTCGGGGGCTACCAGAGTGCCAGCCCATACTCCCCCCCCCCCCCCCCCCCCCCCCCACACACACACACACACACAACCCCCCAGTGGAATAGTTATTTTGGCCAGAATCCCCTTCCAGACATATGCCTTCATCTAGCTAGAGGGTTACGCCGCAGTCTAGCTAGTCGCTAAGAGTTCTGGGATTTCTCCGTAGGGGCTAAGGTTACCAGACGCAAACAGACCAAATGTGGGACAGATAGTAAGTTTGTGTGGGACAATGTTGGACAATGCGAAGGGATGTTGGACAATCTGCGAGGTAACATTTCTGCGAGGTAATATCTGTCTAAGCCTTTTGGCTCGTCAACACCTGTCCTCAGCAAATGGTGTTCTGTGATTCCACAGCATACCGGTTAGGCCATTAAAGATCCCGGTTGCAGCTTTTGCTATATGAAAGAGAAGATGAGCGTAGTGCCAAATGCACACTAATTTTGCAACGTAACATGTCTTTATTGATAGACATCCAACATGCATTGGCTATTACAAGCCCATCAAAGGCAACTGTCCTTAAGCAAAGATGTGGTGATGATGTTGCCTGGCAGCTTTCACCTTATCTGTAAAGTCAGTGGAAGTTTGGTTGTGTGTGAGTTTGGTTCAGCGGCCCCACGTCTACACAGTTTGATTGACAGTCGCCACAGCCTCTTGATGAGGGCTTTCACTGCTCTCTTCTCAGCCATTGGATGAAAGCCAGGCTTTTAGAAAAGCTTGGCTATGTTGCATTAGTACGAGCCAGGTTGCTGCTTTTGACGTAGCGCTATAAAAATGAAGGAGAAACTATGAGAAACATAGGCGGCTCATGCGCCACGTGGGTAAAGAACCGCATTCATGTGTTATTATTTCTGAGAATTAAAAACTAAGTGACCATTATCTCAGTATGTGGTGATGCAGGACAAAGAGTCAAAATGCTGATCTGTACAACACAAAGCGGGGACACCTGGTCACCCCAGTGAGGGCCAGGCTGGCATGATCCAAGCCGACAACGGCGACCCAGGCAGGGGTCGGCCACGGGATGTGCCCAGCGCTCCCGCAGTGTCGGCCCATGGGTACAGCGGCTGGACAGCCTTTGCACGTACACAAAGGCGGCGTTGCTGCTTGTTAAACAAAGTGGCTCAGGATTTGCATTGTGGTGGCGCTGCCTGTGACCTTCAGCCGTCCTGCAAGTGAAGCAGCTCTTTACTGCTGGCACAGCCTAATGGTTTTACAACTAAAAAGAGCTTTATGGGACTCTTTGATTGTGGGGATGGTAGCTGTGACTTTTTTATGGCGAGTGTTTATTTGACGATGATGTAATTTTTTAATTAACTGGTAATATAGATGTGAATAGGTTAATCAGTCTTATTCGCTACAACATACACGTCATTTGTCGTAATTCATTTTGGCCATCTTGAATTCCTGTGTAGTCTTCATTTGGCTAATACTGATATTTTGAAAGAATCTGCTACGTAACTGCCTGGCAAAAATAGGAAGTCCAAAAACACAAGAGCTCAAACTCTTGGCGGTTATTCATCAAAAAGGCTCCTTCAAGCTTCATGTGTCAAAGTGGGAGGTGCCCGAGTTGTCCCACACTCTGCCAGTGAGTCATGAGGAACTCTGATCATGTCAGGGCGGCCTGGAGAGAGAGGGGGGTGGGGGGTGGGAGGTGGGGGAGGTGGAGCGGGGTGGAGAGATGAATCATGGGACGGGAGGAAAAATTCTGAATTATTAAATCTGGATCGGTGCCCTCGCTGTCAACCAAAGAATTTATCACAATAATGTAGCATCCTGGGGCGGTGGCGAGTGGGGGGAGGTGGGGGGGTGTGGGGGGGTGTCCTCGTCGTATCACTTCATCTGTATTCACGGGCCCTATGAGCTGAGCGTCTTCTGAAGTTTGAATGGAAATTATAACACTCGTTTTTTTTTTCTCTCTCTCTCTTTCTCTCTCTCTTCTAACGCGGTAAATAGCATTCTGCAGCAAGCGGCAGACCCACCTTTGACGCTCAGGTAATTAAAAAGAAAAATGAGCAGATCAGAAGTTTGTGCACATCTGTCCCAGGCTGTATTGTGCAGGGTGATACCCCGTCAGAGTGTTGGATTGCATTGTCAATAGATGGCACCAGGCCAGGCAACTTTTTGCAGTATTGAATACATTTGTAAGACACAGAATATGCTGACTCTCTCTTGCTCTCATCTCTCTCTCTCTCTCATCTCTCTCTCTCTCTCTCTTATACCCTCCCTCCCTCCTCTCTCTCTTTCTCTCTTCCGTCTTTCTCTCTGTTGGATACCTCCACCATTTGTGCAGATAGACTTGTTGCCAATGCGCACGCACACACACCCATGCACACACAACACGCACACACAACACACACACACACACACACGCACACACACACACACTGTGTTTGCTGCTGTGCTTTTGATCTGAGCCAGTTGTGACACAGCTGGAATGGAAAAGGAATCTCTTTTCCATCATATCATCCTTTGGTAGGCTGATTTCTGTCTGTTCTTCCTCAGCGGCACCATCTCATCAATCATAAAAGCTGCCAATCTTCTGAATCTGGCATATTGTTCCTACAAGGAGCGTTTAGCTAGTCTTATGCAGATAGTCCGGTACACACCTGCATGCATAATTTAAAGCGGGGGGAGGGGTGATCCCCTTTTTGCCGAAGATTAATTGCCTTAATTGCATGAGCTCTCCACTGTGGCTTTAGAGAAAGCTTGCAGCAAGGTGATCCATCTTCACAGCAGCAGTCCTTTCTCGGCAGGAGCCGGTGTGTGTGTGTGTGTATGTGTCTGTGTCTGCGTGTGTGTTTGTGTGAAGCATGTGTGTGTGTGTCTGTGTTTATTTGTCGTGGTGCCATGCCATTGTGTCTGAGTGTGTGTGTTTGTGTGTGTGTGTGTTTGTGTGTGTGTGTGTGTGTGTGTGTGTGTGTGTGTGTGTGTGCGTCTTGCACGCTCCTGTGTTCCTTATCTCCTGCAGACACCCCTGCAGGGATGCGGTTTCGATGACATCAGCTGGAACAGAGCAGCTGGGAGAGCAGTGGCTGTCCTGCTGATGAGAGCTTAAGTGGGCCAAGGCGCTGGTGGCAGCGGCAGCAACAGCCATGGCGAAGGGTGCTACGGAGCACCACCTAAAAAAATGTGCCAATTTTCATATGTCACTGCCGTCCTCCGCCAACTGCTCCACCACCAAAGCCTTGCTATCAAGGCTGCCTGAACCCCCCCGGCCGATTGCCCACCCAGCATGTTGACATTTGGGATTGCACTCTCAAGAAATCAAAGGCAAAACCCAGGTCCCCGGCCAGTGTGGGTGTGCTGGCGCTTGGCTGCCTGATTGGGCTGAGATACCGTACGGCTCCTTCATTTTTAGAGTTCATTATCCTCTGGGTGCCTGTGAAGCAGCACCATCACAAACACAGTGGGAGTGGGGCAGTCTCTGTGTTAAGTGAGAGGGGACAGCTTTAGGCCTCTTATCTTTCCATTGTTTTGTTTGTGCATGCGTGCGTGCGTGCGTGTTTGTGTGTGTGTGTGTGTCAGTGTCTGAGAGTGAAAGTCTGAGTCTGAAACCAGCGTGAACCTGTTCGTGTGAGTATGCTAAGTGTTTTATTTGAATGTGGTTTACTAGAGCTGCATGTGACTGTATTGTTAGTGTGCTTGGGCGTATGTCTTTTGAACATCTAAAGTATCTATAGGGCTGCAGAGCTGTGTTGTCTGTTTCTGGCCTAGATATTCTAGTTTGCAAAAACAGCACTGGTGAACAGTGAGCTGGAAGGAGCTGGTGGGCTGAAAGTAGGGTAAGCATGTGCGTGACACCTGGGTGTCCGTGTCGGCTTGCTGAAGGGCTGACTGTTGCGTCCGATCAGAGTTGACACATGCCAACGTCGGAGTGCCTCGGTGAGACGGCGGCCGTGACTGTAAGTGGATGACCCACTGGTGCCGCTGCCGAGCGGCTGCGCTTCACGGTGCCTCACGCGGATCCAAAGTGATGGCTGCCAGGGAGATGTGCATTTAAAGGTACATCTGCTGTGGCAGGTTTAGGGTAACGTCATTCCTTTAAACTTCCGGTAAAGAGCGCGCGCCAGCACAGAGTGATCACAGCAACTTTGTAATGCCAGACGGTGCTGGTGAAATGTTCTGAAATCTGTTTGCACCAACAAGATTTTGCTCAGTGGGTGAAAGTCTGCCTTTTTAACAAACGCACACACACACACACACACACACACACACACACACACACACACACACACACACACACAATCTGTGGTGTTAATGAGTAATTTTTTTGTGAAGTTGGGGTAGCTGTAATAGGATTTAGAGTATGTAGCAAAACCCAGCTCATTTCTCACTAACCTGCAATGCAATGTTATTACTATAAATCACATAGCGCTCTGAGGAAACAGGTGTTCTAATGAAACAGCTTGATTGAATCCAAAGTGCATCAAAAGTGAGGAGCATTATGCAGCCACTGTAACAGCTCCTAGAAGGCGGCCCGCTGTTTTGCTTATTAAAAATATTATCATGTTCAAATGTCACAACGCATCCCGTTCCCATCAAAATTGCGCATTTCCTCATTTAGTTCTAATTGAACATCTGCTTGTAGAGGGGAGTTTAAATCACTGGTGCGCTCACGGAATTTTTTTTGCCAGAAAGGAACATTACCGAGTCTCACAGCCAGCGGAACTTATCTCGTTAGCTTACCTTGAGGGGAAGTTCTACAGCCAAAGCGGTCTGTGGCCAGCTGATGTTTAGTGAAATTCTGCCTCCTTTTTTCCCTCTTTAGGGACAATTGGCACGGCTAGTCTTGGGAATGGCGCATGATGAAGAATTGCTCCCACAGCTGAGGACTAGGGCTGGTGTGGAACTCGCAGCTGTTTGTTATTTACGCTTTTACTGTTAAGACTGGGGGGCTAATTTGACTTCAAATGGTAGAGCGCTGTGTCTGTGGTCCCAAGACTGTGCTGTGCTTTTTACACCGTCTTCGGTGACTGCTGAAACTGTAAACCATGATTAGATATGGCACCAGGCTGGTCTTCCTCATAGAAAATCTATGCATATCGAGCACTTCCGTATCCAATTAGACAATTAGAAAGGCAGACGCTGGATTGATTTCCTGGTCATATGTTGTTTAAAGGTTTGCACACTGTGGACGAGTGCGTAAATTAAAATCCTATGACAGGAATTGTACATAGCCATAGAGTTACACTTAGGGCATGCTGCCTGGCAGGTTCATGGACCGTTTTATAACAATGGTGGCAGTGAAGACGTTTATTTTAACAGCCTCACAGACCTTATTCGGCTTCGTATTTTTTGGCCCTTAACATTTGAATCTGGACATTTGAGTTAGATGTACATGGATGCGTCCTTGACTGACAGCGTGTCGAGGTTTGTTAATGGACTTAACGCAAATGAAATCTAAATCTAAAGGACGAGGTGAAGATGTTTGCCGAGATTAGGTCAGGGCTCTCTTCACCAGTCCCCCTGTCTTGTGTAGCCCTGCTCAGCAGGATTATTTTTATCGGCGCGGGGCACGTTCGCTGATATCATTTCTCAAAGGGAGAATCCGCCAGCGCAGCACAGGTAATCCATCTTGGCTCCACCAACAATTTCTAGCCGAACACATGTGCTCTTTATTCCAGTAAGGATACCCCTGTGCATGGGAAGCGAGATGAGTATCAGTCGGAAGGAATAAACCCGGACAGCAATTTGTGATTAGAGGAATCTTGTCTGGATACATCCATAAGCCCTCTGTGTTTGAGCGTGATAAACAGCTCCTCTCTCCAATCTAATTACAAATACAATCACAGCCGCCTCTGCAACGGGGAATTAACACTATCTCGATGAGGAGGCTTGATTGAGATAGCTACCTGTAATGCACAGAAACACTCTGTGGGTGCTCAGTAATTCAGATGTGTGTGTGTGCGTGCGTGCGTGCGTGCGTGCGTGCGTGCGTGCGTGCGTGCGTGTGTGTGTGTGTGTGTGTGTGTGTGTGTGCGTAGGACTGCAGTTTTTTTGTATCCCTGCTGACAATTGCAGTGGTGTTGTAAATATGTGATCAGACTGTACAAGATGTAGAAAAAGATGTGTTTTTCCTCCAGTGTGACTGGCTCAGGAGTTGTTTGGGGACACTTTCTGCTATACTCATTTTCTTTGAAGTATGGTTTGTCTCGGCGCTTGAAGCTCATCAAGAGCAATTTTGTCATAAGTGGGCTATCTCATGAGAAAAGCTTACCCCTTCCCCAAATTCTGAATGTTGCCACGTCTCTTTTCCCTTGCTGGTATTACAGTAACTGTGGCTGTTTGTTGCCCGTATGTATTTGCTTTACAAAGTAGAGATTAATACTTCCTTTTCATACAGGCGTGTCTATCCCCTGGCCTTTTTTTTTTGTCAACTGCCGTATTGCCATGGAAACCTGAAATCTGCAATTCTCCCTCGAGACTAGGGTCAACCTAGAAAAGATGGAAAGAAAAATGTCATTTGGGGTCTTGCCTGAGAACTTCTTTTTTCCTTCTTCCACACACTATTTTAATGTAAATTAATTCTGTGCCATTCTTCTCCTGATGTTACAAAATATACACTCTGCCAACCAAGGTGTGAGGCTCTATTACTTGCTGTCACTCATTTTTTTTTCTTTTTATCACCACTATTATCTGCGATTCCATGAGCTGTGAGACAGCTTGTGGCAAGAGAGACATTCACGGATTATTAAACCCCACAAGTAGGCTTTGATTGACATAGACAAATTACACTGAATAGCAGGGGCTATGAGTAATGTCAGCTCAGGAAAAAGGAGCATTTCCTTTGATTTGTCCTAATCTTCCGCCAACTTTTTTTGACACATTTAAAAATATATATATTGAAATGCAGCAGTAAAGCAAGCCAGAGGAATTGCGCGGCTGTTTACTTAAGCGGTTTTAATAGGTCAGATGCACTACCTAATTAATGCCCTCGTAATCATCCCTGTGACCGGGCTATTTGTATATATTACACTTTGTGAACTATGTAGCTTTGTGTCGAGTTAATGAGGGGGTGCTGTTGAATTGGTTTGTGTTGCAGAGCCTCCTTGTCCTCTTGACTTAACACAGCATAAATGAAAAGTAACCAGAAAAGCAAACCATTACCTCATAATTTCATCTCTGTGTGCTCAATATACACCCAGTGCATTTTCAAAGCAGTGGTTAAGTGCTGTGCGATAAAGGCTTTCTATGATAAATGTAAATCATAAACACAGGTAACAGAAATGGTCATTCGTATTGTAGATTATTGAAATGGTTGTGAACGCATATCAAACCCCAGTCTTGTCACTTGATCCATAATAATGTAATATAATGTCCCTGAAGATCAGCTGCAGGTGGTAATGGATGGTATGTGTTTAGAGACACCGGGCCAGCACCATATACAACAAAAATCAATATCAATTACCTGGGTATTGGAGAGTTGTCAGGGCTAAATGTGTAGGTGTCTTTTTTTAACCAACATCAGGCAGCTGGTCTGTTGTTCCACACATCAAAGTAAAACTCTGTGCCGAACATATTTTTGTGGACTGTAATTGCCTGTTAACCTTGAGGTTGACAACTTAAGGGCTGAGTAGTTTGTTTTAGATTTGTCATGTAGAATAGATCTATGGACAGCTGCGTCTCTGCGCCGCCTGAGCGCCATTCTTGCTTCTCCATTTATTTATTTTTTCTTTTCTTTTTCAAACCACTTCTTTTTTTTTTTGCCCATCGGATCAGCCTCTGTAGCATTCGGTTTGATTTACCTGCCCGACAAGGTCATCTTTTCCCAAACTCAGAACTCGGTGGGAAGCCTTTCAAGAGACAGACATGCAATTTATCTTGCTAGGCCAGACCATTCCCACCACCCACTTCAGGGTTTTAAAAGCAGTCCAGAGCATAGATCAACGCTCGATGTTAGGTCCAACCCCTGGTCCCATTCGGAGGATAGAGTGACCTAGCCTCACTCCCAGTAGACACAGCATGTGAGCCTCGTTCTCTCTTTAGCTCTCCCCCCCGCCCCCCCGAGCAGTGAGCGCTCCGGAAATGTTTTGATACAATCATGATTAGAAACAGCACCTGGAGGTAGGTCAGTGATGGTCAGCTCTGTGCTCTGCAAAAGACAGATGCGCACTTCGCGCCTTATCTTTATGTTTCTCCCAGCCGTCTCAAAGGCCCGACATGTTTGCCCGTGTACAGCAATTTAGCCAAATCTTCCGCACCACAAATGCATTTTCAATGGAGCCGGAGAGGCACAGATGAAGGAAAGGGAATGGACTGTTACAGCAAACATGTGGTAGATGCCATGGACGTTGCGTGCATGTTAATTATTCCCGGAAAAACCAGCAGAAGTGAAAAGATGTTGCTGTTTTTCCCCTTTTCTCTTTTTTCCTCACTGGAAGCACACGGCTGAATAAACCCACTGATCGAATCTTAACCCCCATTTCCAGCACGCAGGTTTATTTACGTCGCTAATGAAGAGAGCGGCGACGGCTTCTTAACCCTGCCGCTCTGGCTCAGCCATCAGCCTCCTGACGGTGAATGTGTGGAGGCAGGTGGCGCGACGGAGCCGCTGTTTCACTAGCCATGACGTCCCGCCGACATGATCACCAATAAAGTGTGTGCATCTGCGCCCACTTCCCTTCTCTCTGTCCCAAAGTTGCCGATGTGCTCATATGCTTGAGCTGGCTATAGGAAGGGTATTAGTTTCCGCTTCATGTTTATGAAGAAGGTAAAGGGAGAAAGGCTCACTGTTGTTGTTTACAGTGACTTTTCTGGACTAATCTAATAGGAATATTGTCAAATGTGTCTGTGGTAGTCTTCATTTCTTTGTTTCACCATAAATGATATGTTTCTTCACATGGGTGAAAATTCAGGTTATATAGTAATATATAATATATAATGCAAATTATAACAGGCTGAAGCACGTACCAGTCTGGGTTTCCTGCGTGAAATGTGTTTCTGAGATGATTGGGCCTGAAGGTGGTGGAGAGAGGATAAGCAATTGGAGGGATTTGACTTCCGTGTCTGCAGTTCACACCCCAGAGTGGCAGCCACCGCCACCGCCACCGCCACCGCCTCCTCCGGGCATCATCTTATTTATGCCTCTTTAATCTCCAGGAAGACGAAAGCGATAATAGAAGCATGTCTTCCCGTCACTTGATCCGGGCGCTGTGACGTCTGCGTTCTTTGTGCATCCATAAGCTCAGTTCAGGGTTTGGAGCCCCCCCCCCCCCCTCATATAAATATAAGTGTCTCGTCTTTGGTGGTTTAGGGCTGCTCTCATTAACTTGTGAGATTCCTGAGATGAGAGGAGTAGCACTCCTGCGCTCGTCTCACCTGTGAATTATTGATGCTGCACTCCCCCGCGCGCGTCTCTTCCAGAGGCCGGGATGGGAAGGAAGCAAGTGCGGCGTGAATGAATACATCTGACGGACGCGCGGTTTTCGCAAGTGTGGTTAGCAGGAAGGAGGAGGAGGTGGGGGTGGATTTTTTTTTCTCCCCTCTCTCTTCTCTCTTCTCTCTCTCCCTCTATCCTCTCCCTCTCCCCCATCCTTAGCCCAGATCTGCCACATTCGTCTTCAAATCCAATTTATCACCAGATAGCATTGACAATTCCGAGATATCCTAGTCAAATGACCAGACGCGCCGTGTTTATTAAGTGCGAGAACAAGCCTTTTTAAAGAGAGTTGAGGTGTTTCTGGAAAAGGAGGAAATAAACATCCTAGTGGTTGAGGCAGTGTGTATATCCCCTGTTGGGCATTTGTATGCTGTTCATAAGTCTCCGTGGAGACCATAAAAAGACACCTGTTAGTCACATGACCGGTGGAGGATCCCAGAGGACACTGGGCTGGTGCTGGTGTATGGAATAAAACGTGCATTTTGTTACATTCGAAAAACCGTGATGGCAGATGTTTGCCCATATAGGTGACTAAAACCAGGTCAGCGCTCGATCTAAATAAAACAACGTGCTGTCCCATTTGTCACAAGCCGTTCACATTTTCCTTTCCAAAAAATGTTTTTGCTTAAATGTTAATAGACTTTTTTAGACTAGAGATAGCACACATAGAGCGTATAGAATTTTAAAATACAGTGTTTAATTCAGTGTAGCTACCAGCTACTGGCTGTTTAACTCAGCTTAGTTCATTAAGTACATTAAGGGTTAGTGGGCTAAGAAGATGCCGTAGGTGCTGTTACATTTCTTCTTCAAGATCACACATGATATTTGGGACTGTGAGTTTTTATGCATTTTGTAATCGCAGGGTTGCAGTCCGACGATCTGCCATTTAGGAAGCGGACACAAATGCTCTGTAGGAAGGAATGGAGGGGAGTGATAAAACACAGTTCACATTGAAGTGACATTGACATGCATCTGTTATCAACATCTTTACCAATAGGGCCTTTTTATCTTTCAGCCAAAGACAAAAAAAATATAGGGCTATTACTCTTTATTTACCTCCTTGTAATTCAAGTACTTCTTTCTTGTCAAACAGGATTAGATTAATTTGCTCTACCACAGGATAATGCATTTAAGTCCTTCATTTAAAAAACCCAGTTCATGCACTGATTTTGCAACATTACACTTGAGCTGATTTCCGAATTGATTATTCCTTACCCTCATTTGTCAACACGATAACTTTTACATCCGGTGTTTTTTTTCTGAAAATGACTAGAAGGTACTGTAACCAAATGAAGCTTGCCTTACCCTGAGCAATCAAGCTATTCAAATGTGTGGCATCTACATCTCAACAAATTGCTTGGGATGTTTCCCATCCATGTTAAATTGCTTTCCATGTTAAATTACTTTCCAAACAGAGTCGTGGATGAAAGTGTTTGTTTTTTTTTACGCTGGGAAATGGTGCAAACTCTCATTACTGGCACACACTTCACAGAGTACATTTCATTTTTACGCCATTTTTTTTTCCTCCTTTATTTTTTTACTACAGGCCCAGAGTCCTACTCATATTTACAGTTTGCCGATTCAGCAGAGCATTTCAGATCATTAGAATCCACTACAGATTAATGAGTCTCTCGTGCTCTTTCTACCCACCACTCTCCACTTTCAAGGTCACTGTTTTCCGTTTCTTGCTTTTGCATTGGGTAGGATTCACTGCTTCTTGTGAAGAATAGTTGACCTTTTTATGCTGTTGGGTCGCCATTCAGGAAATGACATATTTCTGATCGATGTAAATTTGTCTCATTGTGCACTGATTAAAATAGATGCAGGCAAGTTTTAGAGGACAGTACTTTGTCTGAAAGAAACCATTTCGTTCTCAAGAGGACACCTGTTTTGTGGAGTATCGAATACATTCAAATGTCCCGTATCTAGTGTCTGACCCATTTACCGAAGTACCAACTTATTTTCTTTTTAGACTTCTTAATCTGTTTGTACAAAGTTTATAAAAAAGTAATGTGAACACACTTTTGAACACTAACTAATGATTGACACCTCATTATGTTACTGTCTATCATGATTGATTTTTATGTTTTAAAATGGGTCTCATCAACATGTTTCCACAACTTCCTTGCAGGATTTCCATCTTGGACAGTGGAAGCCTGAGGATATCAAATGCGACCAAATCAGATGCAGGTCTCTACACCTGCGTTGCCAGTAACCAGTTTGGAGAGGCCAGCAGTGCTGGGAGTCTCCTGGTTAAAGGTAATACTCACACACTTGTAAAAATGTTCCCCATCTTTGGTCTCTAGATGGTCCTCCTCACTGTGTTTGTGCCAGTGTATGTTATTACTACAAATACACCTCTGAATGACACTGGTCTCCAATAGCTGTAACATCTGTTTTTCTCCTCTTTATTAAATCAGGCATCACCACCTGGATGGGTTTCCTTTTTTTTGTTGGTCAACACACACAATTATGCAAAGCACTTTTCACTCTGTTGTCTGTAACAGTAGAACATGGGTATCTGCAGCAATGAATGTAGTCGCACACAGGATGCTCATTAAGTGAAGAGCGGTGTTGCTTTCCCTCCTCTTAGTCAACCCCTTTCACTGCCAGTCTTGGACAGTGCACTGCAATTTTACCATATCTCTCGTGAGGGAATGTGTTTCTTTTTAATGCAACACTCATCCCCCCCATCCCCCCCACACAGACACACACACACACACACACTGGCACACACTGGCACACACACTCCCATAGTGACACACACCCACCTTGTTTGGCACAAAAAAAAGGACAAAATAAAAAAAGAAAGACAGTACGAGCCAGCAGTGTCACAAATTCTGCTGGAGAACCCTGGTGGGATGCTGGGTAGCTCGTCTGCTCGGCACCAGTGACTTATTACGCTGTATTAACAATGGATGAGGCTAGGGCGGGATGTGCTGTGTATTGTGTTGCTTGGTACACACACACACACACACACACACACAGCCATTTTTTTCTGTTCACCCCAGCCTCAAAGAGAGAGTGCTCCTTCTTTCTCCAGCTGTCTTCCCTCTGTCGGGGATCACTCTGTCAGTGCGGTCCCGAAAAGTCATGGGGGTCAAGTCATAGCATCACACACAGTAAATTATGGCAAGACATGCTTTCATGCATGTCACGGGGGCTTTGTCCTGTCACTCAAAACCAGGAGCGATTGATTGTATGTGTGTTTATGCAGATCATGCCATCATGCTCTGTTGACGACAGGAGCCTTAGTAGAAAATGCAAGCATTATCGATGTATGTAGTCTGCACAGTGATATTGATTTCCTCAAACCTGCTCCAGACATTTAGCTATGAGCGCTACATCTATAGCAGCCCTGTCATTTCATTAAATGTGTAATATGTATCTGGCATAGGTCCCTGCCTACATATTAGTTCAGTGAAGTTAATATATTATTTTTTGTTAGTATACCCAGTCACATACCCAACTAAACCCAATCAGTCAAGAACATTTCTATGCTAATTGGTAGGAGGAATGCAATGAGAAATTAGATGAGTGCTATGCCAAAAATTGGTACACGGGTCTTGCATCAAAACAAGACTCACGTTATATTTCTCCCTGGCAAAGACCTTCAGTGGTCTGTGTTTGTATCTACTGTGGTGTCTGAAGTCTTATTTCTGTGAACCAAATAGACATATCTGTTGTTGGCTAATAGTAGCACTTGTCAAGTACTTGTTAAAGGTCCATTTTGTTACATTTTCTTGACTCTACCACAAAAGTATAGCTAAAGCCCTCTGAATCCCATACCCAGATGAGTTGCCTCTGTTAGCACTATTAACTGTTGAAAAATCATTAACCTCTTTTTTAGAAATGCTAAGTGGTTGCCATAGAAACCCCTTTGATCATCTATCCTGAAGCTTCAAGAGTCAATTTTACTTGGAGGTTTTATAATGATTTATATCAATCTCAGATTATATAATCGACTTCCGCAACTTGCTAATAGGAGAATTAACATACATTTACTGGCTTGCATTTGGCACAGATATTTCAACCTACCCATAGGTATACCAAAATGGATATTTAGTTTTTGACATGCAAAGGGTGAGGTCTTGTAGAAATAAAGACTGACCATGAGATGCAGAAAAATGTGATTCTCGTCTGTGTTGTAAAAATACACATTGGCTAATTTGTGTGACCGATGTACTTTGGTGCTTGTAGCTGTAGTTCTCAGTGGGGTGCTTTTTGTTTTTTAAAGCTCTCTTTATCAATGCCGATTTTTTTGTGTGCTTTTGCTGTCAAGATTGAGTGTCTTAACAGAGAGCAGGCGACAGCAATACTGTCAAGATAACTTAATTGATCATCCCATGTAGGCGGATGTTTTTCAATTCCAGCAAATTGCATTTAACCTCCCGATTTGGCTGTGCGCGGAGGAAGGCGGGCTTTGTTTGACATCCCCCCCCTAATAGTTTACTTGCCATCATATCTTGTTTGAGAGCTGCATCTTCAGCTGATATACAAATGTTCTCATGTATGATCTAGTGCCTCCCTGTCACAATTGATAATGCTATGAAAATGGGACGGGGTAATTTACATTCACAATTTCATTTGGGCCTCAAAACAGGGTTTGTCTGTGCATCTCCGTCCATGGAACAGGCCCTTATGGGAGATGACAGTGGTTCGTTTAAAATTGACTGCATTGAGATGAGTGCCGCAAAAATACCTGTCACAACACATTCATTCACCCTCAGTATGAACAAGCCCCCCTACCAAACGGAGGAGCACTGGCCACAACAGATGAGGCTTACTAATGTCCCAATTATTTCAACACCGAGGGATGTTAACCGGATTAATCTGTCCTTATTAGAGACGTTGTTCTGACAGAGATTAAAGTGGAGATAGATTCCTACATCATTTTTTTCTTGTCTTTGATGGCTCAGACTGTCTGAACTCCTTATTGAGGGCTGTTCAGGTTGAGTCCCAGGTGTAATCCATCTCACAGTGCATGGCAGCACTCTTTTCTGAGGCCATGTGGCGTTTGCTGATTGACATCAAATGGAATCAAACAGGAGGCCATTTGGCCATTGCATCACCTTCTGAATTAGCCTAGAACTTGAGGTTGTGTGAGAGAAGACTCTGAAGACTCTCCAGACCCAGGCCCCTAATAGATGATCACACAGGTCTAAGACTCCATTTTGTCAGGTGATAATGGCTATCCCTTTCGTCACCTCCTCAGGTGTTTCAGATTGAAGCTGTATTTTTTGAACATTTTATGTGAAGTGTTTTTTGGGGGGATGTGAGCAGAAAGTAAGAAAAAAACAAAGGAAAGGGGGAAAAAAAGAAGAGGATTTTATATCAACTTTTGATTTTTGCTTCCTTCTCCTTGGGCAGTCTTATGAAATAGTGCATTGAATGGCCACCAGAAGCATAAAAGCCCGTCATTGGTTGAGGGGCACAACAGGAGTGGCACAATCCCACATGACTGAGTGAGGAGGACTCCTGTGTTCCTTTGTGTGAATAGAGACAGGTGTGGAAAAAAAGACGGTGTGTTTGTGTGAGTGTGTTTGTCTGTGTGTGCAGGCATGCATGCCGTAGTTTGTTTTTCTTTTTTTTTTCTCACCACAACCAACAGAGCCTTTGAGATTTGTCCTTGAGAGAATTTCCTTCATGTCCTAAGGACACCGTGCTGCTGCATTCATGCTTTTTCTTGAAAGCTTTGCTCTTAATTGATTCAAGGCCACCAAGCAGTCGGTTCAGGAAGGAAAACCTGAAAATAAAAAGAATTAAACAGAGAACTGAAAGGGTCCTTTGTTTCAAAAGGAGGAATGCAGTGCAGGTGAATTGAGATGATACTAAACCGCATGTTGCCATGTTTTTCCGAGTATAATAGCTAGCTAGCTTTGAAAAGAAAAGGGATGCCTTTGGATCAGACACGGTTTCGATCGTCCCCCTCGGAGAACTCCCCCTTCCGGGTCTCATTTTTCCTCGGCCATGTTTGACCTTTAGCCATATCTTACGGCCGTTACCATCGTGGCGGGATGATCCAGAGTTGGGTTTGCTTAGTCTTCCAGTCCACCAGATCCGCTGGCTGTCAGGCCCCCTCGGAGACCCTACATAATTGAAGCCCGCATGGTCGCCTCCGTGGCAGCAGCAGCAGCAGTAGTGGCGGTGAAGGCGGAGGAGAAGGCGGAGGAGGAAGAGGAGGAGGAGGAGGAGGGCTAAAGAGCAGTCACACCAGAGTAGAACTCACATTCACACATGCTTCCAGGGGCCATTAAATCCAGGGCTGTGCCGTGCTGCAGAGCCCGCTGCCATGTTTGTTTTTTTCACTGCTGTCTGTGGCTGAGGCATTCACTCACGGAAGGCTGGGCACAGCATGTGTGTGTGTGAGTGAGTGTGAATGTGGATATGTGTGTCTGAGAGTGAATGTGTTTGTGTGTGTGTGTGTGTGTGTCTGTGTGTGTGTTTATGTATGTGAGTGATTGTGCTTGTGCTTGTGCATATATGTGTTATATATGAGTGAAAGTGTGTACATGTATGTGTGTGTGTGCATGTATGTGTTTGTGTATGTGTGTGTGTGTGTGTGAATGTGTAAAGCGAGAGTGTGTGTGTGTGTGTGGGGGGGGGAGAACAGAGAGATGCCACCCCATTAATTCCGCATGTAAACAGTCAGCCGGTCCTCTTTGACCTTTCCCTCTAACGTGATTACTGTGCAATTTTCCCCCGTCTCCAGTTTCCACTGTCTGCCCCCGTAGCCACTTTCCTGGCGCGTGCAGCCGCCACGCCGAGCCTCACGTTGCTCACGTTGCTCACGTCACACACTTCATCTCGTCTCTGATTGACCCTGCAGCGTGCGCAGGTCGCCCCCCCCCCACCCCCCCACCTATAATGACAGTTCGTAACAAGGTATCATACAAGATGGATATCAGTCAAATTATGCTGGAGAGCCCTCCAGGGGTCACCGTTTTTAAACAGGAGTTATCCACACTGTCTGTCATCAATGATGATGGAGTGGAGTAATAAGACACATAGTTCTCATTCTCTGTCTTCCTCTCTTTGTCTCCAACCACCACAAGAAACCCAGAAGCTCAGACTCAGGTGGCTGCACTCAATTCTCAACCGAAGGCTGGCCTGCCTCTGGTAAAATGCCTGACCATTTATTCAAGAAAATATCACAGAACTCAGACATGACACTCCCATGGTTGTACCCTCTCGTCCCTGGTTCCCAGAGATAAGAATGTTTACCTAAAACCCCCAAACCCAGACTCTGGGTCTTACAACAATAAATCAGTCTTAACCTAAACATCTCATGACACCTCTGAGTTCCCCATCTCCCGTTCTCACAGATTCACACTTCCTCTCACAGAACAAAGGAAACAGCTGAGACTTCTATTTAACAAACTAATATCAAACTACAACACACATGATAATAATTATATAGCATATTTCTTTCACAGTGTTGTGAGTGGTGGTGTGTGTCATGTGTGGCTCCGTGTGCCCACAGCTCCAAGCTGAAAAGAGATATTAACGGAGCTCGTCTGTTTACTCACGGGAGGACTGGGTTCTACCTGCCTACGTGCATGTGGCTCGCGTCTCGTAAACGTGGGATTATGAAATTCCCACCTGTGGAGAAATGTACTTCACTTAGATGCGCGGGTCGATTCTCTCGTTCTCCCTGTGTGAGTGTGAATGTGAGTGTGTATGTGTGTGTGTGTGTGTGTGTGTGTGTGTGTGTGTGTGTGTGTGTGTGTGTGTGTATGTGTGTGTGTGTGTGCATGTGTGTGGGTGGGTGGGTGGAGCTGAAAGCCCTTTAGAAGAGAGGCATGGGAATTCACGCAACTGTGGAGAGACGCCAGTGTAACACGCGGATGGAAGTTTGGCAATGGAATGGTCAGTGAGACACAGGTGGTTGATCCGTCCCTCGACTGTTACGGAGCAGGTGGCATGCAGATATGGAGCTCATGCCACCCAGCGCTCCACCCACCTCAGCGAGCACAGACTGGACGTGTCCGCCATTCAAGACCCTCCTGCCTGGCATTGGAGCCCAATGGAGGCATTGTGATGTGTTTAAATTCTGTCACGCATTCAGTGCAAGATTCAGTGCTGCTCGAGAGACTTCCAGGAGCTTTTGAGTGTATGTTCCACAAAAACATTTGTGTCTTCTTTTCTGTGTGTGTGTGTGTGTGTGTGTGTGTGTGTGTGTGTGTGTGTGTGTGTGTGTGTGTGTGTGTGTGTGTTTGTAGCGTAGAGGACATTCAATGCAAATATGGCGAGAGCACACCGTATGAAGATTGCACTGCTGGTGTTTTCCACATGAATGTCTGTCCGTCTGGGGATCGTTTGCCATGCTTAATTTAGCCTGTGCTCAGAACCGGAGAGCTACAGTGGTATACTAACAGCGCCCCCCTGCGGGGGAAAGAGGAACTGCCACATCAGAGGAGCCCTATGCTCTTCCCACACACTTACCATTCCTATCTCTCTCATGGCCACTATCCTTCCCTGCTACGGCTCGGAGTGTGTGGAGAGGCAGGGAGGAGGTGTGTGTGTGTGTGTGTGGTGTGTGTGTGTGGTGTGTGTGTGTGTGTGTGTATACTGAGGAAGGTGGGGTCTGCTGCTCTCTTAGGTGAGACAGAATGCGATTGTGTGTATGGTGGCGCTTTGGGGGGGGATTTGAAAAGAAAATGCGCTGGGAATGAGGCGCTGAGGTGTTGTTGTTGGGCTGCACAGGGCCAGGCTGCAGGAGGGTTTCCAGAGACTGAAGTGTGAGCGAGTTGCAGAGCTCAGCCGCGCCCTGCCGCCCTGTCCATCCAGGAGTTTACTCAGGACAATTGTGCAGACCTGGAGCATATTATTCATCCATTTGAGGCTGACAGTGCCATTGTGACCATGAACAATGGGCAGTGGAAGTCCCCGTGTGCTATTGGAGATTCCACTCATGGGTTGTTTTTCTTTTGTGTCACAGAGCCCACGGTGATCACCACCCAGCCGGCGACGCTGGACGTGACGGTGGGGGAGAGCATCGTCCTGCCCTGCCAGGTGACCCATGACCCCTCCCTGGAGCCCCGCTTCACCTGGTTCTTCAATGAGCAGCTCATCAACTTCGGAAGCCACGGCGGCTACTTTGAGAAAGTCGGAGGAGTAAGTGCTGACGAGCGTGTTATATCTCAATACAGCCCATTGCACAGACATATATATCACCAAGGTTGTAAAATTACACCCCACGCTAGCACATAATGAACCTTTCGATCGTATAAAAAAAGACACGCTCTTTATATGCCACTGTGTATGGCAGTGTTATTTATGGTCTGTCAGACAATAGATGAAAGAGCTATTGTTTTTTCCCCCCTTCAGCAGTCTGGTAGACGTTCATCTGAGTCCAGTCTCTAATAGCTGTGGTCTTGCATCATTTGTGAAATAATGACATAAGCCGTATGCGTTTGGAGGAAAAGTGCGCTGACAGACAGACACGTCTTCCCCAGCGCAGACAACGTAGATTAATGCATTTTTGATACAACACACGCCTGCTTTTCAAAAGGTTCACTCCTAACATTTATACTGCGAAGCCGAGCCCCCCTTTTCGCACAGAGGTGATAATTATTAGCCCCAGCGATGAAATGAAAGTCAAGGATGGATTTACGACGCAGATACTTTGTCAGGTTTTCCATTATAGTGAGCGCTCGCTGACAGTCTCCCGCACGTGTTAATGCAATTTATAATTAAGCCTCAGTGCGCTGTAACAAATGACTCTGCTCCGGCGCTTACAAGCACTCGTATGCCGTTCCATTTAAACTTCATGAACCCTTTTTAATTGTACAACTGCTTTTGCCTCGTTCAATTCATCAGTCTTCCTTTCCTCCGTGGCATATTAAGCGGTGGCGAGGCAGGAAGGAGCTGTTATGACCCTAGCAGAAGTGGCCGAGAAAGAAACATCTTAAAATTGGCAAACCGCTAGCTTCTTCCCCCTTTGTGAAAATGCCACACAGGTTCTAACAGACGATAATTACAGAGAGCCGGATGGCAGGAGGTATAACACACATCCATTTCATCCACAGGTTGCTGCTGAGAGAATGTTAGACTCCAATCTTCTACCCATGGTATTACATCATACGCACCTGTTGCTTAGCTGGGAAATCAAGGCAATAGCTACGTCAAACTCACAGGTTTCCCGGGTCGCAGACATACAGATAAATGTCCTCATGTACTGTGTGTTGTTTCACTTTAGATGCAAGTGTCTCTTAGATAAATAACTGTAAAAGACACTGTATCATCGTTCTCATTTGATCATTAGTGCACTTACGAGCGGATGCTTGTTGTTGATCTGTCTGTGTCTGTCTGGCTCTCTGGCTCTGTCGCAGCACTCTTCCGGGGATATCATGATCCGGAACATTCAGCTGAGGCATGCTGGGAAGTATACCTGCGCCGTGCAGACCAAGGTGGACAGCATCTCCATCGCCACAGACCTGATTGTTCGAGGTGCACTCACGACTCCTGGCTCCTCAGTAACCGATTTCAACTCCACATTTGCCCGTGTGCCTGAGGCAGTCTAGAAGCAGACCAGCATGGGGCCTGGGTTTCTCTTTTTTTTTAAATTACCAGTCACATAACTCCCTCATTTAGCTGTGCTTCACTCCAAGAAGGCTGCTTTATTAACTCTAACAAGTGAAAAAGGCACGGCTTTGCTATTGGCTTTTCTACATGCATTCTGCCATTGAAACGCCTTTGTTGTGGCTGTATTAATTTTCAAAGTTCTTTGTGATGTGTGTGAGTGTGTTATTTTTTATTTCCTTCTTTTCACACAATATGCAAAACAGGCCCCATATTTGATGAAGGTATTAAACACATTTTTAGATTCAAACAAAAGATAGCGAGGGGTTTCCTGCGTCAGAAGATGAAAACAGGGGGGGTACTGTATAATCTAATTAGACAGATTAACTCTGTGAAAATACCAGCGCAGGAGGGGGTGGGGGGAGGTTGGGGTGTGGGGGGGTAGCAGGTTTCACCAGCTGCACACTCTTGCTTCAGGCACACGGCGATAAGAAGGCCAGTGCTCAGCCTGGGAAAAGACAGAGAGAGAGAGAGAGGAAAAAATTATAAAATAAACTAGAGTGAGATGAAATAACATGGTTTGCATGGCTGCTCCGCGTTTTAGGTCCTCCGGGCCCGCCCACGAGCGTCCATGTGGAAGAAATCAGCGATAGCACAGCTTCCCTCTCCTGGAGGCCTGGGCCTGATAATCACAGTCCAATTACCGCATACACCATCCAGGCGAGGACGCCCTTCTCGCTGGGCTGGCAGGCCGTCACCACAGGTAAGGCCTCGAACCAGCCTCCGCGTTCAATACGGATACCCACCAGAACGCTCTGAGTTTTTCCTCCAGTTTTCCTCCTGTTTTCTAGTTCAATTGTGGTCCTAAGGATGTTTGTTTTTGTTTGCTTTACCATAATCTGCTGTTTGTTTTTGCATGGGTGAATCAGAGAAGGCAAAGTAGGAAGTATTTGGCAAAAGGATGGAAACTCTGAGTTGATCATCATTCTGTCCCCAAGGACAGAATCATAACTGGGCTTGCATGTCCTCATATGACATTTTGTTTGAGTTTCCTAGAATTTGCCAGAATCTCATTCAGTGTGACAGGTCAGCTCTTTACTCTGTCTGTAATCAGGCATTAGCAGTGGCCACAAGATGATGAATAAGGTCATAAAGGACACAGTAAATTAGAACCATGGGGCATCGTTTTGGGCGTTGTGCTTAATTGGTTAATGCACTTACAGAGTTGCTGTGTCCTCCATGCCACTGGGTTGGTCAGGCTGGAGGTCACCCTCCCGCTGAAGCCATGTGGCCAAAGGACTACAGAACTGTCCATATTAAGTGAAATAGCTGCCCTCTCTTTCCACCCTCTAAGTCACAGCAGTGTGTGTGTGTGTGTGTTTGTGTGGTTGTTAGTCAATCAGCGTGCTGCAGTGTAGGCAGGCCAGAGCTCACGGGAGGGGTATTTTTGTTTTCTGTGCCAGTTCCGGAGCTGGTGGGGGGGCGGCGTCTGACGGCCACCGTGACCGACCTGAGCCCCTGGGTGGAGTACGAGTACCGAGTCCTGGCAAGCAACGCCATCGGAACCGGAGAGCCCAGCAAGCCCTCCAAGCAAGCACGGACCAAAGAAACCTGTAAGCACTTCTGACAAGCCGTACTTCTCCCACCTCAACACGTGTCCAATTCTAAGGACTTCCTCCCTGGCAGTGAATTACAATCAAATGGCTCTTCAGAAACCCCGCTTTCTTTTTCAAAGTGATTGAGACTCCGCTCATGGTTCAAATGCTTTAATTACAAATTGGCATTTAGAAAGCACAAGACTCTTGTTGACAATGTGCTCTCTCTCTCTGTATCTCTCTCTCACGCTCTTTCTGTCTCTCTCTGTAACTCTCTCTCTCTTTCTTCTCTGCAGTGCCAAAGGTCACGCCGGCCAATGTGAGCGGAGGAGGGGGCAGCCGCTCAGAGCTAGTCATCACCTGGGAGGTAAGCGGGTCGTCACGGCAACCACACTCACACAGACAGACAGACACACACGGCCTGGCAGGGGAGAGAGAGAGAGAGGACAGCCTCTTTATTCCATCAGCATCCCCTTGTTTTGTTCCATCAATAAGAGGCAGCCAGGTTTATGTATGGCATTTCATATTAAAGAATAGAGAGGCAATAACTGCTGCTGTCACCCAGGGGAAGAGAAATGCCTTTGAGCTTTTAATAAGATAATTAAACAGAGGAAAAAAAATGCCTTCTTTCAAAGTTACGGACAACTTTTCAAAGATTTTTCTTTTCCTTCTTTTTTTTTTCCCTGGCATTTTTTTTTCCTCGCTATTTTTCACGCGGCAAGGTTTTTATCAGTGTGTTTTTTGAAAAGGCATATTCAAGTACACAGCTGAAATAATCTGCTGCTGCTGGTGGTGCTGCAGCTGTCTCGTTTCTTACAAATGACATTTTGGCAACCATGGAAGTTCAGTGGAAGTGCAGTTTTGCACAGACATTAAGAAAAACATGGGGGACTGCTATACTGATTTAAGGTTGGCCTCCATAAATTCATAATGCTTCCTGGGCTCATTTATTTTCAAATAACTGTGTGTGTATGTTGTGTGTGTGTGTGCACGTATGAGTATATGTGCATAAATACTGGTTTGTGTGTGAGCGCACACGCATGAGTGTATGTGCATACATGCTGGTGTGTGTGTGTGTTTATTTATTTCTGTGCATATGGATGGATGTGTGTGAGTATATGGATATTTCTGTTTCTGTGTGTGTGTGTGTGTGTGTGTACACGCCTATTAATATTGGAGCATGTGTGTATTTAGCCCCTGTATCTGTATGTATTTATGTGCACTTGATAGACAGCTCCCAGAATGCTAAGTTTCATTGAATTTAATGGGCCATCCCAAAGTTCGGAGGTCTTATATTTCTTGATAATGACCGCTGAAAAAGTAATGGCTGCTTCAATGGGCAATGGGTTTTGTGCTTCTGATTCACATCTTTCATAGCATTCCGCAAGCAGTCTGTTCATTTATCATAATGCAAACACATTGAAGGCGGCAAGTAATGCGTTATGCAACACCTGAAACATTAGGTATAACTCTTGTTGCATAAAGAACTATATTTTTCTCACGAAATGGCAACAAAATCACTAAAAAAGACTGTGTTTGGCAAGTAATCATATAATAAGCAGAATAATATAGTCTGCCAGTCATTACGAGACCTGTATCGTCCTGTCGGGATATATTTTAAAAGAATTACCGGCGGACTATACACTAGCCCTTACTTGTATGTCTTCTTTTTTTCAATGTATGTATCTGTGTACGTGTGTGTTTGTGTCTGTGCACAGCCTGTCCCTGAGGAGCTGCAGAATGGCGAAGGCTTCGGCTACGTGGTGGCCTTCAGGCCGCTCAACGCCACAGGCTGGATGCAGGCCGCCGTGCCCTTGGCCGACGCCTCCAGATACATCTTCAAAAACGACAGCGTCCAGCCCTTCTCGCCCTTCCAAGTCAAAGTGGGCGTCTACAACAATAAAGGAGAGGGCCCCTTCGGACCCACAGTGACCGTGTACTCCGCCGAGGAGGGTGAGGGACACTGCTAACTGTCAATGGCATCTGTCTCTCAGTGGCAACCACTATGAATGCATGATTTCCCATGGCCTGTGGTTCCTCGCTGTGGCATCTGAGGAGTAAGATGTATTAAGTATGGTCGCTTACCCACGTTGATCATTGGCATTTCAAGAGTATGCACATCAAGGTATTTTTCTAATGTGCCAGACTCTGAAGCTCACATTTTTACGTGCCAATTTTGACCAGCCATGGGCAATTTGCTTGCCCGAGTCTAATTGTAAATGTACGATTATGTGGAATGGGTGGGGGGGGGGGGGGGGAATCATTTTTTTGTCTGATCATTATGGCCTTGAGCTACAATTCAGTTTTCAGTCTCATCCCTGTGCTAGAAAGATATGGAGCCACTTACATGCTAATGGTATTGAAACGTCTTTTTTGTTTGCCTGTCGGTGTGTGATTGTTTGTTTTTTGTTTGTATTGCCTGCTTTGCATTCATCTCAGAGCCGGTGCGAACACCCAACAGAGTCCGTGCCAAGAGTCTGTCGGCTTCAGACGTGGAGGTGACATGGAGAGGCTTGCCCTGGTACACAAGCAAGAAGCCCGACCAGAGCAAAAGAATCCTCGGCTACGAGGTGCGTACTGAACAAAGTGAGAGTGATCAGAAAGAAAGCAGGGCTGTTAGCACACCTGGCTTTTACATCAGCTCTTCCTGTGGTGGTTTTTTTTTCTGCATAGGGTTGCACACAGAGGAGGTGAACTTTAGGGAGATTACTTTGGCAAACGTGTTGTTTCCTTCAGCACAATTTGAAACGTCTTTGGTATTTCGGGAGCCAGACATATTGTAGCCAGACAGCATACAACACAGTGTCCTTGGAGACAAAAAATGCGTCACATCCTCAAAAGTGTTTGTTATGACCGGCCACACACACAGAACGCAACACAAAGCAGCAGTAGCAGAACGGAGTTCTGTGTGTGTGTGTGTGTGTGTGTGTGTGTGTGTGTGTGCGTACGTGCGTGTCATCCTCCTCCGTTATTGATGTTTGTCAGTTCTTAATGCGCCTTGGGCATTGGTAATTTAATTGACCACTAACACATGTCGTTTGGTCATTGCTCCATATGTTTGCTTTTTTTCTTTTCCTGCCTACTCTGAATGAAGCAGAGGTTGTGTTAATGTGATTTGTGCAGGCGGATGGGAAACAAAACAAAAAAATGAACTCAGCCAAGCACACAGTTAGCAGGTGACAGGACCTCAAACAGCGTCCCAACAGTTTTCACCAGACTACGGAAATCTAATATTTGAATGAGGGCACAGGTTCGATCCATTAGATGCAGAGAGTGGGCTGTCCTGGGCTCATGCTTGGCTGGCCGGCCTAAGTAAACAGTCCTCTTGAGCCGGCGCGAGGCGAGGTGCTGCAGCGTGAGCGAAGGCAAATTATATTTGTGTTGTCATCCGTCGCCTCTCGGCTCCCACTCCCCGTGACAAAGAAAAGCTTTTATCAGTTTCAGCTTGACAGCTGTGAAATTCAGTTACCTCATGATTTGGCTTTTTTTTTTTTTTTTGGCAGCGTCATTTAAATACCTCTTAACCAGCACTCAGTGCATGCCTCCAGTGGTGCGCTAACTGTCTGTGATATAGATACGCCGCTGTGAGAAGGTCAGAGCGGAGCTCTTTTAACAGATAACGCCCCATTGGACGCAGTGTCGGAGCCGAGTGACTGGCGTGCGTTCAGCTTGTGTTTCTGTGGTGACGGACACGGATAATAACGTAGGGCGTAACGCACGGCGAGTCCATTTTCGTAAACACTGCATAAGTAACATCTGCCAGCAGTCACACTTTTACACACACACACATATACACACAGGTATTGTCTAAGACAAAGAGCACGTCAGCAGGATGCCGATGCTAATGCTGCGGGGAACAATACTTAAATTAACCAAAACACATTACCGAGCTCTCATTAGAATACATTTTCAACATTCAGCAGCGGACTACAGAGCCTTATCCCTTCAAACTCCATTTTGGGATGACCATGAGGCCTGTAGTTATTCATTCATTTAAAAATACTTTGTTCGTTAAGCCGTTGTGTATTTTGGTTGGAGATCCGCTGTAATCCCTGTAATGGAAGCCTTGAGGGTCAAAGTGGGACTCTGTCCTCCTCTCTCTAGCTGAGATACTGGGAGAAGACGGAAAAGGAGGAGACGGCAAGCGTGCTGAGGACGGTGGGCAATCAGACGTCGGCCATTATCCAGGGTCTGAAAGGAAGTACCACCTACTACGTGACGGTGCGAGCATACAACACGGCGGGCTCCGGACCCCCGAGCGGCATCTCCAACGTCACCACCAAGAAGCCACGTGAGTCCCGGCCTCGTGTAGGAGACATGAGAGACCCCTCTGGGTGACCCCTTCTGTTTCCTTCCTTCTTACTACTTTTACTCTTTATCTCGCTACCTTCTTTACCTTTATTTATTATTGTTCTTCCTCTTCTGAAATCTTATTTCTGTTCTTTGTTTCTTCTTTTCTTCCTCTTCTTTTGATTCATCCCCCCCTACTTTTTATTTTTCTCTCTTTACTTCTACTCCACTTTTGCCTCCTCTTCCATGATGTTCACTTTTTCCTGTTTTATTTTATTGTGCTTCAGCTCCCAGCCAGCCTCCACTTAAAGTCATGTGGAACACGTCGAACTCCAAGATCATCCTGAACTGGGAACGAGTGAAAGCCCTGGAGAACGAGTCGGAGGTCATGGGCTACAAAGTAAGCCAGCAGGGCGGCGGGTGGATTAGGTTGAACTTTTACCTCCTCCACTCTCACTAGGGCTGAGCCTCTGACCTCGAAAAAAATCCCTCACTTTCTCTCGCTGTCGTTTTTTTCCCCTCCCTCCCCTCTTCCTTTCTTTTTGTTTGAAGGTGCTCTACAAACGGAACAGGCACAGTCGGCCCAGCGTCATGGAGACCAACACCACCTCGGTGGAGCTCTCCCTCCCCACCGACGAGGAGTACATCATCCAGATCAAGCCCTTTGGAGAGGGCGGCGAGGGCAGCAGCAGCAGACAAATCACCATCCCCAGAATATCAGGTCAGGAAGAGACGACCGGCTCGCCTGCCTACTGCCGCCCGCGCCCGCTGCTTTATAACCTCGCAATTAACATGTGTCAACCTTCACCGCAAACACTCCCCTCTGGCTTAGAAAGGAAAATAGCCGGCTCTGCCCTCCCTGACCCTCTCTATTGAATAAGGAAAAGCGAGACCAGGGGAAATCTATAAGAGCTCGACTTCTCCTTTTGCCGTTTCCATAGAGCTCATCGCTCAAGACAGACACATTCAGACAGGGCGATGTTGTTGAATGGGTTGCTTTATTTCACTGAATGGGTATGATCAAGTCAAAGGGGAGGATTTGTGAGTTGCATATATCATAATCACGATGTCATGCAATTATACATGTGGTATCGTACTGAAGTAAAATCTCTCCTGTCACGGCCCCCATGGCAAGCCTGGTTGCTCTAAGGGCGTTAAGGCCTTGGGTTCTGTAAAGTGTCTGTAGACAATGTTGATGGAAGGGTATAGAAATATATTAAATTAAATATTGTCCTTGTATGTTTCAGGTTCCCCTGCGATGGGCTCAGCCTCCACAGTGTCCACCCTGTCGGCGCTCAGCACAATAGCACTTTCCTTCACAGCACGGACATCCTTATGACGAACCGGATTGTGGAGAGAGATGACCCAAAGCTGCCTGCACAGAGGGCAGGAATCGGACGGGCCGCAACGAAAACGACCACCTTAAACTAGATCCATTCATTTAGAAGCTAGAGAGCAAGAGAGGTCTGAGGAGAGAGAAACGTTACCGAGATGAGCAGGGCTCGGAGGTTACGAGGTCCCTGCCACGTACTAAGGAATGGGCGAAAAACAAGGCTCGAGTCTGTTGTTACCAAAGCAGCTTAGAAAAAGAGAAAAAAATTAAAAAAAATCTTATATGCGTATTTTGTATGACATATCTAGCTTTTTATAAATTTCTTTTGAATCGACTTGAAACTGATCTGAACCCAGTTTCTGGACAGGCTTATGGATGTGTAGGAGCTGCCGTAGATGCATGTCATTTACATTCTCTGACTGCATAAAACAAATGGGATTGCTTTGAAAACCCCTCTTCGAACCCTTTTGATGTGTGTTGTAATTCAGTTTTATTATTATTTCCAGATGAAGTCTTGAACTTCTAACTCTATGGGTCATGCAATCAAATTTAGACCACATGACCACTCCTTAATGTTTACTCTCCCGTTCGTCAGCATTGCACTAAAGTAATCCCCTTGACTGCAGATTCCAATAACAGAAAATCATAATGGTAGAAAGATGAACGAGAATATGCTTCCCAGCAACGAGGGTGAACGTCCTATCTCCCTCCCTCTCTCTTCTCTGTAAGTGCAGTCTTTCCTTGCGGACTCGCTCTGACCACTATTGTACTGAAGACTAGATCATATGGCTGTCACCTCATCCATGCATTGTTGTACGTATAGAGCTCTTCTTTGCCTTGTGTGTGCCTCATCATGTGTTTAAAAATCCTCAGGTCCTGAAGAAAAAGCCTTAACTTCTACCACATATTTATTTTCAAGACTATACTGTACGTCATTATTAGCACAGCGGGACTCTCTGCAGTGGTTATTGGTGATTGGGTGAGATATAGTTTAAGTAGTCATACCTAATGCGTTGCTTTGCAGTTGTTAGTACTTCAAGGTCCATCTCATGATGTTGCCGTTCATCATGGCTCAAGGGCAATGGTATATGTGAGGCCTGGTCCGTTTCAGTAGGTCTGTGTTTGAAAATATTCTGCTGCTAATTTTTCTTTTGATTTCGTTTTTCCTCCGTGGGAACAGTCTGCTGACGCCGTGTGAGACTGGTACAGTACATAGCGTGTAAATTTAGTCGAGCGCCAGTAGTGTGTCGTACTTTAAAGGGACGTGTAGGCTAGATTGCTGAGCGTCTCAGAATTGCGCCATGAAAAAAAAAAAAAAAGTGTAATATACTTTTTTGTATATTTCAGATCATTTATATATTAAAAAAATATAAACAAACAACGTTTCTAAAGAGCTGATCTTGGTTTTTACCTGACTACACGAAACCATTTCATAACAGCGCTTTACTATCTCTCTGCATGTGTCTGTTCTTTGGGTTCATCCATTTTTGCTTGTAGACTGACTGGCTTGTGGTCATGCAAGAGATGGGAGGTGCAGATGTTTGAGATTTGTGTACGTGTGTCCATGTAGGGCAAAAGAATCATCACCGTCTTAGTCTCTCTCTTTCTCATTCGGAAGCGCTTCTCCATGCCGATGTGTATCACTAGAGATCTAGACTCTTTTTTGATGTTGTTCCTTGTTTATACTGGGTCGATGAATAAAGTTTATTAACTTATTTAAAACAGTGTGAGATGTCGGTAATTTACTAGATGTTTGTTGAGAGGTGCCTTTCATTCCAAGGGGATTAACTTAAGGTCAAGCCCCCATCCCCAACAGACGCAGACACAGACACAATATTTCAAATACATCAGGATACTTTGTGTCCTACATGAGCAAAATATAATTCTGCCCATTTTTACCAGCAACCAGAAACCTTTTGTGAACCAAGGGCCTTCGTGTGCAGGGATTGCCGTTGCAGTAATCTGTCATCCCACTAGATGGGGTGAATGAGCTCACTTGAGAATTCCATCAAGTGGAACTTCTAAAACATTCTATTATTTTCCTCAACTTATGTCTAAGGAGACTGAACTGATGACAGATTCACTTTGAAGTTTGAAGCCACCATCAGAGAGCCATGTGAGACATGAACAAAGAGCATTAAAACATCTTTAATTCACAAAGAGATATCAACCCAAGGAAAACCTGATCTTATCCAAACCATTTCTTTAGGTTTACATTAAACAATATACATTTTAATAAGCTGTGCCATAAAAAATATGAAAAGCTTCCCATATCAAATGTCCACAAAATGCATTAGGTGTATGATCGGAATCCTTACCTAAGAGGATCAACTAATGGGATGCATTATATCCAGCCCAAAGCACAAACATTCTTGTCGAGCTAAACTTGTGCCCTTCATCAGTCTCTCATTAGCCATGTTCTCACAGGCCCACCCTTCCTCTTAGTTTGATGATGATGATGATGATCTGGTCTTTCAGCAAGGGAGACCCCATAGAGAGTGTCCATCCTGTCCCAGACTTTGGGGCCACCCCTGTCCAAGTCCCTCGTTGACAGTTCGAAGTGAAAAGAAAATGGCCGCCTCTCCAAACCTCATAGATGGACCAACAAGAGCACCTGTGGACACCACTGTGGACACCAGTCTTCTAGTCACCACCGGGGCCATACAGGCTCCTGTTGCTCAGTCCTGATCGTCACCCCTCTCTCTCTCTCTCTCTCTCGGTCTCTCAATCGTCCTCCTCCTCCTCTCCTCCTGCTTCCATCTTCTCCATTATACCCTCCATCACCTCTGACTGCTTCCTCTTCTTCGGGGCGTCTGAGGGAGGAACACACAGCGGGACACAACACACAGTTAACTACCAGGGCCTGGGCTGAGGGCCCACCACAGAAGAAAGAACAGAAAACAGCAGGCAGAGCATTATGGGAATTGTGGGGGGGGGGGGGGGGGGTTACCGTGGAAGTGCTGTGCCGTCTTCCTGCGTAGGGTGTCTACGGTGTCATCAGAGTCGGCCCACTCCAGCACCAGACGTCTGCCGTACAGATGGGTGCTGTGGCACAGGGCCATGAATGCTTTCTGACAGAGGGAGAGGGGAAAAAAAGGGATGGAGGGAGAGACAGAGAAGGAAGCAGAGCGAGAGAGAGAGAGAGAGGGGGGGGGGGTATGTTTGTGTGAGATAGAGACAAAGAAATGGAGAACGGAACAATCCTACAGTTGATAGTTATGGCAGACATGTAGACGGATGGGTGTTAGTTATGGCAGACATGTAGACGGATGGGTAGTTTCTAGTTATGGCAGACATGTAGACGGATGGGTGTTAGTTATGGCAGACATGTAGACGGATGGGTGTTAGTTATGGCAGACATGTAGACGGATGGGTGTTAGTTATGGCAGACATGTAGACGGATGGGTAGTTTATAGTTATGGCAGACATGTAGACGGATGGGTAGTTTCTAGTTATGGCAGACATGTAGACGGATGGGTAGTTTCTAGTTATGGCAGACATGTAGACGGATGGGTGTTAGTTATGGCAGACATGTAGACGGATGGGTGTTAGTTATGGCAGACATGTAGACGGATGGGTGTTAGTTATGGCAGACATGTAGACGGATGGGTGTTAGTTATGGCAGACATGTAGACGGATGGGTGTTAGTTATGGCAGACATGTAGACGGATGGGTGTTAGTTATGGCAGACATGTAGACGGATGGGTAGTTTATAGTTATGGCAGACATGTAGACGGATGGGTAGTTTATAGTTATGGCAGACATGTAGACGGATGGGTAGTTTATAGTTATGGCAGACATGTAGACGGATGGGTAGTTTATAGTTATGGCAGACATGTAGACGGATGGGTAGTTTATAGTTATGGCAGACATGTAGACGGATGGGTGTTAGTTATGGCAGACATGTAGACGGATGGGTGTTAGTTATGGCAGACATGTAGACGGATGGGTGTTAGTTATGGCAGACATGTAGACGGATGGGTGTTAGTTATGGCAGACATGTAGACGGATGGGTGTTAGTTATGGCAGACATGTAGACGGATGGGTGTTAGTTATGGCAGACATGTAGACGGATGGGTGTTAGTTATGGCAGACATGTAGACGGATGGGTGTTAGTTATGGCAGACATGTAGACGGATGGGTGTTAGTTATGGCAGACATGTAGACGGATGGGTAGTTTATAGTTATGGCAGACATGTAGACGGATGGGTAGTTTATAGTTATGGCAGACATGTAGACGGATGGGTAGTTTATAGTTATGGCAGACATGTAGACGGATGGGTAGTTTATAGTTATGGCAGACATGTAGACGGATGGGTAGTTTATAGTTATGGCAGACATGTAGACGGATGGGTGTTAGTTATGGCAGACATGTAGACGGATGGGTGTTAGTTATGGCAGACATGTAGACGGATGGGTGTTAGTTATGGCAGACATGTAGACGGATGGGTGTTAGTTATGGCAGACATGTAGACGGATGGGTGTTAGTTATGGCAGACATGTAGACGGATGGGTGTTAGTTATGGCAGACATGTAGACGGATGGGTGTTAGTTATGGCAGACATGTAGACGGATGGGTAGTTTATAGTTATGGCAGACATGTAGACGGATGGGTAGTTTCTAGTTATGGCAGACATGTAGACGGATGGGTAGTTTCTAGTTATGGCAGACATGTAGACGGATGGGTAGTTTCTAGTTATGGCAGACATGTAGACGGATGGGTGTTAGTTATGGCAGACATGTAGACGGATGGGTGTTAGTTATGGCAGACATGTAGACGGATGGGTGTTAGTTATGGCAGACATGTAGACGGATGGGTGTTAGTTATGGCAGACATGTAGACGGATGGGTGTTAGTTATGGCAGACATGTAGACGGATGGGTGTTAGTTATGGCAGACATGTAGACGGATGGGTGTTAGTTATGGCAGACATGTAGACGGATGGGTGTTAGTTATGGCAGACATGTAGACGGATGGGTGTTAGTTATGGCAGACATGTAGACGGATGGGTGTTAGTTATGGCAGACATGTAGACGGATGGGTGTTAGTTATGGCAGACATGTAGACGGATGGGTGTTAGTTATGACAGACATGTAGACGGATGGGTGTTAGTTATGGCAGACATGTAGACGGATGGGTGTTAGTTATGGCAGACATGTAGACGGATGGGTGTTAGTTATGGCAGACATGTAGACGGATGGGTGTTAGTTATGGCAGACATGTAGACGGATGGGTGTTAGTTATGGCAGACATGTAGACGGATGGGTGTTAGTTATGGCAGACATGTAGACGGATGGGTGTTAGACATGTAGACGGATGGGTGTTAGTTATGGCAGACATGTAGACGGATGGGGAGTCGGCGGAAGCTGGCCGCGTGTGCTCACTTTGGCGTCCTGTTTGGTGATGAAGTCCACGAAGCCAAAGCCACGGTGGGATCCAGTGCCGCTGGCCTTCTTGGGCAAGCGGACGGTCTTCAGCTCGCCAAACGTGCTAGCGCGGGGAGACGTACACATTAGAGCCTCTCTCAAGCAAGCGTGCGCAACCTTCAACAGTTTCACCCAATCTGAGAAGAGCTACTCTGTCAAACTAGGGGCAGAAGTCCATGACTAATATGTGGAAGCTGAAGGCATGGGACAGCGGTAAAGAGGGCTGTATTCAAACAGGCCTAGTACACTATGTGTGCATACTAACCTGATACGCTGAAACATTTAGAGGCTAAAGACAGACACTAGACTCTTGTAAATGTTGCCCTTACCAGAACAGCTCCCGCAGCTCCCTCACTGTTGCCTGGAAGGGGATGTTGCGCACCAGGATTTTGGAGGTGGTTTGCTTTTTGGTGCTCTGCTTTTTCCGAGAGCTCACAGCACCTGATCTAAAGGAGAGAAAGCTTCGACTTAGCTCACTTGAAAACACCATACAGAAAGAGACAAGTGCAGCTTATGGTGCTGTAAAATCTTGTGGTTCATATTTCAGCGAATAAAAGTAGGAGGTACACTTAATATGTGAAAGGTTTATGCTCCCCGCACCAGGTGAACTTCAGCAAGTGCATGAGCCGAGAGTGGGTATGAAAGTAACGCTATACAATATGTGTCTAATGGCCCAGTCTCATTATTACCTATTATTACTGTTATTCATGCAAAATGGTCTGCTTCAACTGAAGCTTGCCTGAAAGCTCTACTGCCAGTTGTTCATGAATTATAGCACTCATCTACTTCAAATCCATTGTTCAGTTAAATAATATCTCAGTTTGACACTGAAATTTTCATGGAGTTTGATTGACATTTTTGCCTAGGCGCCTAGAAGTTTTTGATGTTAGGGGCAGAGAGTTGAGCTAACTTTTTGTGAGACTAGGTTCATTTATTTGCATAAGTGTGGCCACCTGAAGGTATCGGTTACTTCAGATGGGGGAGCTTTGTCTTGCATGGACAATCACAATATGCTTCAGTGGCCTTAGAAACACCTGGTCAGGGAAGGGTCAAGCAGTCGGTCAGGGAGCTGTGAGAATGGACTTACTTGGTGGCTCTCTCCGACACCTTCAGCTCAAGCTGGTGCTCATCCATTTTGCAGTGCTGAAGGACAGAGAAAGGAGGGACAAGAAAAACCAACCAAGAGAGAAGAGGAAGAGAAGTTATTAAAATGGAAGGAAGCATTATTCAGTCACACAAGGAATAATATTACACAGCTAAATGTTGTTACTATATCAATTGAAATCTGATACAAATTACAATAAAAAAAACATTAAATGTATAAAAGATTAACATAAACGTGTGTCTGAGAAGTGCATAGAAACGTCTCTATCAATAGGCCTAGCTTTATACTCGAAATGTAACTGCTTTGATTGGCAAGTTCTCTGCCAACATTAAACACAACATTTTGAAGTTCATTTTAATGCTGCTTCCTTTGGTAAAACGATATCGTACCTGCAGTTGTCTCATGGCTTTCTGAGCAGCCTCCGGCTTACGATACTCCACAAAGCCGTAGCCCATCGATAACAGTTTACCTGACAAGAGAGCAGTCGGCTGAGCCATTTTGATTGAGACAGTGGAGAGGGCTAAAACCATTAAGTCCTTGAGCAGAAACACTTCTGTTCAGCAGGCAAGATATTATTCTCTTCCAGATTTAAAAAGGTAAAAGTTTTTTTTAAAAAGGACAGGACACGGTAGAACCAAGGAGGGAAAATATGACTTACCTGTCTTATCTTTCTTCTTGGAGATAGTACAGCTTTTTACCTCTCCACATTTGGTGAACGTCTGTAGGGGAAAGAGGGAAGCAGAAGTGTTCAGAAGACATGTTCTGGCATTCATAATGACCACAAATCAGAGCCAGTGCGCAGTGTGCTCCTCACCTGCCGTAGGGCCTCCTCCGTTGTGCTGAAGTTGAGGTTCTTGATGAAGAGCGTGGCACCTGGGATGCTCTCCTCCTCCTCCTCCTCCTCTTCTTCTTCTTCCTCCTCCTTTTCTTCATTCCCAGACCCCTTTTTCTCAGCACTCTGCTCAGGCGCAGAGGATTTGGCTGGGGACTGAACATCTGAGGAGAAGAAGAGAGGCAGATGAAAGGAGTGAGAGAGGGGCATATCTATGGAGGAGTGTCACTCCAGTGCCAAGCAGAAGAGATATAGTGCTGACGAATCAGGTGGGAGCACAGAGAGAGAGAGAGAGAGAGAGAGAGAGAGAGAGAGAGAGAGGGAGAGCGAGAGAGAGAGAAGACCAATGGGACTGGACCGGGAAGAGACCGTCATGACTTCATTTATTTGATTTTAGTTATTTATTTATCTATCCATTTCTTTCATTCTTTTTCTATCTTTTAACATTAAAAATCCATTCCCCTACACTGCCTTGGGCCAACTGCCTGTCTCCCTGTTTCAACAGCCACCGGTGAGGCAGGTATGTGGGGAGAGAAAAGGAACGCGGAGGCCTTGGAGTGTACCTGCTGGAGCTTTCTTTGTCCTGGCCTGCGCCGGGGTTGTGAAGACGGCTGTGGGCGCCCACTCCAGATACAGTGGAACATGCTGGAACTATAGAGAGAGAGAGTGGGAGGGAGAGAGAGAGAGAGAGGGAGAGAGAGAGAGAGAGAAAGAGAGAGAGAGAGAGAGAGAGAGAGAGAGAGAGAGAGAGAGAGAGATATGTGTTACTCTGTAAAGCCCAAATTCAGTTTAAACCAAATACCCTCTGGAACTTGATGAAACAAACTAGGGAGGTCTAGTTAGAGATGTTACTTTTGGAGGTGTATTTCATCACGGCCTCATTCTGACACACCCACTCAAACACACACATGCTCACCTTGCTGTAGGCCAGTCTGGTGAAGGCCTTCTTGGCCTCGGTGGGCTCCAGGAACTCAATGATGGCCGTCAGACCAGAGGAGGGAAGCAGGACCCTTCCCAGGGAGCCAAAAGGAGAGAACAGGGCCTCTAGCTCAGACCCCTCCACCCCAGACGGAAGGTTCTTCACAAGGATAACCGAGTTACTGCGTGCTCCAGACGCCTGCAGAAGGACCACACACACACACACACACACACACACACAAATAAGTAGGGGGAGAGGAGCACCGCAGAGGTTGACATCTGCTATTACCATCATCACGAGAGGAAAGCTACAGCTCTTACGTTCACTTTTAGTGAGATCACTGAAATTTGAAAAACACTTTAAATACAATACTTTGACTAAAAATACTGCCAGGCCACAAACATATTTCTGTCGAGTGTGTTGAAGTGTGCATGAAGCATTGTTGCCCTTGTTCGTGTGTACCTGACTGAAGGCGTCCAGGCTCACGCCATTCTCCAGCAGGAACTGCCGCGTCTCCTGGACAATCTGGGTCTCACCCAAGGCCATCCTTACGGCAAGGCTGCCTGATGACTCCTTTAGTGTGGACAGACAGACAGACAGACAGACAGACACAGGTCATCATTACCTCAGCCAAAAACCCATGTTACACAAAATCATGATGTCTGATCAAATACATCTCGGGCTCTTTCAGTCAATAAAACAGATCACAGGTACCAAAAAGAACAAAATGTCAAATCCGAGATTTTTTCGTGGTGTGAATATCAAGTCTAAATCAAGTGTCAAATAACAAGTGAATATCAAGTGAGGTTTTTTTTCCCCATTCACAGCGTTTCCTTCATGTTCTATCAAAGGTAGGGGTTAAGACGCAACACAATGAAGGAAGGACGTAAGGAAGGGAAAAGGTAAAAATGATGTGTACAAGATGTGTTTCTGTTTTACAAGATCGTCTGCTGTTAGTCAGAATCCTGTTCATTCCCGAGAGACCACATCCACATGCATTTTATCATAGCATATAGTTATAACTGTTTCATTATTAGTTATTGGTGTTGCTGTCTTGTTGTGTGTAATTTTACTTTGTAAACTTTATCATAGGTATGAATGAACCCGAAAAACATTTTATATATGGTGTTCGCTACTATCCGTGGTTTCGCCTATTCGCAGTAGGACTTATTATACGGGGGCCCCACTGTACACTAGAGCAGTGCTCCTATACAATATACACCCTCCACCCTGGAGCTATGGTTATAATAAGAAGTGTGTGTGTGTGTGTGTGTGTGTGTGTGTGGTGATAATGTGATCTGAGTGTGTGCATGGTGCAGTTCCTCACATGATCCAGCACTTTGCTTTTGGTGGTGTTGTACTTCTCTGCGATCGCATCTGCCACGGCGCTGGTGCCCAGGAAAAGAGCGTTCCAGTTATGAGAGCTGGCCGAGGGGGAGAGAGAAATATGGAGACAGATCAGGAATGAGTTGGGTGAGCGGTTTCACCAGACACAATCTTGAGCATCATCTGAGAAATGCTGTTTTTGTTTACTTGGTGTGTTTGTTTGTTTGTTTGTTTGTTTTCCAGTGGCCAGAAATATTTTCAGTGTGTCTGGTCTCTCGGGCCTCGTCCATGCAAGAGAACCCCAAGATTGGTTATGAGGAGGCCAGACGGAGAAATTAGCTTGGCAAAGCAATTCTGTTTACTCTCCAAAACAACACCGCGGGTCAGGGCAGCTGGCTGCAGAGAGTGAAGAATGGCCGTTTGTATGAGGCCTGACAACCCATGGAGATAGTATGCTGAGGAACACTAGAACTAAAGACCTGTAAATAAAATACTGTGTTCTTTTTTTTAGGCAATTAGGAAGTCTGTCTGAGAAAAACATCAAAGGTTGCAAAGCACGTCTTAAGGAGACCAAGTCGCCAGCGCTTGAGCCTCAGGTCAGGTTGGGTGTTTGTTTCACTTCCTTTTGGAATGCTAAATGTAGTTCATCATTGGTGGCAGTACCAAGGACAGCAGCTCTGTTGGGGGAGGAGAAAGGGAGGGGGGTGCTGGAGGGAGTGGGAGAAGCACACCTGCTACTGGCCGCCTTGTCCTTGGCATCCTTCTGTCGTTTGTAGGATGAGGAGCCCGAAGCGTTGGGGCCTTCATCAGCCTTCTCTTTCTTCAGTCGCGAGGGGAGGATGTGTAGCATACGGCCCTTATGAAGACAGAGGTACACACATTAGGAGACCAGCATAGATGTGTAGCGAATGGCCCTTATTAAGACAGAGGTGTACGCATTAGGAGACCAGCATAGACTTGAGGCAAGACACGCTATTCAAAATCAACTTGTCTCCAGTTCACAAGGATCACCAGGACAAATCACGCCACCACACTTTGACATACTTGAAAGATGTGTCCGTCAAGTTTGGCCAGCGCTGCCACAGCGTTCTCTGGGATCATATAGGAGATGAAGGCAAAGCCCTTGGGCTTCTTAGTCAGGCTGTCAATGGGGAAGTTCACTTCAGCGAGGGGACCTTCAAAGAGGCACAAAACACATTTATCAGCGACAAGATATCTCATTTGAAAAGGAAAGAGCCATTTCTTGAAATATTGCATCTTTAAAGCACAACTTCAAAGCCAACAGTGTTTCATTTCAACACCAAACATGCATTGTCTGCCTGTATATCTATCTATCTAACTAACTAACTAACCAACCAACCATAATGTCCCCTATTTGTGTGTATGTGTATGCATGTGTGGGTGTGTCACTGTGCATGTCTGTGTTTAATTAGCACACCATCTTTGTTGAACAGTTCTGTCAGCTCCTCCTCAGTGCAGGTGTAGGGCAGGTTCCTGACGAAGAGTCGCCCTGATTCTGCCACATCCTCCTCTTCCTCGTCATCCTTCAGCTGCCTCTCAAAGTTCCGCTCCTGCCAAGCATTCTCCCTCCCCTCTCTCTTGATGTATTTCTTCACTCGAAACACCTCCACATAGCGCCCCCCTGTGGCCCGCAAAACAGAAACAAATAAGACTGCTGAGCACCATTTCATTAAGCCATGCAGTGTATGCAGCACAACACTGTGAATGAGACCTTACAAAACACTAATATAAACAGACATGTTAACACAATATAGTGATACTGAGTTCTGTCTCCTATAAATTCAGTTATTTCACTTTAGACCCCCCAAGTCTCTGAGTATGCCTGCCAGACACAGGACACTTACCCATATAGTCTTTGTTCATCCGGAGAGCCCGCTCTATCTCGTCCTCAGAACGCAGATCTACATACACATAGCCTGAACAGGGATAATATGGATGAGGAACACACCAAAAATCGTGAGGCTTAAAAACTCATATCATGATTACCGCGTAGGCTTGTGTAGGAAGAGAGTGTGGAATAGAATGGCGGCTCATACCAGAGTTACGTCCCTCTGGGTTCTTTCCAATGCGTATGGCCACGGGCTTCAAAGGCGTCATAAACTCACGGATTTGTTGCTAACGGAGAGAAAGTACACATATTTGAATGCATGGTTAGATGGCTACATAAACCGATACGTTTGTTTCTATTTATAAACACACAAGGAACATGTAACTGCGTACAAGTACCACTAACTTACCTCTGTAACGTTGTATGGAACTCCACGAAGCTTAATTGTGAAATCAGTGGTAGACTGCATCTGTAAGGCAGAGAATAAAAGTGATTTAGTGACTCCTTCAAGGATTCCACAGGCATATTTCCATAAAGAGGTTAATATCATAAACCCATGATGATGCAATGAAAAGGTCCATCAAAATCCGATGCTAAATGCATCTGTTGATTTCTACCCATGTACACCGCAATACGATTCAAAATTTCAAACCTCAAACCTTCAAAAGATGACTAGCAAACCTCCCCATTATTTCCAGTTCACATGAAATTCTACCCCATGTATGGTCAAGCCTAAACTAAGGGCATGCAAACGATCACACCAACCTGAAGTCTTAGATCTTTCTTATCACTGTCCATCTCCCCACTCTCATAAGCACTGTCATTCTGACGGACAAAGGTGTGGTCCTTCTCCTCATCATCACCATCATCGTTGTCGTCTTCATCGCCACTCCCCTCCTCCTCCTTGACCATCTCTTTTGTATTTTCATCTTCATCATCAGCTTCATCCTCAATTTCAGATTTTGTCACCACCTTAGAGCGCAGGTAGTCCATATCAGATAGGCCTGTCTTGAGTGCCTCTTTGGGTGCACCTGGAAATAAGCACAAAAAGTTCACGTACATATAGCAGGAAGTTTCAGGGAAGATTTGTTTCCTTCATAATAAAGTGCTATTCCATTACTGAGAAACAGGCTAACCTCCACTCTCCGGTTCCATATCTTCATCCTTCTTTTCCTCCTCATCCTCCTCCTCCTCACCATCCTCCTCTTCATTGTCCATCTCGTCAGACTCATCGGAGTCAAAGTTTAAGTAGTCGTCTGTGGCTGCCGACTTCGACTTCTTTGTTTCTTTTTTCCCAACCCCCTTTGCTTTTCCAGTGACAGCAGGTTTCTCCATGGCATCGTTGACCCATGTGGGTACCTGCGTGCGGTTCTGATGCAATGAAAGGAATTCCTGGAAGCCTTGGTCTTTCTGGAGCTGCGTGCAGAGCGAATGCAAAAATTGTCACAAAAAAATGTACCGGTATGCGTAAAAAGAATTGTTTGTTTTACAAACAGCCATGATTGTTTTACAAACAGATTGACTTACATCTCCAAGAAAAGTGGTCACCTCCTTTTTCTTTTCCTATGAAGAATTACAAGGAATAAAATAAATAACAGGGACAATGATAACAGCTTGCCTGGAAGAAAATAAACAATATGACTTCTACTGTGAAGGAGTGTGAGCAATACTTCTCCTCACCTTCTTTGCTTTATCATCTTTTTGTTTCTCCTCTGCCTTGGCTTTCTCTGCTGAAGGCTGGCGAGTGTGCTTACTCCAAGAACGGTCTTTATTGGGATCTCCAAAAGCTTTGCAAAATTCAACCTATCCCACCACACAAATATATAAACACAAAGAATGCTAGGCGTTGTTTCAATTTAAGGTACTTCACACGTAAGCTAGATCAGCTTTCACCGAAGGTCAATATTTACCGTCACTTTTGACGTGTCAACAAAGCTCTTGTTGAAATGCTTCAGAGCCTTTTCTGCATCCTCTTCCGACTTGAAACCCACGAAACCGAACTTGCGAAACTTCCCGTCTTTGGTGAACTTCAACCCACAGTCCGTCAATGTTCCAAAGTCAGCGAACATCGTACGGAACCGCTCCTCCTTCATCTGTGAGATATAACCAGTACAAATGTCAACGAGCGACGATGACAATTAAGCTATCCTGGAGGCTATCAGCTGAAGCTAAGAATGATGTCGATTGTGGAATGATTGCTTTTAACAGGACAACTACCAGCGGTTTCAGCATTTGTTAATTAAGAATGTTTAGCTAGCTACATTTATGCTTAATTTTAAATTTTCTTGCATTAAAACTAGCTTTCTGGATGGCACCAACCGAGGTACCGATGTGTTGGTTGGTGAGGTGAGGTTGGTGAGCCACGTTATGAAGTGGCTATTCAATTATTGATATTTGTATGTGTTTTCTTGAAGGCGTTAGACACTTACCCCATTTGGGAGGTTCTTCACAATAATTCGTGACATTTTGCTGAAAACAGACGTAATCAATCCTCTGTAATGTTTGAAATCGAATGATCAACAAACCAGCGTGGATACTCTAGATCGCCGCCATATTGGATTTGACGTAATCGGAAATGGTTTGTTCCAAACAGTCAATGGTTTGTTCTCATGGTGTTACTGCCCTCCGCTGGTTTTCAAAGATTACTGCTCACAGTGAGATGTTTATAATGCCAGTCCTTATGACTGTAGAGAGGCACGCATGAGCCTTTATCTATATATCTATCTATAATTTCTACCATAAAACTTTGGTATACTCAACATTCCTCACTGGCAAATAGACTATGGACTCAGATACAGATACACAGCCCTACAGTGAAGGACCTTTTTACATAGTACCACCACTCACTGAAGAGTTTCCTTTGTTTTTTCCAAGTCTCCACAAGTAACCTTTCCAATGCCCCTCTTCCCCATCTCTTTGATGAATGACAGTAAGAGCATGTGGGTTTAATGTGTTTCCTTGCTTGTTATATAACCACTGTGACTGTGCTGTAATAGTACTCCGGTTTACTATACATCCTCTCCTATCACTACTGTTTCTCCTAACATATTGCTAGTCATGCTCTACAAGCATGGGTAGTCAGCTTGCACTCTGACTGGCATGGGATTCTGGTTCATAGTTCCACTTCTACTGTAATGATGTGACCAAAAGTGTTTTTGACTATGATTTAATTTCTGAGTGTTAACTTAATTAACCTCTGAGGGCTCCTTGCTTTTATTTATTTTTATAATTTTTTTTACATCTGGTTTAGTTCCATGTATGTGTAGGCGTATATCTCTACATGTATACTCAACAGACTAGGTACAGTGCCCTTCACAATGATTGGCACCCTTCGTGAATATGAGCAAAACAGGCTATGCAAAAAATATGTCTTTGCTGTTTATCCTCTTGGTCTTTCACTCAAAATATTCACAAAAATCTTACCTTTTCATTGAAGTAAAATCATTGAAAGAAAAAAAAACTGTTGACATTAAATAAATATTTTCCCCCAAAACATGTGTGCCACAATTATTGGCAACCCTAAAAAAGTCTTAGAATTACAAACTAACTGAAGTATATTTCAAGTCATGTTTTACATTTTTAAGTTCACCTGTTTGATTAGGAACTCTTAAGAGGTCAACAATGACTTCCTGTTCCACTGGCGTACAAATATGAGGTAACACAGGCCAAATTCCATTAGTCATTCATCACTATGGGAAAGACCCAAGAACACAGTAACGATGTGCGACGAAAAGTTGTTGAGCTGCACAAATCATGAGATGGACACAAGAAAATCTCTAAACAGTTGAAAATACCCATTTCCACTATCATGGAAATAATTAAGAAGTTTAAAGCGACAGGAGATGTTAAGAATCAGCCTGGAAGAGGACGTGTGTGTACATTGACCCCACGCACCGTGAGGAGGATGGTTCGACTGGCAAAAGAATCTCCAAGGAAGACAGCCGGAGAATTGCAGAGGTTAGTTGAGTCTTGGGGTCAGAAAGTCTCCAAAAACTACCATCAGACGCCACCTACATCACCACAAGTTGTTTTTGAGGGTTGCCAGAAAAAAGCCTCTGCTGTCAATCAACAACAAACTAAAGCACCTACAGTTTGCCAAATGTAAGTCAGACTTTCAATGGGACCGAGTTATATGGTCAGATGAGACCAAAATAAAGCTTTTTGGCAACAAACATCAAAGGTGGGTTTGGCGTAGACAGAAAGATAGCCATACAGAAAAGCACCTCATACCCACTGTGAAGAATGGTGGTGGATCTTTCATGTTGTGGGGCTGTTTTTCTTCCAAAGGCCCTGAACATATTGTTAGGATACATGGTATCATGGACTCCATCAAATACCAGCAGATATTAAATGAAAACCTAACAGCCCCCTCCAGTAAGCCTAAAATGGGCCGTGGTTGGACCTTCCAGCAGGACAATGATCCGAAGCACACCTCAAAATCAACACAAAAATGGTTCACCGACCGCAGAATAAAGGTTGTGCCATGGCCATCACAGTCCCTCGAACCTAAACCCCATAGAAAAATCTGTGGGATGACCTGAAGCTGAGTCTACAAGCGTTGACCTCAGAATCTGAAAGATCTGAAGAGATACTGTATGTAGGAATGGTCTCAGATCACGTGCCATATGTCACCAACCTCATCATGCATTATTGGAGAAGACTCAGAGCTGTTATCTTGGCTAAGGGAGGCTGCACAAAACATTAAAGTAAAAAAAAAAATGTCTTTCAATAATTTTACCTCAATGAAAAGGTAAGATTTTTCTGAATATTTTGAGTAAAAGAACATATTCACTAAGGGTGCCAATAATTGTGGAGGGCACTGTATATTTGTTTTCCTTTTTTGTTTTCTCAAATGATTTCCTCCTATTTCCTTTGTTTCTTTCTGTTGAAAACGAGTTTTGTGGTTGGTTGTGAGAATACATTTGATACACTGTGTGTGTGTGTCTGTGTGTGCACTTTTAAAAGAACAGAATCGTGTAAAGACTGAAAGATTTATTTATTATCCATCATAACAATACAACAATTACAAATATTGCATTTTAATATACAAGAAATAAATAAATAAAACATAAAATAAATATTAAATAATTGTGTAAACAAGCAGCATTAAGACAAATGGGAACGCATGTGGAAGCATGCTTCCCAGTGGTTCAGGAGTGGTCGGCCTAATATGATGTCCAGTAACGTAAAACTTCACATCTCAAAACAGAGTTTTTTTAAAGTGGTTAACATACTGTTGTCCCTATGTCCTTTCTAGTGGTTCATCAGTCTCACGTTAACCAAGAGTGGGCAGTCCACCATTCACCCATCATTGCCTACTCACTTATCATTCCACTTCATGCTCTCCACCTATGCGACTGAACAAAATCTGCCTTTGAACAGACACAAAATGGCTTCATGGCTACAGCATAAAATAGCAACAAACAGGGAGACCACTCCAGGTAAGACTTAAGTTGAAGCCTTGTGAAAAGAGAGGAATGTCAGCTTTGAAGAGTGATTGTAATCAAGGAAGGTCTCTTCACATTGAGCACTTAGTGGGCTGTCCACACTACAACATTGGTCAAGAATTATTACTGCAAATAAATCTAATCATGACACCATCACTGGACTGTTGACCGCTCTTAAGTACTCATGTATTGATCAGTTATGTTTACTCAAAGTTTACTCAAACCTTGACAACTCTCGTCCAGTTGGACATCTTTTTTTGACATCATAAAACAAAGGTAATCTCAAGCTCGCCAATGGTATACCAACCAAGACCACGAATATAAAGTCTTTCACAAAAGGAGACTTCTACTACCCTTTTCCAGTTTCATTTCTGGTCCTCTTTTAAGACACTTAATGGTCTGGTCGTTACAAAATGTTCTCATAACAATAACACAACAACGATAATAACAATAGACAACAAACAACAGTGTTACAAAAATATTCAGTATAAAAATGTTATTACAGTATATGTACAAAAAAAATGTCGAGGGTTAATAGAAAATGTCTTTCACATGTAACGTTCCTGAAATCTCCTGCGGTCCACCTGAAGGTACAGCCTGTCTGGGCTAACTGGCCGTGTCAGGTGGGCCCTGCAGGACCGTGTTGACAGCCTACTTCCTGGCAGCGCCGGGACGTATGACAGAGATATCAGACTGCGAACACGTCCAGAGTGCAACACTGGTCCCGCAGTCCCAGAACGCTGTAGACAATCTTCTTCTGATGGCCTGCCAACTGCACCCCGATGTTCCTGACGTCCCTGAGGGAGAGAGAGGCCAGAGGAGATTTGAGGACAAAACATTTACATAGAGGAAATATTTACATTTACATTAGAATGCAGAGATACAAATACATTTACTCATGTATTCATTTGGCTGACACTTTTTCCTTAGCAATATGTATGTGCAATAGTAATGCAAAGATACAAGAGGAGTGATTTGAAAGGGGATGCCAGGTCTTTGTGAGTGTGGGGGGGATATGTCTGGGCATGTCTCTCTGTTGATGTATTACTTACTCTGACTTTAGGTGCAACACCTGCTCCATGGTCGTGATGCCGGCGCGAGCAAACAGCTCATTGTACTGAGACAGCTTCATGGATTCCAGCCATTCCTCCACTGACCTAAAGGGGGCGCCACCAGCTCCACTTGTGCTCGGCAAGCGGATTGACACCCTGAGAGATAAGATGAGAAGTGGCCTTTTAAGTGAAGTTCCTACATGGATATAACCAGTCACAAACAATAGCTAAAGGATGTGTGGCATGTGTCTGATAACAATGAAAATGATAACAATAAGTCAGCCCTCCTAATCTTGCAAGATAAGGCGTAAGTACAACCACCTGTTTCACATATTAAGCTATTAACAGCTCAATGTATTGTTTTAACTATTTTAACAGTGAACTGTTCTGGCTTTAAGTGCAAATGGTGTGAAATTCACCATTAACAATAGAGGTAAAGGCAATACTGTCTGAGAGTGGCAGGCTCTATTACAGACAATATCTTTGTGTCAGGTTTAATGCCGTTGTGAACTTTGACGTGAATTTATTCATGGGTTTTGCCCTACAATTGCTATTCTATATTAATGTGACTCACCGTGGATCAAAGTTGGCAATGGTTTTAAGGGACTCGGGGTTCGTCATCAGTTTTTCCAGCACGTTGACGATGTCCACAAAGCGCGGGCGTTTGGAGCGGTCGTGGAGCCAGCACTGGAGCATCAGCTGGTACACCGCGGAGGGGCAGTCCATGGGTGCGGGCAGGCGGAACGCCTCGTTAATGGCCTTCATCACCTGAGACAAGCAAGAGGACAGGAGTCAGTGTAGCTCCGACACATCCCAAGAGTGCCCTGTCTTGTTGCTTCCATCACTGTGCTAACCCACAGAGCAAAACCATTTGTGATGGAACTAATGGAAACATCTGGTCGAGAGTTCAAAGGCATTCAAGGCTTTCATGCAAAGCACCCGTTTTGCTATAAAACCTTTACAGATGACTGCTGTTTTCACCACAGTTTGTGGTTTCCTCATTATACACACACACGTAAAACCAACATCAACAGCACAAGACCCATTAAACTATCTATTTAATTACACCCAGTGCTGGTGTGATATTTACCTCATGATTGGTCATGTCCCAGTAGGGCCTCTCTCCATAGGCCATGACCTCCCACATCACGATGCCGAAGCTCCAGACGTCACTGGCCGAGGTGAACTGCCTGTACGCTATGGCTTCAGGGGCTGTCCAGCGAATGGGGATTTTTCCTCCCTGAGGAAGAGAGAGAGACAAACAGAGCAGAGAGGTCAGCGTCTATGAGCCTCAACAATAAAGGATGCTGCCCCAGAGGCAGACATCCAATAAACGTTTGGTGCTGATGCAAGACCAAAAACATGTATCTCCATTACTGCTAATAAAGTGTGTTTCGAGTCCCCACAGGACCTATAAAGGCTGTATCTTAAAAGGCCAACCTATAAAAGACTATTTTGTCTCAGCACTCGAGGCCCACACAGATTCACAGTTTTCTTCTCCTATGTTTTCATGTTCTGAGGCATGCACCATATCTATGCCATGTTGCTGCCGTGCCACATACCGTGGTGGTGTAGGTGCCTTCGGGGTAATCCTCCAGCACGCGTGACAGGCCAAAATCAGACACTTTACACTCCAGATTGCTGTTCACCAGCACGTTACGGGCAGCCAGATCGCGGTGGACGTAGTTCATGTCGGAGAGGTACTTCATGCCCGTTGCGATGCCACTGAGCATGCCCACAAGCTGGTAGGAAGACAGCTCGCCATCATGGTCCTAAGAAGCAATGAGAGTGATGTGAGGGGGTCGTTCATACACGTGATATAATATTATATGCATGAAATAAACAACACATAAGTATGAATACATACCCTCAGATAGATGTCCAGAGCTCCATTCTCCATGTATTCCGTAATGATCATGGCAGGTTTGACTGAAAAGATTCCAATATAAATATATTAATCTTCAGATCACTATAGTGATAATCAGATTCCCCAAATCCCCAAATTAAGTACAGCCTGGAAAGTGGGTATGCTTCCTACCCTTCCACTAAATCTCACACAAATGTAACATGAGGTAATGGTGCCTTACACTTGGTGACGACTCCCTCCAGATGGATGATGTTCTGGTGGTCGAACTGGCCCATGATGCTGGCCTCGCTCAGGAAGTCCTGCCTCTGCTTCTCCATGTAGCCAGGCTTCAGCGTCTTTATGGCCACAGCCACATCGCTGCGCCCCGGCTTCTTCAGAATGCCACGGATCACCTCGCCAAACTCGCCTGTGCACAAAAAGCCAACGTCAGGGATTAAAACACCTGTATCGAGATGACAGATTGAGCTGGCTACCAACTGGAGTCTTCCACACAAAAACCTGAAAATACTTTGTATTCTGCTTACCTACGCCGATGACCTTCTGCTTGGTAATGAGGCCGGGGTGAAGCTCACTGGTGAATTTGAGCACAGCTGTGCTGGGGTCCTCATAAGTGTGGGGGTCCACATATGTCTTAAGGGTGTGAAGTTTCTCTACAGACCAAACAGGTGAGGAAATGTCATTGGATTGCTCAACATGCTGAAACTATAACATTTCAAAACACTGAACAAATTCCAATGATCTCCAAATTGGACGGACAAAAATAAATAAGTGAGTCCAACTATGACAAATGTCAAAGAGTGTTTTTTCTTCTTACCTGCACAGCTGAAATAGTTGTCCCCATGTCTCTGTCTTGAACGTAAATTCTGTCTTCTGTACAGAGAGGATTATCAGTTAAGTCAGACGAGCTCTTGATTATGGGAATATCAAATGTGTTCCAAGTCCAAACTAAAAATGCCAGTGGGAATCACAAAACCTTTCATTACCTTTTATGCATCAGTAACACGGCCACAACGATGACCAGCATGACTGCCCCACCGACTACAGCTCCCATAACGATCATTGAGCTGCTCTGGGCCTGGTACTCCGCTGTAAGACAAACAACAAAATTCACAACACACATTAAAACACTGAAATGTAGTCAGCCATTGGCAGTTGTCCAGTAAGCCATTCAACTAATTCAAGCTCTAAGGGGGCCTTTTGAAATCTGACATGGTTACAATTCTCAGTCTCAGTCTCTCCCCCCTTCTACACCAACAACTTTAAAACAGTGTTAAACTCAGAGATGCATGAATATCCACTTACCGATGGGAAGGGTCTCATACACATACTCCATGCTGGTGCTGCTTGGGTGGCCTTCCTGTGTCAGTGTCTGAACACGGAACACATACTTGGAGCCAGGGGTGAGGTCATTGAGCTGGACTGAGTTCCTCTCCAAAACCAGCACTGTGTAAGTGGTGAACTCCTGCTCACTGTTCTCCTCCTGCAAACACACATGAACTCGTGAGGAAGTGCTAAGCATAAAGGACTGAGAGACATCTGAGTAGAGACCAGAGTCTCTAGTGCATCTAGTGGCACAGTTACAGGGGCGAAGCTACACAGATGTTCATAAGAGAACAGAGATGTTTAACGAGGGACTGCGTAACCTGTTCTCACCTTCTTGCGGTACATGAGTTCGTAGCGATGGGTTGACTGGGGATTCACCCTGCGGTCCAGGGTCCAGGACAAAGACAGGCTGGTGGGGCTATAATCGTCCAGGCGAATGGACGTCACCATTGGAGGATCTGAGGGAGTTCAGGAAAGGCAGAAGGTGAGAAACAAATCAAGCTACTAAACATAAAGCTAGTATAAATTTAAATTGCGTGGCCATAGTGCTACAGTGGTACACCAAAAATAAACACTTTACTGAATACATTCACTGACCCCACCATTAATGCACTATTTCTGCTATTTAATGTAAGTAAATAGTGACTCTTTTTTTTTTTTTTAAAGTTGGACAATTGAAAAGCGAGAGGGTGCTTGTGTGTTGAGGCCTCACCTGTGTTGTGCATCACGGTGGTGATGCTGCTGGTGGCCCTCTGGAGGTTGTAACGGGACACACCGTTGTGCACCTCCACAGTAAACGTGTAGTTGAGCTGCGTCTCCAGGCCGCTGACGGTCACGATGGTGTCGCGCAGGGCGGTGGCCGGCGGCTCGAAGTGCACCCGCTCGCCGCACGGTGCGCACATGGCGCCCTCGCAGTGCTCGCAGGACACGCTGTAGGTGATGTCGCTGCGTCCGCCCATGTCCAGAGGGGGGCGCCAGGTCAGCTGAAGGTGACTGGAAGACAGTGATGTGGCAACCATATCACGAGGAGAACTGGGAGGGGCTGTTGGAGTTGAGGAGGAATACAGAGAAAATATTAGACACAATTTGCAACCATCGAACAATGTGCCTTAAATAAAACAGTCCTTTGTGTACTTTTGCTTCGCTTCATTAAATGGAATACCAATGAATATTTCACTTCTTGGTCCAGTTCTAACACATCACATCAGAAAATAGGACAACCATGGAGTTGTATAAACAGACAGCAGGTTAGGTACTCACCGGAGCAGGGTGAGGACAGCAGGTCTGTGGGGGAGCGGAAAAATCCTTCCAGACACTGACACAAGAGGGCGCCAGGCTTGGAGGGCTGGGTGTTGGCCGGACAAGGTTCGCAGGGCGCGTTGGAGACAACGGTCTTGAAGAATCCGGACTCACATACTGTAAAAAAGGAATGCGCAGGGAAAGGCGTGTCAGTGACTCTTCAAGGAAGTAATTCAGAGGGCTAGGACAACTGGGCAGTGAGCAACCAAGAAAGAATTAAGTCTGGAATTGAGTCATTCTGAGCTGTATAACAAACTGATACTTTAGAGGAGAAAAATTATTCAAAATCACTTATTCATTTTACCTATAATTATTTACTTTGCTCAATTATTCTTGATTAACAAACTTAACACCAAAGATACTCAACTGAGAAACTAAAATGAAAACTTCTCTAAAAGTGTTCTAACCAGAGGGAACATGAATAAATCTCCCCTCCAAACATGAACAGTTCCACACTGAGAGACAACATCTCCTAGGTCCTCACACACTGAGACAGGCCTCCACTGATGGAAGATATTTCTCCATGGGATTCAGTTGGTAAAACAACACATACGTGTCCTGCATAAACATATCATTACCCTGGCCTTCCTCTCTCTATTATAAAAGACATACAAGACAAACAGCATGGGGCAAGCCCAGGCCTGCAGGGGAACGGACAAAACAGGAAGTAGGAACCGCAAGTCTGTTTGACCTTCCTGCCTTCCCCCTTCCTTCCTATGCTGACAGACGAGAACAAAGTTGGAGCAAGAGGAGAGAGGAGCAGAGGAGGACAGGGTGAGAAAAGGCAACAATCTTTCGCCAACAAGGACTGGACATGAGAGGGAGGGGGTGGCAAAGAGGTGATGAGGTCCGGCGAGGAAGTGGAAAGAATGTTGATGGGAAAAGGAGAAAAATGGCTTTTGATCATGTCCAATGTGATTACTCCACAATAAAGGTGGGTGGACCACCATTGAAAATGGGTTGTTGGAAACTCCCCAACTCCCCCACCAAAGTGGCAAAAAAAAAGAAAACCCATCTGTATGGTATTGGGACACATTGAGTCTCTCCCCAACGGCGGGACAGAGCAGGAGGTGGGGGGAAGGGTCTCGGGTTGGGTGGGAGAGCAGTGGGTGGGAGAGACAGAGATAGAGAGGTGGGGGGGGGGTCTCACGGCCTGGTGACAGAAACTCTCCCCGGAGATGGAGATTTGTTTTTGTTTTTCCGCGGGGGTATCTGCGAGCTTGCGCAAATAAGACAAGAGAACTACTCAGGCCCCTCTTAGCGCAGACAAAGGGCTCGGAAACTGGGCAAACATGGATTCAGCACAAACAAAAATTCCAAGGCTTCTCAAACTCTCAAACACACCCTTCAAACACACACAGTACAGTCTCGTTAGCACTACTGTGTAGATACTGCCAATTAAGTCTGCCATTTTTATGGTAGGTTCTCCAGCTGTGCATTAAATGAGAACATTTTTATTGGTGATACCCAGATGAGGCGACATAATGAAAAGGATCGGTTCTATCTACTGAAAATGAGTGCAAGATGTAAGTAGTTTAAAAGTTGCGTACTGTGAGTGGGTGGCCAGTCTTATTGACATCACACACGTTGGCATTGAACATTTAAAAATAATGTTATCAAAATTGAGTTAGGCCAACGGGTGTGTCTGAACAACAGGCAATTACATGACAATTACTGCATTACATGTGGAGGAGGATGAGCTCAACAAGATCTTGAGCAACTTCTCAACGCCACAATATAGAGAGTGTTCAAGTTTTTTTTTCTGTTTCCTGGTGATGGCTCTTGTCTATGCTTAATAGGCAGCTGTGGACACAGTGGCTATATTCAGCCAGGAACATTTGGCGTTGGTGGACACAGACACGGTAGGCCATGGTGGGACATGGTGGAATGTGTGGGAGTGGGAAAATAGCCTGTCTCACTATTCAGACCCACATTTGGGAGAGGCCATGTCTATTTTAAGGAATACTTGTAATAGTGTAGTTCACAGCAAATCTGTCTCTTTCCACCCCAGTGGAGAGCAGAGAAAACTCGCGTGTGGAGGGAGATTAGCTGAACTGATTGGCTTCTACTGTGGCAGATGGCCTGCTATGGTCACTGAACTGGCCAATACTCACGCACGCACCCACACACACACACACACTCACTCACTACCTCACACTGACACACATTGCACTACAGTTCAGAATAAATCCAAGCGGACACCGCATTTGTACTCGTTGGCAGGGCAAATTAAACATAATCAAAGCAGTAGCCATTGAAATTGTTCTGCTAATTAGACGCCCAGATAAACAACACCCCCAAACGCAAATCACACACGGCACCAGGGAGCTATACACAATATATCATGCCGTCCTGAAAAGATCCTGGGCCCCCGCCCCCCCTCTTCTCTTCCTGCCAAACCACTCACAATGATGCCAGCTAAGTCAGGCAGGTGGCTTTACATTCAAAAGATCAGAGGTCATCTGGGGGGAAAAGCCTCTGGTTAAACCAGATGAACAACAAAGGTCAGAGCAGACCAGAAAGTCAGCACAGTCACCAAATGCTGCTCTTTAGTAATGAAGCTGACCTGAGCGCAGTGTTAGACAGAGAAGAACAGCGCAGCTACGTGTGTTGTTCCCCTGTGAGAGCTCATTTCAGCTAATGAAGGCCATGCCTTCTTGGCACTTGGCATCAACAGAGATGGAACATATCCACCTATTTTTTATTTCAAACTTCCTGACACTCTCCAGTTTCCGTTTCAGGTGTGAAATTCATCTGCTTCCAACAGTTAAGTGAGGTAAACATTCCAGGACTTGCCCTTCCTTCTCACACATCCTAGAATATACCCACGGAGCGTGTTTTTTCTAACAGACATTTCTGTCAGGTCAATGATTTTACATATTTGTGCGAAGACTGGGGTATTTTACACTCATTGGTAAATATGACAATGAAGCCCTGTTAAAATAAATTAGTTTAACTCTTCTCTGTGGGATGAGGACACACATCTCATGTCTCTATGCAAGGAGAAACAAAAGCATAATCCTCTAACCAAACCACTGCATTCAGTTCAAAGGGACATTCAACACTGGTTAATCTATGGCAGAATGCAGCCCAGGCATATGGACCTCCAACATACCATGAGGCTGAGCCAAGACATACAGCAGCATACAACATAACTCAAGTGCCCAGGAAACTCAGTTTCCCTACAGGATGCGTGAGTCAGTGGTTGGGAAACCAGGTGTCTCCTGTCCACCGTCTCCCTGTAATCTGTGGTTTCTTAGCTATGGCAACCGGCAACACACACACACAGCAAAGATAATGTCAAGGTAACACGCACTGACTCATGACAGCTGTCTTAGTCATGAAAGCCTGTGTGTGATGTATGTGTGCGTGTGTGTGTATTTCTGTGTGTGTGTGTGTGTGTGTGTGAGACAGAGAGAAATATCCCAGCAGAAAGCCTCAAACTACACCAGAAGATTACAGACCTGACCTCCCATTCTCACGTTCCCACTCCCTGTCATTCCACTCATACTATCCCATGTAATGAGGCTGCATACGAGCCATATCCACACATGCTACCAATGGCCTTCTAGAAATGCATTAGTGTGGCTTTGCTGGAATGGGAGTGCCTGGTGCCTGGCATTTTTGGTGGCGACCTCTTCAAGGCTTTAACCATCTGCTATTTCACCGGCTCTCTTTCCCTCTCACCCTTTCTTCCTCCCTCTGCCTACTTTCACAGTCATCAGTACAGAAAGGAAACAAGAGAAGAAAGCTTGGATCAAAGGCACAACAAAACTGAACAAAACTGAACCCCTCCCCCCCCCCGGGGCTTAAGCCCTCACCTGAACCTGATATCCCTGACAAAAGACAGAGCGGAAACTCTTGAGCCGACAGGTGACGGGGTGTGAAAATAACTGGCATTCCATCAGACTCAAGTCATTCTTTCTCACAGTTTCACATCCAGAGGTTCTCAGTCTGGCTCCCCACAGAGGGGGATTACCACCACACACAGAGAGAGAGAGAAGGAAAAACAAAAGGTACTTTTCACTGTAGGTGGATTTAAGATAATGTAAGGAATATGAGAGAAACGTGTTTTCTAATGTATGATATATTGACACACTACTTACAAGTCCAAGCGCTTGATTTAAAAAAATGCAGAGCTTTCAACACAAACACCACTTGAGGAAACGTTGTCTTTCCTAAATACTCAATTGAGCCAAAGCATCCAAAATACAGATAAATACAAAAAAATTCAAAAGAAAAAAATGTAAGGGTCACATTTGGGTTTACAATTTTCAAAGAGAAAAAAGAATGGGAGCTGATCTTACCTTTACAGGAATCTCCAACAGCCTGGTACCCGGCCCGACACTGGCACTGTCCCACGGGCACAACCCAGTCACCCTCGGAGGTGCAGTACATCCGAGGAGAGGGCACCTGGGCAGCCATCACTGCATTCTCCACGCAGGTGCCCTCCACCTCTGTGAGCGCGCCCGACACCACCTTCTCTGGGAACGCTGCCAGGCCCTTTGTGACAGCTGGGCAGATGGTGTAGAAGACCCGCGTGGAGACGAGGGAGACGCATGCCCCCGAGTCCTGGAAGGCCAGGTAGAACCCGCGGAGGGAGAGCGGACCCACCGTCTTGGTCTCCACGTTCACCCTCAGTGTGGCCTTCCCCCCGCCCTTGTTCGCCGTCACCTCGTCGGGCGCCACAGTGGCCACCTTGCGGAAGTTGGCCTTCCTGAAGCTGGTGCCCACGTCCACGTCCGACTCAGCCAGGTACAAGCCGAACGTCTCGCGGCACGAGGGCAGGTTGCCGTCGAACGTGCCGCAGTCGCGCACAACGAACTGGAGCTCCACGGAGACTCGTGACACGTCCGGCCGGCGCTGGATGAACGTGGTGCGCAGCCAGTTGTCCTGGTCGCCGTCGTTGGCCACATTACACACGCTGTACGTGTAGAACAGGGAGCTGTTGATCACTGTCTGCATAATCTCCCACTGCCGAGGATAGACAGACACAAGAGGGGCTATCAGTGCTGATACAGAGACACAGGAGGTGACACGATATTACTGATAAAAAGAGGCAGAGTGGGGTATATGGGTGTTATTATTGAGATAGCTAAAGCGGATATGAGGTGTCAAAGGGCACCCAACCACAACGGGTCAAAGTACCGCTCATATCATGTAGTCATTCTTTGTCACTGACAGAGGTCTATATGCTCTTTAGTATTATGTGTCATTTCCTTTTTACAAAAGAGAAAAGGACAATAAAACACATGACTCACCCTTCACACCCTCTTTTCCCCCTAGCTCTTAGAACTGTTTTAGAACTTTTATTTTGACCTTTTTCAAAGCCAAACTGTGTTTACATTGTCATCACGATACCATATCAATTACAAAGTCAAATGAAGGTAAAGGCTTATGAGAAGGGCTGTGACTTCTTGAAAACCAGAATGAAAGATGGTAAATCCAATCGGACGTGGTCTGGAGTTTTGGCCAAGGCCTTGAACACTCACCCCTTCCTCACTGGGTGAAGGCAGCCAGCCCAAATCCCCTCCTGAGGCCTTCATGTCCAACAGCACATCTGAAGGAGACAGAAAACACAAAATATAGATCAAAAGGACAAAACAGCAAAATATGGCCATGACAAATTTTTCTTCCCAGAAGAAAAAATGGATATGATTGTTTGAATTGTTCAAATCTCTCCGCAGAGGTGTCTTTTCATAAGCTAAATTTTGCACAAATACGGGTGATGACATCTGGTCAAATATATGACACATTCAATAATGTTTCCACCTGGGTCTAATAATCTCAAAGACACCACTGATGTTTTTGAAAGACACCACATATGTCAAAGGTAAGCCATAAAACAACATTCTTCAGTCTAGGCTGAGATCTGGTGATAAGGTGATATTCAGGAATATTTATATTTCCCAGTATTAAAAAATACACCATGGTATGGCATTTTAAATGACAATGACAACATTTTTTTCATCAATCATTTAGCACATCTGATTTACATTTAACGAAACTGTAGTCAGTGACGAAATGTTTACGTTTTTAAATTAAAGACACACAAACTGATAATGTAGGTCTTTAGAAGCATAGCACAGTCCATATCAAACAAAATATTCCGTTTGTAGCCAACAACACCATCGTAGCCTACTTTTAGTAATTATAACACACTACATCAACTGAATCAATCAAGAGTGAGAGACAAAAAAGGCTAGCTTAACATTGCATAGGTCTTAAGCGTAACAGGTCAGCTCATATAACCATGTCGGACGTTAACAAAGAATCGCAGAATTTGCTATTAAAAATGAATCCAAATAAGATAGTACTTACTCTCTTTTCCTTGAATTACAATAAATAGTTGGTTAATAAATACAAAAACAAACAAAGTGAAAAACTGTACACGGCGGGAGTCCATATTGGTAACGTTTAAATCCTCAGCGGAGACGGACTTCCCGATGTTGAAACTCTACTGAGTCGCTTCCTAACTTTTCCACCCTGTTCACGAGCCCTACAGCTCATTCAGGAACTATGGCGTCATCGACCCCGCCTCATGGAATGTGTGTTTGCTCCTTATATGGGGCATTGGGGCGGAGGATTGCACCTGCGGTCGTCGGAAGTTTTTGCGAGATAGCATAACCTTAGCTGATTCAAAGCACACTGATTCATATGGGTGTGAGACAAGAGACCCTTGTGAGATTTTTTTCAGTTTCCTATGAGAGGTTCTTTTTGTTTAAAAAAAAAAAAATAAGGGCACTGCGGGCATTCAAATAATTTGTTGCCTTTAGTCTGCTTTCCTTTAAGCTTAAATATTAATTTGTAGGCTAATATTGCTAGTAAAATCATATTTCATGCACAATTTATCTACAATTAAACAGATAAGTAGTCTGTTATATTTGCTTAGGCTAGCCACCTTACAAGAAGCTAGGCATCATATAGATAAGGCATTTCCCTATTTCTTCAAGAGAATTACTTCGTCTCTCCATATTCCCTCGAATCATATATCACCTACTTGGTGTGACAGATTTGAATCATCTTGTGTGCCTAACAAGTTATATATATTCAACAGTTCAACCCTGTATAAAGCTTTCCCACGGTAGCAAGGGGAATGGGTCAAGTGGGTGTGCCAGTATGAATGAACGACTACTAATGACTTCAAGGGCTATGAATATGTAGACAGCGCAAGGCACACACAAAAGCATCGCCTAGCAACCTTCAGGAATCTTTGAGTCAAGTCCCTATTGTGCAACAATCTTAAGGAGCTCTCTGAATCCCTTGACCTGAGAGTCAAACACGAATCTGACATCTACACAAGAGTCTCAGAGGCTAGCAGCGGTCCGACAGCGAGCATAAATATTCATCAGCTACAGACACGGAGAGAAGTTTTATCCCAAGCGTTCTAGAGAACCAGACCAACAGGCTGGACAGCTGCACCACAGGTGACAGTGACATGACATGCATTAACCAAGCCACGCACGCAGCTAAACAAAGTCGGTTAAGGCATCCCCTTATCATGAATATTAAGGGACATTCATCACTGTCTCTTTGAGGAGAAATGTACGTCATACTGTGTGATACATCATGCCTCAGAAACAGTGTACTGATTTTCACACACACACACACACACAGACACACACACAAATACACATACTGCATAAGGGGAAAACATTCATGAATATAATGGCTGACTGCACGCAGTGTGCCTGAATGGTTGTAGGGTGTCCAAACACTCAGAGAATGGCTTGCCTCCGTTTGAGGTGCCGTTGACGCTGAAGTGCTGTTTACAATGCAGTGGTCCTATTCACCAAAGGAGCATGTCATGCTTGAGGCTTGATTTCCCCCCAGCCACCCCACATCACCATCCCTCAGCCCAATACACATTCCGTCTCACACACGCAGACCCTCTGTCACGCACACCCACACCGCTCCTCCTCGGGGGTGAGAAGCCTCCTTTTCTCTCTCTCTCACTCCCCCACCCCTCACACACACACACATCCCGCTCCAAAGGCCCATCACTGCCGCTGAAAAGCACTCACGCCAGGAGGCTGAGCCCGAGCTTTTCAAGGGTCACAAAGCATCAGTAGCACCAACCCTGAGAGGTCACACCGCTCTCTACCACCAACCCCCACCGCACCCCCCACACACACACACACACACACACACACACACAGACACACACACCGGCCCACTTGTCTACCCTGCCCTCCACCTCGCGCCGACACAGCAAACAAAGGGGCGGTGCTGCTTTGAGTGTCATGCAAATTCGGGCCCATTGCTTTAAAGGCTTTGTTAACTGATCAGGGGAACATTTCGGCCCTGACAGCAGGGGTGGGGGTGCGGGGGTGGAGAGGGAGGAGAATTGGGATCAAGAGGGTGTGTTCAACTTCAAGTCATGAATTGTTTAAAAAAAGACTTTGCAAGCAGCCCTCAAATTTTGCACATCTTTTTGGTTGCACTGAGAAGAGCATGGCTGTTTCATTTCATGTACATGTTGGCACAATAAGGTGTCTCAGATGGGTTGTGAAACTTTGAATCAAAACTCAATACCATTGCGATACATTTTTTATTTAAACATTGATTTATGTAATGTTTTATTAATTCTATTGAATTATTGAATTCAACCTGCATTTGATCACAGAGCGCTCAAGTGTTCAATCTACTCTATAATAAAGGCAGGAACCGACACCTGATGATAACATTCACCAAATTCCTTTCAAGCTTCTTGCCTCTTACAAACTTGATTAAATGAAAGTACACGTGAGTTTGAATGGTGTTTAAACTTAACCCAATAAAACAGAAAATTATAGACTCCTAATTTTTTTGTAATTGAATTATGCTCCACTCTGAAGGAGCCGAGCAAGTGTAATCTTATCCCACGGGGTAGATGTAATGCCTGGTAAAGTGCCTTGTCAATGTAACGCTTGTTGGAGAGGGGCCCGGTGAAGACGAGAGCCCCCCCACCCCACCCCGACTGCATTCATATGCGCACGTTTGTGTGCTCAGCTTAACTGGGCTCCTGTGCTGGATGAGCAACAATGGAACAGGGAGGAAGCCAAGTGTCAGGGTGGCAGGAGGCAGGCGAGAAGTGAGTATCTATGTGTGTGTGTGTGTGTGTGTGTGTGTGTGTAAAGGGTTGAGGGGGATGGGGGGGATAAGGAGAAGGGTGGAAGGGAATAACGCGCACACAATAGCCCCCGTGGTGCCTGCATGGCTCCCTCTAACCCCCCTTTAGGGCCTGGGTTATGACAGTGACAGCTGGGCTCACAGATCCAGCGTGGGTCCATTTACTCAGCACACCACACATGAGCTTAGGCAGCACGCACGCACCCCCTCCGGCAAACATGCACAGAATACACACACACACACGCGCACATGCATGCACACACCACACTAATCACAGCCCGACACAGATCATGCATTTGTTCTCTCTTACAGTTACTCACACATGCACATGCCCACACACACACACGGACATGGACAGCCGTGTAGCGTCCTTTTTCAACTGAAACACCAGTTACACACAGGGGTACCTATCTATTTGGCGTTTTTCATCACACTTAAGCCTCTTCTTGGGAGGGCTCCTGAGTGTGTTGCCAGCTGTTTAGCTTGTGTGTGAATGTGTGTGTGGGCATGTGTGTGTGTGTGTGTGTGTGTGTGTGTGTGTGTGTGTGTGTGTGTGTGTGTGTGTGTGTGTGTGTGTGTGTGGGTGGGTTGGTGGGTGAGAGAGACTGTGTTTGTGTTATGTCCCCCCATAAAACCAGGCAAAGTGAAATTAAAACCACAGGATGTGAGCCATGTGATGGATAAGTAGAAGTAGGTCCATCCAGCTTACTTAAGCATACCAATCATGCCTGAACATTCATCACATGAAAACCTTGTCAGCTGCACCCAAAGATACTTCATGTCTTCAATTGCTGGCCTTTTGCTGTGTGTTTTCACTCAGATTTCCCTTAAAGAAGCCATATGTAACAATTTGACACAATTTTTTAGGTATGGTTTTATAGGTAACTAGTTTTGTTACCATCCTCAAATTCATTTTCATAGCATATAGTCATGTGAAGGACAGATACACACTTGTGTCTTTCCCACTAGCCATCCAGGATATGCCCTATGTACTTCTGTACTCTTCCTGGCTGGAACACCCTGCAAAACATGGAAGAAAAGCTTTCACAGCATGACATTGCCAGCTATACTGCCAAACGACACCGGTGTGTAAGTACACCAGTAAGCTTCTATCAGTGTCAGCTGGGCTGTTGGTGGTGTTTGCGAGGTTTTTGCATACCTTTTAGGTAGTTAGCTTGCTAGTTTTGGAACAGAACTCCTTATTGCTGCTTTAAGAAGGATTTAAGCTAAACATCAACATGATCCATTTTATTCATGAATGAATTCAAACGTTGGGTGATCACCATAATCAGTTTCTATCCCAGGTTTCTTTCAGTGGGTAGTGAGTTCACAGTCATTCACCATAATCAGTTTCTATCCCAGGTTTCTTTCAGTGGGTAGTGAGTTCACAGTCATTCACCATAATCAGTTTCTATCCCAGGTTTCTTTCAGTGGCTAGTGAGTTCACAGTCATTCACGGTGTTGTGATTCATGGTGTTTAAGTTCTGACTTTATCTCCCGTTTCAAGCCAGGCCAGGTCATGCAGTCTTATCAGATGAGCACTGAACCGAAACAGTCGTGTCAATGTGGATGTGTGCATGTGAATGTATGTGTATGTGCGTGCTGCAGCCAGCCACATTGTGTGTGTGTGTGTGTGTGTGTGTGTGTGTGTGTGTGTGTGTGTGTGTGTGTGTGTGTGTGTGCGATTCATTGTTTGATTTTTTGTAGATTGCCTAGGCTGTGTTGATCTGCTCAGCCCATATGGCCCATATAGGACTCTGCACTGTCAAAGCAAACATGCTATGAATTCATGCGTGTACTGGTGCGGTTGTAAAGTGTCTTGGAATTTCATCAATGCTTGCACATTCTCAGGCTGAACTCTGCTAGTTTTGGTTCACTGAGACTATGACAGCACATCTATTAGTTCTTCAACATAACTAATAATAACAGACATGCAAAGGTTGACAGCAATCTTTACCTTTTCCCAGTCTGCCTCTGTGACGAGTTACATAAGCTTATGAAATTCACCAAGCCTTTGCAAGGTGGAGGGTCAGTAGGAAGGACTAACACTGCTGTAGAAATACTAAACTGCCCATAACACGTTTAAAACAGTAAAGATGGGTAACAAGTAATCCCCCTCACCTCAAATCTAATGAAGAAATGATAGAGTATATGTGTGTGTTTTTAAAAAGTGATAAAGTATATGTGTGTGTTTTAAAGAAATTATAAAGTATATGTGTGTGTTTTAAAGAAATGATAGAGTAAATGTGTGTGTTTTAAAGAAATGATAGAGTATACAGTATGTGTGTGTTTTGAAGAAATGATAGAGTACATGTGAGTGTTTAAAAAAAAAGATAAAGTGTATGTGTGTGTTTTAAAGAGAGGAACAGAATGAAAGAGAGAGAGACCAAAACTCCTTTCCCCCATGGAAGTGAGGGCAGGGTTACTTCTCCTTCACATCAAAGGTTTTACCAGTATATCTGTGCATATTTGACATGCTATGTCACCACTGCCAACATCTGAATCATCATTTCATCATTTGAAAAGATAACAGTAACATAATTTGACATTCACATTTTGAATATCGACAGATTTGCAAAGATAAAAACACATCAACATCAACGTTGACAAGACATTGTAGAGCTATGGTCATGTTAAGAAAACAGTATACAATAATTTTTAGTTAGGACTTTTCAGAACTCTTCCATAAAACATTAACATGACATAATAAAACAAACAGAAATAGAAAAATATTAAGATACAAAGTTTTTAGAGTGCCATTCTTCTAAATGCCTATTAAAGCATTTAACTTAGATCCGTTTCCATTTTTAAGGAACCTACACTAATACTAAACTAATTCACTGATTGTGGTTTGAAAGGAAAGGGGAGTTGTGACCAGTGTGTCATTATTAGTGTTTGTAATCCACTACGGATTGATTGTTTGATACACACACCTTTGGAGGGAGAGTAAAGTTATGCAGCAATACCTTTTCGGAAAGGTCATTGTTTAAGAGCCTAGTGATCTGTAATTATCAGCAGCAAGATGATTTAGTTAAATTGGTAGTTAAATAGGTTCCTATCCTTTAATTCTTGATTTGCCTGCCACCTAGTGGTAGAAGTGGAAGATGGCGGTGAGGTCAGGCTTTGAAATATATCCATGTGTACAAAAAGAAAAAGTCAAAACAACAAGTTTCAAAGGAAGAGACAGGTTTAAAACTCTCAAGTAAAAACTATTTGAAAGTAAACTTTGATTTGAAGTTTTAGGTAAAGGCATCTGTTTACACTACATTAACTGTTCAGAAAAGGGTAACCTCCAATCACCTCCAATGAAACTGACCCTTGTTATCATCAAGATCATATGAACCTTGTCAGCCAATATACAAAAGTAGTGCACAATGTTCAGAACATAATCTGGACAATGCAACCACATTTATCACTGTAAGGATTAAAGCTCAGATCAAGGTTGAGGCCTCCATAAAGTACAGGCCATGTTTAGATAGACTGATTTCAATGAAGATTAAGTGTAGATTATTAAGGCCTGTCATCAATCATTTATTAAGGTATTGTTGAAGGACATGTAATACAGTCAACAGTGTTTGTACTGTTCGAATTATGATGTACTGAATTATTATCTACAAAAAGCAATTACTTGCAAATAAATCTACGAAACTGTGAAAAAATATGGAGAACATTTTAAAACAACTCACTGGTAAACTTTATTCGATTTATTTGTTTATAATGATACGCTGGTGCTAACACATGGCATTATCCAGGTATGCTAAAATCAGCGTTGCAAATGCAACTACATAAAAAAGGAACTACAGTAAATAATCTGAGAACTTCCTTTTTGCTCTCATTCATCAAACATCCCTTGGCTTCTACCTGATGAATACTGACTGTGATAATTATACTTGTGGACAGCTTATGTGGACCAGCATTGACATAAAACAGGGCAAAAAAATAAACACTTTTCATTGTGTTCCTATCGAGGAAATGAACTTTGTCATTCTCACAAGCTGAAGAGCAGGGTGCCACTGAAGGTGGTGAAGTGGGCTGTGCTGTCGTAGACCCACGAGTCCTTCCACAGACGCACGTAGACCTGGTCTCCCTGCTCCAGCTGCAGGGTGACTGCATTGGACCCGTTCTCTGCGCCCTCGTGTTGGGATCTCCGCTTGGCCACGCTCACAATCATCTCCTCGTTCTTGTGTAGAGACAGGGATGCAGGCTGTGGGGACAGTGAGCACTCGAAGAGGGAGAAGAGATAGACTCCATCCACTGGGGCTGTGAAGATACCTGTGACATGTAACACAAACACATAGAGGACATCATAGGTCAAGACTCACACAACGCAGCAAAACTTGCATTGACATCTTCCATAAACATCTTCAGTCACCGGCTATAAGCAAGCACAGAGCCATACTACACTATTTATAGGCTCTGGTCTAGTCTGGTCTGTGATGTTGGATCACACTGGCTTGTAGACCACAGTACCTGTAGCAGGTCTGTAAGCATTCCCTATGTTGGTAATGACATCTTTGAAGAGCAGCGTTGTGTCTGTGTTGTACGGTCCACTGTTCCCCACTCCTCCTACTGAGGCTGAGAAGGCAATCTTGGGTCTCTCTGCAAGGTCAAATCATGCAGACAGGTTGTTATGATGTTTGTTAAGCTCACTCTTAGGCATTACAGAGTGCAAAAATGTGGGCATGCGGTATCATACCTGAGAGGTTCCTGCCCATTTCCTTCACACCGGTCTCCGATTTGATCAGTCGATAGGTCAGCCTCCTCTCCATCTCTCTCAGTGCGGACGCTTGGGCTGCGTTTGTGGAAATCAGTTGTGTGATGCGGGGCATTCTACTTCAACAGTGACAATTCATGCTGAATGACCAAGAGGCAAAGCAAAGTGAACAGTATCACCTTTATTCTCTCTCTGAAGCTCCTCAAGCCTTCTCTCACTGGTCCTGAGTCTCCAGTCCAAGGCAGATAGTTTCATTAAAATTGCTACATTCCCATGCCCACCGGACAGCTCGATTTCGATCTCATTTTCAATGGTCTCATCGCGTGTGCTTGGAGACAGGCTCTTGGTGTCTCCTGTCGCGAGCCTGTTCTTGCCATGCTCAAGTTGAGCGCTGGACAACAAGCCACAGCTGAGACACACCAGCATCGTGATGCCCTTCATGTTGGTGGAATGACAGTTTCAGAGGTAAACAGTGTAGTATTGCTGCGGCATCATGCTAGCAATTAAATATTAGCTCGGGCGGGCTGATGAAACACTGTCGGCAGAAACCCAATGGCTGTAAAACATTACACAATGGAACTAGATGACTTTCCAACTCTGTGTTCAACTTTTGAAGCCATGCATTATGGTTCAACACAAGGCTTATAAAATACAGGTTCACATAGGAGGAGGACTACTAAATTGTCTCTGTGCTCTAAGAACAGCAACTGGTTATTAAGTGAACTGGAACTTAAGAGAACACTTAATATGAAGTATTCCAGTGAGATATTTCATATGCTGTTAAAGAAATTAAGCAACATGGTAAAAAAAAAAATGACATTTCAGCTCTGAAAATCAGCCGTCAGCTCAGAGCGTGCAGAAACCAGTGTGACTGGATTACTTGATGAGACAAAAAGAATCAGGAGAGCTTAAATACACTGTGGCAAGTTCTCCGAAATGCTTGAAACAACCTACCTTTCTAACAATCTGACAGCCTACTTTTAAAAACTGTACAATTGTACCTATAGGCAAATTGATGCTGTTTTGAAGATAAAGACAAAAAAAGACACATCAGTAAAAACTATTCATGTAATTATCTTTAAAAGCATGTGCACATTACAGCATTTTTCACAAGTGCCTAAAACTTTTGCACAGTACTGTATAACAGACTGAAACCTAATATACAAACACGGAGGCTGACTTCAGACCACAGACATTTTCTATGTGTTTGATCAGCCCAAATCATCCAACTTTGAATGACACATAAAAAGGCAACTTGAGGAAAATAGTGTTTCAGTATATGATTATATATCTTATATCAATATATGATTCAGTGCTATAGATTCACAGTTACATTTATTTCCCAATGAAATTCTTTATTCATCATTATTTATTTCCAGTGAAAGTGACCCATACACATAACATCTCCCGATAACCCTACAGTAATTAATGACTGGCACCTACACTGTAACTACTCACTATCTACACCGTATCTGCTGGTCATGTTTTCCATGAGAGTAGTTTTGTTGATATGAGCAGTTGTGAAGTTCAGAGAGGACATGCATGAAAAGCAATTACTCATGTTAATGATTGCTATTGTAAGCGTACAAAGCATTTGTGTGCAGCTGTTGTGAATTTAAATTGTGACAGACAGACACTGACGGCCTGATGAAATGTGTCATAATGTTGATTCTGTTCATCACTTCAGGATACTTTACATGATAAGAATATTGTACATCAATATACACAAAACATAGATATTTGTTCCTTTTGTTTTGTAGTCGTCATGAAAATTAACAAGCAGACTTTGAAAACAACAACAACCATACAAAAAGTCTCTCCTTGACCTGCATATCTTGATTTACATGTACTCAGTAGATACTTGTTTTTGAAGAACATTGGACAGCTTCTTAGAGGTTAAATCAACAGGTGACAACAATCTCACTTTAAATCATGCCCCCACATCCTGTGTGAACTGCATAATGCAGTAGAACACATTTTTTATTTTTAGCAAGCAACTTATGATTTTCCAAAAGGAAAATGAAATTACACCTAAACTATCAACAGAATAATCCATTCCACTTCTACATATCACTGATTCAGTTTAGAGCTACAGAGTAACAGTGGCAGAGAAGAATAGTACACAAGTGATGGCCTTGGTACAAAAACAGGTTTAATATGTTGTATGTAACTACATCTGCATATTTCATTTCACAGATCAACATGAGCATTTAACATAGGGCTGCGTAACTGAAATACTATGCATCTGTTCACAGGATTATATTCGTATTACCTTCTATACCCATATCTCAGTATAGCCAAAGGTATCACACGCGCAAGTCTTATTGAAGATTAAACAGCAATGTCCATAGATTGTCTGGTTTGACCAATACTGCTTATCTGGTTGGTAGGTTAAACTGGCTGAATTGTGCTGACTGCTGCAGCCAAAAGGGGGAGAGGAGACAGAAACTACATCTGCATATTTCATTTCACAGATCAACATGAGCATTTAACATAGGGCTGCGTAAAGCAAGGCATCTAAAATTATTACAAGCTGTGTAGGATTTGAACATGTGACAGTGCAATGTAAGTGACGCTGATGGGCAGTTGAGATGCAGCAATCCTCTGGTGCCTCATGCAGATAGATCAATCTGATCACCCTCATGATCATTAACCTAAAACACATTCCAGTCAATAACAACAATTAACCCACAGACATTGAAATGCTATGCATCTGTACACAGAATTATATTTGTATTACCTTATATACCCATATCTCAGTATAGCCAAATGTATAAGCACAAGTATTATCGAAGATTAAACAGCAATTTCCATAGATTGTCTGGTTTGACCAATACTGGATATCTGGTTGGTAGGTTAAACTGGCTGAATTGTGCTGACTTCTGCAGCCAAAAGGGGGCGCTGGGAAGCAGAGACAGAGAAGCAGGTTGTAATCAAGTCAACTGGTGCTTCTCTTGCAGCCGGTCCTATTCTCTCCCCAAACACTGGCACATTCACTCACTGAATTTGAAGCTCACGGATACGAATGAAGAGGCAAATAACGAGGCGAGTACATGAACACATGGCGAAGGCATGAAGGCAGTCAAGAAGCATGCGCAGACAGACAGACTAAAGAGTGTTCCAAGTTCAAAACTGGATCAAGGTTTACAACTGAATAGCTCTGATATTCCAGTATCTTTTACATTCAAAAGCATGTGAAAGAAACACACACAGAAACAGCATGCACATATTCAGCACCCACCTGCACTCCAGTGTTCTGCCCAATGGTTGAGTACATCTGCCCTGCACTGTAGCGATGCTGAAGTTCTTCATATGTTGATGTGGCCGACATCTACACACAAGACACTGCATCACTTTTTACTCTTTCTCTCTGTCTCACTCTCTTCTTCTCTGTATCCCTCTGTCTATTTGTGTGTGCTTGGGGTTAGGGATGTGGTAAACTTCGGCCTTCCTTACACAGCCTTTTTGGTTGTGTAATGCAACACAGGAACTATTTGATCTTTATGTTAGCTTACATCACGTTCTTGGTCTGTGCCTCTTCTTTGTCTGTTGTCATTCCCCATCTGCCTCTCTCTCTGTCCTGAGGAAAGCACAATACCACTGACACATATGAGGAAACAACACACAGAATGAAATTATAGCAGCAGTAACAATACTATTAGTCACCTTATAGTGAACGAGAGAAAGAGAGAGACAGCGAAAGAGAGAGAAAAAATATTTTTACTAGTTAGTACCTTTATATCTCCAGAAGATGAATGCAAGTCCTCCCCAAAGCAGCACTAGCAAAAGTACAGAAATGAAACTTGCGATGCAGAGGGGTGATGTTGTTCCACTTCTGCTTTTAGCATCTGAAATTGAACAAGTACAAAATGTGATTTCGTTACCTCAATGCCCCGTCTATATAGCTTTCGTTTTCATTAATGTTTTTAGTCATTCCCCACCCCTGAGTGTTTTCCAGTGGTGGTATAACAGTGCTGTCGATTCGGGCCCTGATTTTAAAGGTTAACTTAGGGTATAAACATTGTCTACTTTTGCCTTATCGTATAAAGTCTCTCTAGGTCCGCCTGTTCCTTGCAAGCATACTTATTCAAGTTTTCTAATAAACATATAATTATGGGATTCATGACTCCTGTGTGGTGTGTTTGAACCTGTGTTTCAAAGGATGGTGTGCATAACTGGGCTATAGTTTAATATTCCCACGATGGCGTAGTCTGGCTATTGAGGTAGAGCTGTGGGGTTACCCCTAACACTGACGGTATACAGAGTTTTTTGTAACAGGACCCACAGCACACAAGTAGGCTACAAATGCTCATAATGGCGATGGCCACTTGCTCAGGCTCTGCGTCAGCCGTTAACTGCAGGCTTTTAAAAGACCCTGTAGTGCATGCCTCATGGGGAGGCTTTGTTTGTCAATAGTAATAATAACTGTTCTTTTGTGATTTCAGTGTTTGATCGGACCAATAGATGCACTACACCAGAGACTACCAGTGGCTAGGAGTTAGCCCCAGCACATCACAGTGGAGGCACTGCTGAAGCTGGAAGAAACAAAAAACAAGCCAGCATATAAAGTTGATTGTGAATGAGAGGTATTCCATATCTAATGTCTATTAAATGGGCAGAGGGGCCAGTGCTCGAGAGCAACACACTGCACTGGCTGGAATAACAAGCAGTCAGCTGCAGAGAGAGGTTTTAAAAACACACAAACTGCACACTACTGTGATGTACAAGCATTTATATATATTTTTAATTATTGTATACTATTTTGTCATATGATCTATGTGTGTTAGTTAAGACACTGTTTAATTAAAACTTTTAGTGTGATAGATTAAGAGGAGTTCATGCCCAGATCAACGGGGTTGATAGGTGGAGGTGATGTGTGCAAACTCGAAAGAGGAGAAAATTTCCGGAAGTATCGTGACATTCAAAGGGAGATGGAGACGGTCGGCGTTTTGGCCACATGCTTGGGAGAGACATAATGTTGAATGGACATAATATCCGCAGCCGCGGAAAACATCGAAATGGACATCGAAACGGACAATGGCATATTTTGTGGTCTGTATTATGTTATGGATGCATGACAAATTGTCGAAATATTTTTGTTTGTTTTGAAAATAGAAACTGTTGAAAAGATACAATTGAGTTTGAGACTTGGTTGAATAGTAATATATATATATATATATATAGTGGAAACACATAACGCTACCCAAACCTAAAGGGCCTCATACATCACATACCAAAGGGTCCAGCCTGGGACAAGATATGAACATTCAGTTTCAACATTTCATTGTGAACTCGTTCAGATTCCACCAATTAAGGTTCAATAAAGAAGAGGTCTGGACATATCAATTTAAATTGCACTGTTAATAATGGGACAAACCTTTTTCCTTAGTTGCTGGTGTTTGTTTTCCAGGAGATGATTTAGTTGTCAATGTGTTTGCTGGTGACATTGGATGAAGATATGGAACAATAAGAACGTTATTTTAATGAAGGGTCAAGTGGGATTATGTTAATGACTAAAACTATCCACAATTAGACCCTAGAATAAAGCTAATTGCTTACCTTTGACCAGGAGGTTAAAATATTTTGCATGGTGTTTGTCAACAACACATATATAGGTTCCCTGGTCCTTCTCACTCAGGTCTGATATGAGCAGAGAGACGTTTCCTGGTGAATGGCGGTTTAACATCTGAACTCTGCCTCTGTAGCGCCCAGTTGTGTTGGATATTTCAGTATATGAAGATCCACTCCTGCTGGTGGTCATCCATCTCACACTCTCAGGTTTGGCACGCAGAGGAGAACAGAGGCAGGGCAGCAGTGCAGATTCTCCTGAGCTTCTCTCAATGTCAAGTATTGTCTGATTTAACATTAGAGTGCATCCTGGAAGAAACATGACACTTATAAAACATTCTCTGTGTCCTATTGTAAAGCCAACCTATGAGAAAGGTCTGTAAAAACACAGATAGAAATCACACTTGTCATGTACAATACTCGTACTTGTGGTTGTATACATGTTGAAAAGAGCAACAAACTGCTCCTGCTCTGAAAATATATATACATCAAATAAAGAAAAATGTTTATACTGCATATAGGGACCTTTATTATTATAAGAATCTGAGAGTCTTATTCAAGGACAAATACGAAAATAAGGCAGGCACTGAACGGGGTGTTGCGTCAGATACCAGAAGAAGAGGAAGCTAAAATGGTACAACCAGTCATTTTATACAGTTTCTTTACAGTTATTGAGGTAAACAGACACATATTATACTTATAATGACATTTAAGCGCCTGTCAGTGGCGAAATCAAACAGATTACTTTAACATGTTAGTTTGCCTCATAGGAATCCAATCCTTTCCATGTCTGAAATGTATAATTCCTTACATTGTAAACATAAATAAAACGGAACATATATATGTATACAACATACATGAATTTTACAGATTTTTTTAAATGGCAACATATAAACAATTTCTTGCATTTCTTTTACTATAAAAAACCTATGATAGAACACCATGAATGGTACATCTGAAGCTTGGGGAAATCATTTGTCATTCTAACTGTGTCAGTTTCGGTAAAATGGTAAATCATATAAGGTGTCTGAAAAGTTCTTGTTATTAATGTCCTACCTGTAACTGTGAGTGTGAAGTATCTGAAGCTGAAAAGGTGACCTTCACATCTGTAGTTCCCCTCATCCTCCTTAGTCAGGTCTGATATGAGCAGGGAGAGATTTCCAGGGGAATCCTGATTAGTCATCTGAATCCTGTCTGCAGGTTTATTCAGATCAATCTGCATATAGTCTTTCACCCATCTGACACCCTGAGCCTGGAGATCAGAACAGGAACAGGGCAAGAGAACAGACTCTCCAGAGTATTTGGTGACTTCCATTTCTGTCATATCTTGTAGATCACATACTTTGGAAACACAAAAGGGCTTGGATTACTCCTCACATATAGATCCAAAGATATTCCCAATGCATTTAATCAACAGATGTACTGTAATTAAGGCAGGCTGTGTGTGTACATAATCATATGATTACGTATTGCTTGTATGAGAGCTTGCATTACATTACATTACACAACAATATGATTAGTGTGTGTCAGAATGAGCTGAATTTTGTGTAGATGATACAATTCGTTCAATCACAGTTTCATTGATCCTTGTAAAGAAGGCAACACAGAATGTATGCTGGTAACATTGTAAAGTATGTATGGGGCGCCGTTTGTAAAATGTTGCACGTTCGAAAATCCTGCTCAGTTTTGCTACATTTAGCATTTTCATATGGAACAAAAAGCACGACAATATTCGAATGTCACTTTTTCAAGCATTTAGATAGAAATTCATGTAAATTCATGCGATAACTTTTCCAAGGATATTTTTTGGCAGTAACACAAAGTTGTTAAATAATATAAATATTTCATCTAAATGTTAATGTTAAATGTTAAATGTAAATGTTAAATATAAATGTAAATGTAAATGTAAATGTTAAATATAAACGTAAATGTTCGATGTTATATATAAATGTTAAATATAAGTGTTAAATGTAAATGTTAAATGTAAATACAAATATCAAATGCTAAATGTAAATGTTAAATGTAAATGTAAATGTTAAATGTAAATGTAAATGTAAATGTTAAATGTAAATGTTCAGTCTACATGTCAGACTTGACGACAGAACATTAGAATATTTACGGTAATTCATAGCTTTCTGTAACACTACCAGGGAGACCTTGCGGGCAAAATGTGTCGACCAACAGTGGACATCGTCGAGCAGTGCAACCTACTCAATTACGATCGCCATCAGACACAGATCATACCACAATAGCCAGACAGAGATATCTAGACAAAAATTACATTTTGGGAACCTGTGATCCCTTTACTGCACCCGCTGATATTTGTATTTCTATAACGTCGTAGAAGTCCCTGCCTGAGCTCCAGTTTGGAGATATTTACATATATCTAATAGAAAATCCGTCCCCCTACACACCTCAAAAACTGAAAGCCTACCAAAAGCACAGATAGTAATTTAATTTTCAGAAGGGGATGGGTTAATAACGATGTCGTCTGGAAGGTGAAAACTAATAAACATCTTCATTATCAGAGCAAAGATGATTGCCATTTAATAGCTAGCTACCAGCTAGCGAGCTACATGCTGTTAGCTAGCAACCTTTAGCCTACCCAACACTGTTCTTTATCATAGGGTGACCAGACGTCCCGGTTTTACCGGGACAGTCCCGATTTTGAGTTGCGTGTCCCGAGTCCCGACAAAAACCTGTCGGGACGCTAAAATGTCCCGGTTTACACCAACCACTATGAAATTGTCCCGGTTGTCAGCGATTACATAGCCGATGTGGTCTTATTACAGCCCGATCATTAACTAAACCCATGTACAAAGACTAATAAAGCGTCCAGCGTATGATTTGAACAATGTGTGTGTGTGTCAGTCAATCATAACGGTCTGCGTCTGCATAATCTGTGCAGCCAGCGTTACAATGTATATTTGTATATTGTATTGTATATTGTTGCAAAGCCTCTTCTTATGTCTCGTTTTAACGGTCAGGCTACCGGTATATCAATAGTTAGGCTACACTACGACAATGCTGAAGAGAGAGTCACCATTCACTAAAGATTTAGCAAAGGGCTTACCACTTCCTCCGCGAAGTCCATGCGCAATTTCACAGCAGGCTTTCAGCCAATACAATGATACTTCGGCAAATTCACTCCTCTAACAAATATACGGAATGAATGTTTCAAATAGGGTGTGTGTGTGTTGTTGGAATAACACTGGTAACACTTTACGCTAAGGGTACAGGATACAATTATCATGAATTAATGCATTAATTAATTGATGTAGTATACATTATTATGCATTATGTCATTAATGATTTATGTATTACTGCATTCGTTAATATCCCATGAATCATCAGGAATTGACGTGTTCATAGTATGTCATTCTTTTTATGCAAAACAATGTGGTCATCACTGCGCAAATTCTGATTTAACCACAACTTGTGCATAATAATGTACCCACTTAAGTTGATGTGTTGTTCATGCATGAGGTCATGAATGAGAGGCTATGAACTCATGTCAATTCCTGATGATTCATAAGATATAAAGGAATAAAGTAAAGCACAATAATAATTCATAATTCATGTACCCTTACTGTAAAGTGTCACCATAACTTTAGTTCAAGCCTGTGGCAGCAGTTCAAAAAAGTTCGTTTATTGCCATGCATTGAAAAATACCTTTTCACAAACTTTTTCACAAGTTCAGTGGGTGCATTTTCCAAAAGAATGCTTTAATTCTGAAAAATAAAGTTGGTCCCACACAAAACTCACTTAGCTAATGTCTTTTAATATTATTTCTTAGATATGTATGCTACATAGAAAATCCATGAATATTAACTGAGATACCCCATTATGTTGTGAACAGTAGGCCTACGTGTTCTTTAGGCAAAATCTATGTGTCTGACCCGGGCTGGCACATGTTCAGGATAAAAAGCGTGTGCGTGCACGAGCATTACGGTCACGCGCAAAGTGTCCCGGTTTTATGTCCGGGAAATCTGGTCACCCTACTTTATCATTTTACACAATTTCCTGGTTAACACAAGTACAACCACCTGGTCTGGCGAATGACAACTGAAATTATCTTCCCAAGTATTTTCTACTGGCATTGTAGTATTACCAGTTGGATGACAAAATACAGTAGCCTAGCCTAGTTGCTTAGGTACTTGTCGCAATCTCAGAGCAGAAACCGGGTAATCCAATTTTAATCGTGTTGATGCTTTGTTTCTTGACTTTATTTCTTGATCTATTCCCGTTTTAGGTAGTTATTCTGATTAATGAGGCGACCAAAACAGGGTTAATGCTTTTATTGCAAGCTGTGGAGTGTATTTCTTGCCCGCAAGCTGGAAATTCTGACGTGACGTGAAAACTATGAATGCCAATTACCGTAAATATTGTAAGGTTCAGTCTTCAAATCTGACATGTAGACTGAACATTTAACATTTACATTTACATTTAACATTTACATTTAACATTTACATTTAACATTTACATTTACATTTAGCATTTACATTTAACATTTATATATAACATTGAACATTTACGTTTATATTTAACATTTACATTTACATTTAACATTTACATTTATATTTAACATTTACATTTAGATGAAACATTTATATTATTCAACAACTTTGTGTTACTGCCAAACATTATCCTTACATGAATATCTCTCTAAATGTTTGAAAAAGTGACATTTGAATATTGTTGTGCTTTTTTCCCCATATGATAATGCTAAATGTACCAAAACTGAGCAGGGTTTTAGAACGTGCAACATTTTACAAACGGCGCCCCATAAGTATGTAGACTCTGAAAGTGTATGAGTAGCAATGAAAATGTAAAAACTGCTTTGGAAAGTCATAACTCAGCTGGGTGTAGTACTGACTCACCTGCATCGATTCTGACCACCCAGCACAAGAAAAACACAATCATCCACATTCTTACTGACAGGTGCCTTTGCAGTCTCCCTCTTTCTCTCTCTCACACACACCAAGGGTGTTTGCAGCCTCACAGTCCCACATACAAACACTGATGCCACAGCCCTTCTCCTCATACAGTCACTTTACTCTCCTCATTTGATTGGTCATTCACAGTCATCCCCTGCAACATGACATCACGTGGAACAAGTGATCAAGATGAGCAATAGCAATACACTTCTGCTTTCAGCTGAAGTGCTGGACAATAACGATGCAGCGACTAGCGGAAACTAATTTTTTTTTAAATGAAACTACTACACATCCATGCCCTCCACAGACACACAGCAAATCTCACACATTTCTTGTAGCAACAAAAAAGTTGGAAAAGAGTTGAGCTGGAAAAGTAAAAAAAAAAAAAAAGAGAGAGAGAAGAGAAGCCATAGAGCAAATGTACAAAGACAGAACAAGAGAGAGAAGCATAGTCAGACCTCCACATTTCCCCTATTTTCTCACCGCACACAGAAATAACCACAAGTGACACAGCTGATGTGTGAATAGCGATGTTTTCAGACAGAACAAAATGTCCTCAGGTTCAATTCTGACTATCTTCACTGGTCACACACCCTACTTTTCGCTTCCTCACAATCCCACTCAATCCAGATTACTCACATTTCCTGTGACTTTTCCTCCCATACAAGCATTTTTATCGTGTATTTTTTTGTATATGTATGAGTGTGTGGGTGTGTGTTCAGCAACATAGCAAAACTGTTAACTGCTGTCCTTAGTATACTTTTTCTCTTATTTGTAGTCCTCAGGATAACGATAATGTTTTGACCTGTCTCCTAATTGTATCTCGCTCTTTCTGGCTTGTTAAAAAAAACAGGACATGAAGTAACTACAGGATCTGCATGCCTTTCACCTGTGTTGGTAAAATGTTGAGGGCAGGTCAGATTAAGTGCTGGATTCTTCCCTTCACCCTAAGCAAGGTCTCTGAAGGCGTGTAGAATGGTTTCATTAGTCATTATTATTTGTATATTTCATGTTTAATGTTGTCTTCTCTGTCCTGTTATGAACTCACCAAAGCAAAATCCTAACACTGGGAAATAAAGTTCCCTTGACTCGACTTGATTTGAATGCCATGTAATTCTGTGATGTTTTACTGTAATAAACTAAATCGGACCACAATATCATGGGCCTGTACTTCAAGTTAAGCACAACTGCCATTGTCTGATAAATTCTCAAGATTACACTCCTTTGTGTGAACTCACCTTTGTGTAAACGTTAACATCACAAGTATTGTTTTCTATTGCTTTGACACAATTTCTTTACTTTTCAAAACAGAGTTGAACAAAAGTGTTTGTCATTGATATAATGGTCCACCAACAGCCCATGTTGTGTGCACTCTCGTTGTGAAAGTATTTAGACAAATAAAACATCAGTTGAGATCAGCAATGGTACTGGATAAAATTATGAGACAGGTTTGATCAGTTATAAACATTATATGGATACTGTATGTATACCTGTTACATTCCGGCCGGCTCGTGACCGAAACAATAACATTTGGAGGCAGATGACAACGGTTTTCTACAAAAGTTACGCGTGTTTATTTAGTTCATACAATTGAAAGGCGACGTGTCTAGGGGGTTAGACGTCTGTATTCTGAATGCCAGCTCGAGAGAGAAAGAGACAGGTGTCCACTGGTCCGTTTTATACTCCACACACCTCCCAGGTGTGGATAATCAGTCCATCATGACGCTCGTCATCCCCACTGTTGCCTGCAGGCCACGCATGGCCACTGCAATGTCTGCAGGGGCGCAGGGGGTCGTAACAATACCACAGAGGAATATACTGTATTTCACAACCTTACATTACATTATTTTGAGTATTTATAAATCTGTTCAATTCTAGTCTGGTCATTTTCTGTTATAAATGTCTTAATTATTTTTAAAGAAAATGTCTCTTTAGCTCATTTCTAGCTCAATGTCTCTATAAGTATAATAACAAAATATTCCTTGTAACCCTGACTGAAAAGCTTTTTTGTCCACAATGAACATTATAAGTATTACCATGATAGGTGAAGATTGACACCAGCAACACAAAACATGATAATCTCTCTTTCCATACTAACTGAAGTTCTTATTTATCTCCCTTCTCCATAACTACAGAGACAAATACTGCACTACACAGATATTTAAACACTCATACATATCAATTATTCACGAATAAAACTGCAACATATGAGGTTTCTTAGTAATAAAACTGCAACATATGAGGACTCATATCTAATCTAATTAAACTAGATGTGTCTCAACATCCACATGCATACATGTTAACTTTTTCAGAAAGTTTGGACAGAAAAAGGAACATTTGGGGAAATTTGCTCAAAAGCAATAATGCTAACAGGAAATGTTTGCTTTGTATAGACTTCCTGTGCTGCCTGCTATCTATCCTCCTGTGGTACCCACTGATCTACCCACACATCCCAGCATCCAGCATCTCCACCAGCATGGACTAGAGAGGGAGAAGCTTAGTCAAATTCCTGATGGGGCCTAAAGTCCACTGCTCAATCTCAGATGTTTCCTCTGGATGGGTTACATCTATCACAGCATCTATAACAACTGGTAGCATTCGAGTTCCGAGTTGCCATAAGTTCGCCAGCAAATAAACATTTTAGACAAGGTCTCTAGTCGGGGTCCTAGAACACCTTGCAGGTATCGTGCTGGAGTCCCGGTGTAACAGGCCACAGTATACCCCCGGTCCAGACTATACCTGGGGTTAAAGGGGCCTAGGCTAGATTATACCCCGGGTATATTATGGCCTAGGCCAATTTATACTCCGGGGTTTAAATTGGCCTAGGCCAATATATACCCCCTCAGGCCAGATTATACCCCCATGATATCAGTAGTGTTGAGTGATATACACAAGAATTACTTAATTTTTTCAAATGTTTTGGGGGGTTCAGCTTTGTCAGGTAAGTTAAGTGAGAAAGCTAACTGACTTAAATCTTAAAACTCTAAAACATAGACTTTTATTAATTATAAAATATTAGACTTCCACAAAGATCAAAGATTACTACGCCCTGAAACTTCAACTTCTAAGACTAGCAAGTCCTTCGCTACAATATAAATGTTCAAAGTTAAACACTGATAACATCCACAAATATCAAAGATTACTACAACACTTCACATAACGACATCACATAACATAATCATTGACAGTTACAAGCTAATTTACCGTAGCATAAATTACAGGGTTGTGCGCTTTCAGATGCCTCTTGAGGTTTGTTGTGTTCTTCCAACCTATTTTGAAGCCACACCGTTTCTCTCCCGTTATTGCAGTGCGTTGTGTTTTATTTCAAGTTATAATAAAAGAGTGTCCAGATATCTATTCTTTTTCTTCCAGTACCAGAGTCCAAAGTGCTTGAACTTCAGCCATCATCTAACGTTTGTTAGGACGTCTCTTGCATGTCTGGGCATCTCAGGGAGTGGAGGAGGGATACAGAACCGGACAACATTCAACCAATGATATTAAGAATGTACTGCACTAGGCGCATGCAAGTTTCAAAAAAATTATTAATACAATTTTGTATTGTCCGTTCGACCCACACTCGACCCATACCTATCAATGCGCTAGCATGTTCTAACAACACCCCTACCTCTTTAGATTTTAGGCACATTTTCCCCTTATGTTAAATACATTTTTTAATGTCAAAATTTTGGTTGGAGAAATAGAAGGGGCGCAAAAATATGTATACAGTATGTATATATATTGTTTTTGCTAGGCGCAGTTTGGAGCGCCCCCCACTGCCTTTGTCGCGTATAGGAAGGACCGGCCCTGCCTGGAGGGGTATAGTCTGGCCAAGGCTATTTTACACCCCCGGGTATAGTTTGGCCTGGGACAGTTTATCCCCTGGGTTATACTCTGGCCTGGAGGGGTATAGTCTGGCCAAGGCTATTTTACACCCCCGGGTATAGTTTGGCCTAGGACAGTTTATCTCCGTGTAGAGGGGCCAGGGAATGATCGTGTTTCACTTGTCGACTACGCCACCCAGAGGAGTTATTAGGCCGCAACATGAACCACGAAAAGTCCTTTAGAAAACGAATCCCGCTCCACAGGCGCGCATCTACACAATCTTTAGCTCATAAAAAAGAACGAGTCGTGCTTAGCTACCAAAAAAAAGTTCGTCGCTGACTTTCCAGTCAATTTTTGGTGCGTCTATGTTTTATGCCGAACTAGTTTCTTCAGAGCGCACAAGGATCTTGGTCGCGAGTGCTGGCACTTTTCGACACGTGATCGTTCTACACCAATGAGGTAGCTGCTTTTTGTCAACAGAATGGCAAGATGGCGTCCACCATGCCTTCGTCGTGCAGTACGGAAGACGAAGAAAATACACCGGAATGTCTTAATAAATCAAAAAACAAACATTGTTTTATGCATATTACTTCAGTCAAGCACGAGGAGGTACATTATTTCACCACTACACGATGGAATACATACAGGACAAGCCTACAAACGTGGCTCGGGTTGGAGGGTGAGTCTCGAGACATGGCTGAGAACTTCAAACACTGTGTTGATGTGGAGTTTGAAAATATTCCCGAGGATGCATGGGCCAGCTGAGGAAGGCCTTAATTGAACTGGTGAAAGCCAATGAAGGCCTTGATGCTTCAAACTACAGGTAACTGCAATGCATTTTTCTCTCAAGTCTTATTATTTGTCATGTGCAAGTCCAGCTTTACACAACATGTGTGTGACAGGCCTGAGAAACTGTTTTTAAGTCTTGCTGTTTGCACAGACATGTACCAGTTGGCAACAAGGAGAATAGCTGGTGTGTGTGTGTGTGCGTGTGTGCGTGTGCGTGCGTGTGCGTGCGCGTGCGTGCGTGTGTGTGTGTGCGTGCGTGTGGTGTGGTTAGTGATGTTGTGTGCCTTTCTTGGGCATCTTTGGTGTTAAATGTGCTGTATGGCAGATAGGTTCTCTCAAGTCTTATTATTTGTCATCTGCAAGTCCAGCTTTACACAACATGTGTGTGACAGGCCTGAGAAACTGTTTTTAAGTCTTGCTGTTTGCACAGACATGTACCAGTTGGCAACAAGGAGAATAGCTGGTGTGTGTGTGTGTGTGTGTGTGTGTGTGTGTGTGTGTGTGTGTGTGTGTGTGTGTGTGTGTGCGTGTGCGTGTGCGTGTGTGTGTGCGTGCGTGCGTGCGTGTGTGCGTGCGTGTGGTGTGGTTAGTGATGTTGTGTGCCTTTCTTGGGCATCTTTGGTGTTAAATGTGCTGTATGGCAGATAGGTTCTAGCCTGTTATGTCTTGTACCACCTCCACCACTCTCTGCTTTTCATGATACTCCTGTGACTCTTAATTGTCACTGTTTTGTTGTGTTGCAGACAGGATATGTTGAAGAAGAGGCTGACTCGTGATTTCCCCCATCAGTATCAAAAACCTAGAACGGTCACGTAGAGCTGATGCAGGGTCACAACGCATACAAATCTTAGACCCGGATCAGAGGACCCCAACCCAATGGAAAAAGTTTCTCTCAGAAGGAACAAATAAGGAAGCACTTGCCGAATTCCTGTATGTTGCATGGAAAAATGCAGACCTTACAATAGTGGGCAAAAACCTCTGCTTGTACATCGCACATACAAATCAATGTCACTGTGTGACTGTTAAGGAGAGTGTACAGTCTGTTCGTGTTGTTGAAGACCTGTTGTTGTTTTTACATGCACAACATGCTGCACGGGAGCATAAAGCTGTCATTATCAAGAGCTCTGACACTGATGTGGCAGTCATTGCTGTAAGTGTGTAGACAGATTTCCCATGCAGTTTATATGTTTTCACAGGGACTGGCAACAGGACACGTATCATTGACATTACCAAGGTGTCATCAGCAAACAAAATATAAGTGCTCCGTCACCTGCTGAATGTGGTTGGCAAATAGAGGATGGGACCTTGCACCTGGATGACCAGAAATCCGGCCCCTGACAGTGGTTTGCATGTGATACACTGCGGCTGCAAAGGTGCCTGTGAGACAGGAAGATGTTCCTGTTTTTCTGCAGGACTGTGTTACAGACTTATGTCGTTGCTGTAATTGTGCCAACACAAAAGAAACTGAGGAACTGGAAGATAACTCTCCTGACACTGACAGTGAGGACTGAGTGTCCTTAATCTGTTATTTCTTATTTAGTTTTGTACAGTTTTATATATCATATTTCATATTTTTCATAAAGATTGTTTTTATGGTTCATCAGTGTTGTTTTCATTTGTGGAAGAATGAATGAATGAATGAACGAACGAACGAACAAATGGTCATTGGTATAAGTACAATTACTGCCTTTTATTGATACAAGGAAGGAGGTTTATTTGTCACATACATAGAAATACTAACGTAAAGCATGTAGTCATTGTGTGTGTTCAGGATACGGAATGCTTGAGGAAAGAAGCTCCTCCTCAGTCTCTCTGTTCTGGTCTTGTAGCAGCAGAGACGTTTGCCTGACCTCAGTGTTTTGAAAAGTCCATGGTCAGGATGTTAGGAGTCCTTTACAATACTTTGGGCCCTGGTATGTAGTCTTCTCTTGTAGGTCTCCTGCAGAAGAGGGAGAGGTGCTCTGATGATGCGGCACTGCAGTCACAGGCTGTACAGTTCCCATACCAAGTGATGATGCTGTCAGGACACACAGCTGATGGGTGCTGATGCTATGAACTTCCTCAGCTGACGTAGGAAGTACAGTCTTTGCCTTGATTTCTTCAGTGTGTGCTGGGTGTTCACAGTCCATGTTAGATCGTCAGTAAGGTGTATTCCCAGGTATGTCAAACTTGATCTAAATGACTTAACATAAGCATAACATTATCGTATATTTGCCTCATTGTTCTTATGGGACGCGTCTATGTATACAGCACTATTTAGAACCCATTTAGCCCACTTTTGAGGATGTTCGGGTGTTTTCCTCTTTATCGGTAACGTTGAATCTAACCACGGGAGCCGCCATCTTGCCATTCTGTTGACAAAAAGCAGCTACCTCATTGGTGTAGAACGATCACGTGTCGAAAAGTGCCAGCACTCGCGACCAAGATCCTTGTGCGCTCTGAAGAAACTAGTTCGGCATAAAACATAGACGCACCAAAAATTGACTGGAAAGTCAGCGACGAACTTTTTTTTGGTAGCTAAGCACGACTCGTTCTTTTTTATGAGCTAAAGATTGTGTAGATGCGCGCCTGTGGAGCGGGTTGAAACGAAAACAGTGTTCATGTTGCGGCCTATATGCTCCCCTTAGGAACTAGAATTTGACCACTGCTAACTGAAAGTCCTCAATGCACATGAGCATTCAGTGGCATATGCATACACAGCACACAGGTTCGTGCAAGGATGAAGCAGAGACAGGATTCTATTACAAAAATAACATATTTCTTTATTGCATAAATTAGGTTACATGGGTTTTCTTTTATCTACGGGAAAAGTTCTCCGCTGGTCATCACACACACAATGACATGATAGACACCACAAAACATAGGCAGGAGAGGGGCTTACCAGAGGGGGGCAATCTGTCTAGGAGGGGGGGTCCAAGGGACCACACGTGAACACACTGCACACCCGGGTGACCCTACACTGCAAAGTTAGTCAGACACACATGCGGATACCCACCACCAAGTGCCAAGGCCTCCCTGCTGACAGTACCCAACTCCTGCAACAAAAAGGACAACCAGAAAACAAACACACGTTCAACTAATACACAAATCAAGCCGCTGGAGACCACCAGACGTCCCACCCCTGCAAAACATGCAGACAATGGAGACTTACAAACATTAAAAGGAAAGCAAAATAATCCTCACCGACACTCCTCAACACCTGCACGCACACCCGCAGGTTACCATGAGCTGGCAGCACGCACGCAGTGCAACAATGGTCAGTAATCAATGGACAAACATACAACAAAAAGGAACTTTAAGTAGAAACAAAACAGCAGCTGGTGACGGAAGGCAGCCTCAATTTCTTGCCGTCAGCCGACAATCTGCGGGAAGCATAAAATACCAGAGGCATATATTAAATGCATCTGTATTTAAATCACGATAAAGCACAGGTTAAAAGAGTGACCTACCACAGCCAGGGATTAACCGGAACTTCACGTGAAGTGGAATGTACTGCCGAAACCACCAAGCAGCCTAATAAGAGCAAGTAACACGAATAAAAACAAAGCCACCTAACATAGCTACAGCCAGCCGAGCAGGCAGCTACGTACCAGTAAAGGGAAAAGCAGCCGCACAGCCTTGGGCTTGCAACGCTCGTGGTTGCCCACGAAGGAAAATGCCACGATAAACGAACCAACGGACACAAATAGATGATCCAAACTCAGTCCTGCCGCTTACTTGGTCATCACCAGCGCAGTGCTTTTAAAGAAGCTCCGAGACTGATAATTGATGCATCAGCGTCGCATTGACTGACGTCAGTCAGGTGTAGCAAAAGACAGCTTGGGCTTAAAGATACAGGCACCTTCATTCCAACCCACTACATCCGGGGTATACTCTGGCATGGGCCAAAGTATACCCAGGTTTAATCTGGGCGGGGGTTAATTTGGCCTGTTACACCGGGAAGTGTGAGTGACCTAAGTTAAATGCTATAGTGGAAGAGTTCAGCTGGGAATTAGTTACACAAGGAGAGTGGCTAATTGGTCACGTTCCTCCAACACACTCCAACATTTAGAACACCATTTATCACACACACAAGAGAACCCACACACACTCCCACACAGAAGCATGCACACACACACACACACACACACACACACACACACACACACACACACACAAACAAACACACACAAATCCATGTCAGCCAAGTGGTTTTGGAGCCAGTACCTAATGGAAATGCTTGCTGGGAAAGCTAAGATCGCAGCTGAAGGAGATGTTTGACGCCTGGCAGGAAGCTAACCTGCTATAACACCGCGCAGGAGCTGGCAGGACATCTGAATTTTTTACAGGCCACCAGTGATGGCAACATAACCCAATGTTTGTCACAGTCCCAAGTTGTCTTCGGATAAAGATAATATGGGCTCTTCCCATTTCTGCTTTAAAAATGTAAATGCTCCCTGTCAGGATATGACGTAATGCACAAAGCCATGTCCATGCCATGTGATCCTTGGACATCATCTCCATTTTCTCTGTCTGTCGGTTACCTGTCTGTGGGTTCAATTTTGCTGCTTGGACTGTTTATTTTGTCATCTTTCCTTGGAAATATCTACCCTGTTTTTTCCCTGAAAAAAATCTGAGCGTTGGATTAATTCTTGATTTTTTATAAATGAAATATTTGAAGTTTTTGATACTACCTCTGCAACTGGGTCCTCCATTGCTCAGTGGGCTAAACACTGGGGTAGCTATCCAGCGGCCTGGTTCAATCATTGATTGTGTCCTGACAGAGACTAATACCGACCTGCGCAACATCCTGGACAGAAAAGGAACTCATTTAATCTGAGAATGTTGGCTAACGGAAAGTTTGTAGAGGGAAGTTGTGACCACATTTAACTGCACGCCTTGCCCGTTTTGTTGCAGTATATGAACTGTATGTGGTATTTGAACTTGATTAGTGGACATTTTAGTTGAAATTTAATTCAGACATAGTGACAATAATTAAAAAAAAAATGTATTTACTATGTGTGTGTGTATGTGTGTGTGTGTGTGTGTGTGTGTGTATGCGTGTGTGCGTGTGTGCGTGTGTGTGTGTGTGTGTGTGTGATCAGTGATGCCAACATAAACCAATATTTGTCCCAGTCCACTCAAGTTGTCTTAAAATAATGATAATCTGGGCTCTTCCCATGTCTGCTTTAAAAATGTAGAATTGTTCCTTGTCACATGAAACCAAGACCAGGTGAAGCAGCAGGACCAGCGTGTAGATACACCTCTCCATCAGTGATGATGTTCTAATTAACCCTCCCTCACCATTAACCAAGAGACACATACAGAGCTGCACAACATCCTGGGCAGAAAATTAACTATTTTAATCTGAGAATGTTGGCTAACAGAAAGTTTGTAGAGGGAAGTTGTGACCACATTGGTGTTGCGCACAAAACAAGGTTTTATGAAATAATTGCATGCCTTAATTTCCGTTTTTTGCACGACATGAACTGTGTGTGGTGTTTGTGAAATTGATTAGTGGACATTTTAATTAAAATTTAATTCAGATATAATGACAATACTTTACATTTAAAAGTTTGTTTTTATATTTCTTTTTCTTTTTACGTAACACTTGCATTTCAATTTCATGTATTGTAAGAGTCAGCCTCAGATCATATAAGCATGGAGTGGCACTGGCCATTTGGAGTATATCTACTGCAGGCTAACATGTCCAGTGCTATGGGGACTCATCAGTTCCTGGTTAAAGATAAAAGGCCTCATTTATTTATTAATGTTTGTTCATAAAAATGTTTCTATAATATCATAATGATGACATAATGCCATAATGATGGAACCCAGAAAGAACAATTAAAAGATCCCATTCATGATGTCCTGATTCTTGTTTACTGTTGTGGTGATGGTCTATGCATTGGATTTAGAGAGAATGAAACAGATGCAATAAAAAACCAAGGTACATAGAATAAGCAGAAATATCTGAGGAAGAAACGCCTTTTAATTATGCTCTTGGAATTACCTTGTGATATTATTATCTAGAAACATTTCTGTTTCAGACAGTCAACATGATGTATGGCAGCTTTTGAGGAGGGACCTTCTGCCTGTATTCATCAGGTCTGGCTTCTATGGACAGGACCCATGAAGACTTCAGTGGTGTCAGCTGTGATGATGGAGTTGAACCAGTAGATGGCGCACGTACAGCATCACCACCCTGTTCTGTGAGCTCTGCACCCCTCCTGCTCCAAGGGGCAAAACATTGCAGGCAGCCCTCCTCTCGGACTCCATCAAGACTAAGCTGCCTGGAGATGCAATAAGGATATACAAAAAGCTGAGTTTGGGACAGAGAAGTGCATTCTGAAAATTGTATATTACACAATGGGTAGAGGAGTGTTTCATTTTGGGCGATGTTGAAATGTCTACCAGGGAATCACAAATTTCACTCTCAAGAGAGGAGAACATGAACCACCTTCTAATACACCTGCTCAGTGTATAAAGTACACTTTAACACTGTCCTACATGGGAAAATGAGATGCAGATAGAAATGCAGCCTGATATGAATAGTGAAAAGGTCTACCAACTTATCCTTACATTTTTTTCAGTTTTTTACTACTGAAACTGTATCCTTATTAGGTAAAAACAAATCCAGCAAACTAACACAGCAATTTATTAAATGACCCATTCTTGGTCAAAGTATTTTTAACCTCGCTACCATTTCACTTCCATTTCCCTCTATGATGAAACAACCACATTTTGTGCTTACCTAAACTATTTGAAACATACTAGCCCAAACTGGTGATTTTTATTAGGCTTGTGTCATGTTCCAACTGTCCACAAAGACAGAGCCCACATAAGCTGTGTGTATGCACAAGGTCACTCTTATTTCCTCACGTCACGGATATGTCATACATGTCTATGCTACTCAGGCTCTTTCAGTCAGTTAACCAAATTGGGATTAGCTGATCAGTAATAAGGTGTGATTGGTCAGAACAGGAGCTAGATCATTGGTCCTTCAGGTGATTAATCGGGCGCTGTTACCCTGCTGAAGTTGCATGACAACGACAACCATTCTGACAGGAAGTGTCCATCTCAGAGGTATAGTCCACAGGACCTGTCTTACAATGAAACACCTGCCCCACTGAATCTGTAGGATAACTCAGGAGTAAAGACAGAGGTGAGCAGTCATGCTGCACACAAATGCAAACTCATCATCAAAACTGGTAGGTCTTTGAGGTAAAGTGCCCCCCTAAAAAGAGCCGTACTGTACACAGCTCAAAACTCTTTAGCATTCTTGAAGAGTTGTGCACAAGATAAAGATGCTGTGGTGCCTAACCCATTCATATTTCATTAGAAAATATTTTATTTGTTCAAAATATACACTCTGCATTGTCTGCATCTACACATACATTTATAATGCATTCTCATTTACAGAAAATAGACGACAGACATATTGATGACAGTGAACTAATTTATACATCAACGCAAGAGTTTTCCAGTAACAGACAAAACTAACATTTCATTGCTTAGAGAGAGGCTAACATTTATTAGCATTTATCATAACAGGCACTTGTTGAAATCTTTATCAAACTGAACATTTCATGAACAGCATTATAAATCCAAGTGATAATTGCATGACTAGTATGTTTAGCAAACTATAAATGTGAGCATAATAAAAACTCTTACACTGAAAACACTCATAGATCACCCAAAAATCACACTCAAACTGTGCTTACATGAACAAAGTGTGGTGGTCTGTGGGGGTGTCATGGCTCATCTGGTTTTGATCCTGGCATATTCTGTGCCGTCACCTGTGTCCACCTCCACTTGGACTACTCTGGGTTTTTTATCATGGACTACAGTTGAGTAGGTCACATCATCCTACAGAAAATAACAGGTCATTTTGTTTGGCACATACACCACACACAAATCGCATGTTGTTTGCATGTACAACCGTACAAAAGTTCTGCCCTAAAACACATCCTCAGAACCATTCAACAAGGGCATTTGAATCAACTTTACCTCTTTTTCTGCTTGTGTGGATCTGTCCTCTCTGGTGTCCTGAACAGTGCAGTACACCCTGGTGTCGTCCTAAGAAAGTCAAGAGGCCACCAAGAGCAAACACACATATAAAACATTTTTCATTGCAGACATGAGGTTAGTGAGCCAAATGCACACACACACACACACAGACAGACACACACACACATATACACTTCTGATAAAAAAGGCCACGCATTGCCACAAGCCATTTTCATATGGATTAAACACAACATGCATCCATATTTCCATATGGGTTAAGCACCATATACAGAGTTATTGTAAAGACCAACTTAAACTACCTTGTCTTCCTCATGCTTCTGTCCTGATTTTGTACATTCCCCTTTTTGACCTAATGGAACAAAGCGATTTGCATTAAAAGAAGTCTATCTTTCTCTCTCTGTGTGTGTGTGTGTGTATGTGTGTGTGTTAGTCTACCTTTGCGTCTCATGTATAGGAACAGAGCTCCTCCCAGCAGCAGCATCAACAGGAGTACAGCAGCAAGGATGAATATGTAGAAAGGTGGTTTGGGTTCACCGTTACTCCGAGTATCTAGAAATAAACACAGCTCTGCTCAAAGCTTTTCCTGTAAGACCCACCTCTAACTTCTGCATCTTCTTGGACTTTTCCACAGAGACGTGTAATACTGTCCCGAGCCCCTCCTTCAGGAGGTATTTGGGTTGATGACTAAATTTCAAATGTTGTTTAAGCCGTAATCAGTCGCCCGTATATGTAGTCCAGATTGAACTATGGTTGTCTCCAGATGCATTCCGTGTAAAGATGTTAACATGACCAAGCAAGGCAAGGGCACTAATGGGTACACTACACCAGAGACTACCAGTGGCTAGGAGTTAGCCCCAGCACATCACAGTGGAGGCACTGCTAAAGCTGGAAGAAATTAAAACCAGCCAGCAAATAAAGGTGATTGTGAATGAGAGGTATTCCATATCTAATGTCTATTAAATGGGCAGAGGGGCCAGTGCTCGAGAGCAACACACTGCACTGGCTGGAATAACAAGCAGTCAGCTGCAGAGGGAGGTCAACCTATGAACATTCAGTTTCAACATTTCATCATCAACTCATTCAGATCGATTTAAACTGCACTGTTAATAGGACAAACTTTTTCCTTAGTTGCTGGTGTCTGTTTTCCATGAGATGGTTTAGTTATCAATGTGTTTGCTGGTGACATTGGATGAAGATATGGAACATTAAGAACGTTATTTTAATGAATGGTCAAGTGGGCTTATGTAAATGACTAAAACTATCCACAATCAGACCATAGAATAAAGCTAATTGCTTACATTTGACCAGGAGGTTAAACGATCTCTTATAGTGTTTGTCAACAACACACTCATAAAGTCCTTGGTCCTCCTCACTTAGATCTGATATGAGCAGAGAGACGTTTCCTGGTGACTGGGGGTTTAACATCTGAACTCTGCCTCTGTAGCGCCCAGTTGTGCTGGATATGTCAGTATATGAAGATCCACTCCTGCTGGTGGTCATCCATCTCACACTCTCAGGTTTGGCACGCAGAGAAGAACAGAGGCAGGGCAACAGTGCAGATTCTCCTGAGCTTCCCTTAATCTCATGTATTGTCTGATGTTCCATTACAGTGCATCCTGGAAGAAACATGACACTTATAAAGCTTCCTGTGTGTCCTATTGTAAAGCCAACCTATGAGAAAGGTCTGTAAAAACACATATAGAAATCACACTTGTTATGTACAATACTCGCGCTTGTGGTTGTATATATGATGAAAAGAGCAACACACTGCTCCTGCTCTGAAAACATATATATATCAAATGGGGAAATAAAATGATACTGCATACAGATAATCTGAGAGTCTTATTCAAGGACAAATAAGAAAATAATGCAGGCACTGAACGGGGTGTTGCGTCAGAGACCGGAAGAAGAGGGAGCTAAAACGGTACAAAGTCATTTTCTACAGTTTATTTACAGCTATTGAGGTAAACAGGCCTAGGTGTATCTCTTTAGGAATCCTTTCCCTGTCGTCAGAAACTTATAATAACATTTACGCGCCTGTCAGTGGCGAAATCAAACTAATTACTTTGACGTATTAGCTTGCCTCATAGGAATCAAATCTTTTCCATGTTGTCAGAAACGTATAAGTTCTTACATTGTAAACATATATAAAGCGGATCATATACTGTATATGTATACAACATACATGCATTTAAGATACAAATAATTTCTTGCATTTCTTTTACATATTTTATAAAAAACCTATGATAGAACAACACCATGAATTGTATTTCTGAAGCTTGTGTCAGGTTCAGTAAAATGGTAAATAATATTAGGTATCTGAAAAGTTCTTGTTATTAATGTCCTACCTGTAACTGTGAGTCTGAAGTGTCTGAAGCTTTCCCTGTAACCTTCACATATGTAGTGCCCCGCATCCTCCTTAGTCAGGTCTGATATGAGCAGGGAGAGATTTCCAGGGGAATCCTGATTAGTCATCTGAATCCTGTCTGCAGGTTTAGTTGGATCAATCTGCACACTGTCTTTCAACCATCTGATACCCTGTTCCTGGAGATGAGTACAGGAACAGGGCAGGAGAACAGACTCTCCAGAGTATTTGGTGACTTCCATTGTTGTCGTATCTTGTAGAAAACAATCTTTGGAAACACAAAAGGGCTTGGATTACTCCTCACATATAGATCCAAAGAGGTCCCAATGCATTTATTTAACAGATGTACTGTAATTAAGGCAGGCTGCACGTGTACATAATCATATGATTACATCTTGCTCGTTTCATAAAACTGAAAATATAATAAATGTTAGGTGTGCAAGAGTAGGTATGTAGCAGCACATTACACAACAATATAAATTCCATTATTTGTGTGTGTCATGAGGAGTTTAATTTTGTGAAGACAATACAATACATTCCATCACCGTTTCATTGATCCTTGTAAAGAAGGCAACACAGAATGTATGCTCTCTGTGAAAGTGTGCAGTTCACATTGTAAAGTATGTACACTCTGAAAGTGTATGAGTAGCAATGAAAATGTAGAGACTGCTTTGGAAAGTCATAACTCAGCTGGGTGTAGTACTGACTCACCTGCTTCGATTCTGACCACCCAGCACAAGAAAAACACAATCATCCACATTCTTACTGACAGTTGCCTTTGCAGTCTCCCTCTTTTTCTCTCACACACACACCAAGGTATGTACAATCTTTGGAAACACAAAAGGGCTTGGATTACTTGCAGATTACTTTGCAGCTTCACAGTCCCACATACACACACTGATGTCACAGCCTTTCTCCTCATACAGTCACTTTACTCTCCTCATCTGATTGGTCATTCACAGCCATCCCCTGCAACATGACATCACGTGGAACAAGTGGTTAAGATGAGCAATAGCAATGCACTTCTGCTTTCAGCTGACATGCTGGACAATAACAGAGACTAGCGGAAACTTTTTTTTTTTTTTTAAATAAAACTACTACACATCCATGCCCTCCACAGACACACAGCATATCTCACACATTTCTTGGAGCAACAAAACAGTTGGAAAAGAGTTGAGCTGGAAAAGTAAAAAAAAAAAAAAAAAGAGAGAAAAGAGAAGCCATAGAACAAATGTACAAAGACAGATCCTCCAAGAAGAACTTCTCCCAACCATCCAGGAACAGTTTGGTGATGAACAATGCCTTTTCCAGCATGATGGAGCACCTTGCCATAAGGCAAAAGTGATAACTAAGTGGCCTGGGGAACATCAATATTTTAGGTCCATGGCCAGGAAACTCCCGAGACGTTAATCCCATTGAGAACTTGAGGTCAATCCTCAAGAGGCGGGTGGACAAACAAAAACCCACAAATTCTGACCAACTCCAAGCATTGATTATGCAAGAATGGGCTGCCATCAGTCAAGATGTGGCCAAGAAGTTAATTGACAGCATGCCAGGGCGGATTGCAGAGGTCTTGAAAAAGAAGGGTCAACCCTGCAAATATTGACTCTTTGCATCCACTTCATGTAATTGTCAATAAAAGCCTTTGACACTTATCAAATGTTTATAAATATAATTCAGTCTTCCATAGCAACATCTGACAAAAATATCTAAAGACACTGAAGCAGCAAACTTTGTGAAAAATTATATTTGTGTCATTCTCAAAACTTTTGGACACGACTGTACATTATTTTGAGTATTTCGAAATCTGTTCAATTCTAGTCTGGTAATTTTCTGTTATAAATGTCTTAATGTTTTCAAAGAAAATGTCTCTTCAGCTCATTTCTAACAAAATATTTCTTGTAACCCTGACTGAAAAGCTTTTTTGTCCACAATGAACATTATAAGCATGCGTATTACCATGATAGGTGAAGATTGCCTCCAGCAACACAATACTGGATAATCTTTCTTTCCATACTTACTGAAGTTCTTATTTATCTCCCTTCTCCATAACTACTGAGACAAGTACTGCACTACACAGATACTTAAACACTCATACACATCAATTATTCATGAAACAAACTGCAACATATGAGGTTTCTTAGTAATAAAACTGCAACAAATGAGGACTCTTATGAATTAAACTAGATTTGTCTCAACATGCACATGCATATACAGTATGTTAACTTTTTTAGAAAGTTTGAAAAAGGAACATTTGGGGAAAGGATAAGCTACAACCAAGTTCAGCATTTAGCTGTGCTGCTCAAAAGCAATAATGCTAACAGGAAATGTTGGTTTTGTATAGACTTCCTGTGCTGCCTGCTATCTATCCTCCTGTGGTACCCACTGATCTACTCACACATCCCAGCATCCAGCATCTCCACCAGCATGGGCTAGAGAGGGAGAAGCTTAGTCAAATTCCTGATGGGGCCTAAAGTCCACTGCTCAATCTCAGATGTTTCCTCTGGATGGGTTACATCTATCACAGCATATATGACAACTGGTAGCATTCTAGTTGAGTTGCCTAAAGTTCGCCAGCAGATAAACATTTTAGGCAAGGTCTCTAGTTGGGTCCTAGAACACCATGCAGGGATCATGTAGGAGTCCTCACAACAGTAAACCCCCTGTAACGTGTTGATAAGGGAGGGAGTGGGATAAGTGGGATAAGTGGGAGTGACCTAGTCTAATGCTACAGTGGAAGAGTTCAGCAGGGAATAAGTTACACAAGGGAAGTGGCAAATTTGTCACGTTCCTCCAAAACACTCCAACATTTAGAACACCATTTATCACACACACAAGACTACACACACACACTCCCACACAGACCCACGTGTGTGCGCGCAGACACAGACACACACACACAAACAAACAAACGAGCACACACACAAATCCATGTCAGCCAAGTGGTTTTGGAGCCAGTACCTAATGGAAATACTTGCTTGGAAAGCTAAGATCGCAGCTGAAGGAGATGTTTGATGCATGGCAGGAAGCTAACCTGGTATAACACAGTGCAGGAGCTGGCAGGACATCTGAATTTTTTACAGGCCACCAGTGATGGCAACATAACCCAATGTTTGTCACAGTCCCAAGTTGTCTTCAGATAAAGATAATATGGGCTCTTCCCATTTCTGTTTTAAAAAATTGTAATTGCTCCCTGTCAGGATGAGCTCTGACCTAATGCACAAAGCCAAGCCCATGCCATGTGATCGTTGGACATAATCTCCATTTTCTCTGTCGGTCGGTTACCTGTCTGTGGGTTCAATTTAGCTGCTTGGACTGTTTCTTTGGTTAGATTTCCTTGGAATTATCTGCCCTGTTTTTTCCCTGAAAAAAATCTGAGCGTTGGATTAATTCTTGATTTTTCAAAATGAAATATTTGAAGTTTTTGATACTACCTCTGCAACTGGGTCCTCCATTGCTCAGTGGGCTAAACACTGGGTTAGCAATCCAGCGGCCTGGTTCAATCATTGATTGTGTCCTGACAGAGACTAATACCGACCTGCGCAACATCCTGGACAGAAAAGGAACTGACTTAATCTGAGAATGTTGGCTAACGGAAAGTTTGTAGAGGGAAGTTGTGACCACATTGGTGTTGCGCACAAAACAAGGTTTTATGAAATGATTGCATGCCTTGCTCATTTCCATTTTGTTGCACTATATGAACTGTGTGTGGTGTTTGTGAAATTGATTAGTGGACATTTTAATTAAAATTTAATTCAGATATAATGACAATAATTTACATTTAAAAGTTTTTTGCATTTCAATTTCATGTATTTTAAGAGTCAGCCTCAGACCATATAAGCATGGAGTGGCACTGGCCATTTGGAGTATATCTACTGCAGGCTAACATGTCCAGCCCTATGGGGACTCATCAGTTCCCGGTTGAAGATAAAAGGCATAATTTATTTATTAATGTTTGTTAATACAAATGTTTTTATAATATCATAATGATGACATAATGCCATAATGATGGAACCCAGAAAGAACAATGAAAATATCACATTCATGATGTCCTGATTCTTGTTTACTGTTGTGGTGATGGTCTATGCATTGGATTTAGAGAGAATGAAACAGATGCAATAAAAAACCAAGGTACATAGAATAAGCAGAAATATCTGAGGAAGAAACGCCTTTTAATTATGCTCTTGGAATTACCCTGTGATATTATTATCTAGAAACATTTCTGTTTCAGACAGTCAACATGATGTAAGGCAGCTTTTGAGGAGGGACCTTCTGCCTGTATTCGTCAGGTCTGGCTTCTATGGACGGGACACTTGAAGGCTTCAGTGATGGCAGCTGTCATGATGGCGTTGAACCAGTAGATGGCGCACGTACAGCCTCACCACCCTGTTCTGTGAGCTCTGCACCCCTCCTGCTCCAAGGGGCAAAACATCACAGGCAGCCCTCCTCTCTGACTCCATCACGACTATGCTGCGTGTGTATTAACAGCATTTGCTGCATGCTTTTTGGAGATGCAATAAGGATATACAAAAGGCTGAGTTTGGGACAGAGAAGTGCATTCTGAAAATTGTATATTACACAATGGGTAGAGGAGTGTTTCATTTTGGGCGTTGTTGAAATGTCTACCAGGGAATCACAAATTTCACTCTCAAGAGAGGAGAACATGAACCACCTTCTAATACACCTGATGAGTGTATAAAGTACACTTTAACTGTCCTACATGAGAAAATGAGATGCAGATAGAAATGCAGCCTGATATGAATAGTGAAAAGGTCTACCATCTTATCCTTACATTTTTTTTCAGTTTTTTACTACCGAAACTGTATCCTTATTAGGTAAAAACAAATCCAGCAAACTAACACAGCAATTTATTAAATGACACATTCTTGGTCAAAGTATTTTTAACCTCGCTACCATTTCACTTCCATTTCCCTCTATGATGAAACAACCACATTTTGTGCTTACCTAAACTATTTGAAACATTCTAGCCCAAACTGGTGGTTTTTATTAGGCTTGTGTCATGTTCCAACTGTCCACAAAGACAGAGCCCACATAAGCTGTGTGTATGCACAAGGTCGCTCTTATTTCCTCACGTCACGGATATGTCATACGTGTCTATGCAACTCAGGCTCTTTCAGTGAGTTAACCAAATTGGGATAAGCTGATCAGTAAAAAGGTGTGATTGGTCCAAACAGGAGCTAGATCATTGGTCATTCAGGTGATTAATCGGGCGCTGTGAAGGGACCGGTATAATTAATCAGAATATGCCATAGTCAATAATTCAATGAACTTATACCTAGTTATAATTGTTACTTTTATTTGGATTTAACTAGCATGTAAACAGTTCCTGGGTGGATATACTTGATTTTGACCAGGGGAGTGAGGTGCGACATTGGTCTCACCTTCCCCCCCAGGTCGGGACAAAGCTTTCTATCCAGGGCTTATTTGAATAGACGGTAACACCCCTAAACTCAGCTTTTAAGAGCAAATCCTACAAGGAATAAATCAGACGAGTCTGAGGTGAAGCCATGAG